>NC_051846.1:129346014-129381603 GCF_002237135.1 Teleopsis dalmanni | reverse complement strand
AATCGAAAGAGGACACTTCTAGCTTTCATTTGATGTAATAATATTAATAGATTGGTCGATTAACTTAAAAGTTATTGAGTGCCAAAGTTCAAAAACTAATTTTCTTTGGTACAAAATAATTTATATCTTTAAAAGCAGAGATACCATTTTTCTGCAAATTAGCTTAATCGAAAGAGGACACTTCTAGCTTTCATTTGATGTATTCATATTAATAGATTGGTCGATTAACTTAAAAGTTATTGAGTGCCAAAGTTCAAAAACTAATTTTCTTTGTTACAAAATAATTTATATCTTTAAAAGCAGAGATACCATTTTTCTGCAAATTAGCTTAATCGAAAGAGGACACATCAAGCTTTCATTTGATGTATTCATATTCATAGATTGGTCGATTAACTCAAAAGTTATTGAGTGCCAAAGTTCAGAAACTAATTTTCTTTGATACAAAATTAATTATATCTTTAAAAGCAGAGATACCATTTTTCTGCAAATTAGCTTAATCGAAAGAAGACACTTCTAGCTTTCATTTGATGTATTCATATTTATAGATTGGTCGATTAACTTAAAAGTTATTGAGTGCCGAAGTTCAGAAACAATAAAATTTATAAAATAAATTTTAAAAATAAAAATCAACACTAACACTTTTTTGTTCTGTTAATCTGGCATGCTCTAGAATTCGAATCCGCATAAAAAAATTCGATTTCAATTTAAATTCACATTTTGGTGCTCTGCTTTTTTCATTTCATTTGCGATTTCACAAATGAAATCGAATGAATTTGCTTGCTCTAGAAATCGAATTCGCATAAAAACATGTGATTAAAACCACATATCGAAATAGTTGTGAATTTAAAAGTAGTGAAAATAACATGTAAGTATAATTACATTTTTTTTGAATTAAATCAGTTTCAAGTTATGTAAATATAATTTTGATAATTTTTTTTTTTAATTTTAAGCTCCAATAAATAAAATAAAATATTTTAAGAATTTATTCATTTTTTTGTTTTAATAAAAATTTTCCTTAAATACTACTAACGCAAGCTATTAGCAATGTCATCTCTTATTGTATTTGCTTCTCTACTAGCCGATATTTCACTTAGTTTCTCTTCATCTTCATTAGCAAAGTGAACATCTTCGACATTCTGTACCTTGTAGTATCTACAAATATTATGTAGCGCACAGCATACATTAATAATTTTGGAAACTTTTTCGGGCTGGTATTGAAGAAGTCGGGCTAGACACCTGAAGCGGCTTTTCAACACGCCAATTGCTCGTTCAATAACATTGCGTGCAGATGCGTGTTTCACGTTAAATTTATGCTCCTGCGTTCCAGGCTGCGGATCTCTGTATGGCGTTAGCAAAAATGGCTGAAGGGAGTAGCCAGCATCTCCTAAAAGCCAACTTCCACGTTCACCGCTCTCATAGCACTGGCAGAAGTAGTCGTGTGCCTTGCTTACGCACCATATTAGTGAATCGTGGCTAGAACCAGCGCGCCTAGCATTCACTGCTCTAATCGTCATTTTGTAGTCGCAAATCTGTACATATTGAAAAGAAATTTCAAAAAGAACTTGAAAGTCCTTACTATCATGGCGTTAATGCTGAAATAGCCTTTCCTATTATAAAAAAGGTGGTGGTCACGATGAGGCTTTGTCATTCTTATATGTGTTCCGTCCACACAACCTACCACACCCGGAATCCCGAATTTTTGCATAAAGTGGCGCTTAGACGCACTCCGCTCAGCGTCCGACATTTCTAATTTTATCCATGATGGGCAGATGCGCCTTTCCAAAATTGCGATAACATTTGTCAAAATTTTTCCAACAGTGCTCCTACCCAAAGCTATTTGCTTGTCGATGCCTACCGATTTTTGAAAGCCCCCTTCCGCTAAAAAACGCAATGTGCAGGCCAACTGAATAGAACTTGGTATGGATGATAACTTAACGTGCGGTGTTACGACTTTTACCAGCATGCAAAAAGCATCTTTGTTCACCCTGTAATAATTTATAAAGCTAAAAGTATTCGTTGTTTTTCGTTGTTTCATCCAGTATGAATTAGCCACTTACGTCGACTCATTCAAATCTAACGGATTGCTGCAATCTCTTAAAATCCGTCTTTTTATTTTTTCATTTGTGTGACTATTATTTTCAGCTGCCACCAATGCTAACATTCCGAACATTTTATAAAAACTGTTTTTTTTTTATTTTACTTATTAAAATTTAAAAATTTCAATTAAGAGCATTGAATATTTTACAAAACGTCAACAAACAGATGTTTAAATTCATTTTGAGTTCATTTTGAAACCGCATGAAAATATTCGATTTCTGGAACACCCAAAACGGGTTCATTCCGTTTCAAATTGAATTTCGATTTGAAATGAAGTCGAAATTCAGAGCATGCCTGAATGTAACAATTTTAAAAAATTATTATACGCATTAACATTATTTATTCTTATTATATACATATATATTTTATTTGTTTGAAATTTATTTGAAAAAAATTATTTCTGTTTTTTTAGGGCCAGCAGAAGAAAAAATTTAACAAAAAAAAAATTACCAAAAAATGTGAGTATAATTTAAAAAGAAATATTTAAAAAAAAAAATGAGAATAAATAGAAATAAATTTATTAATTATAACATATCTTTTCATTTCAGATAATCACCAAAACAAAAAAGTGACTGGGCCAAAGCCAACCAGTCAAACCCAGTCGGCACCGCCGGTACCGGTGCAACAATATCAGCTGTGGCTGCAGCCACAACAATACCAGCTGTGGCCGCAGCCACAACCATACCAACTGCAGCCGCAGCCGCAGCCACAACTATACCAGCTGCATCAATTCCAGCCGTGGCCGCAGCAGCAAGCATACCAGCCGGAGCAACATCCATACCAGCCGGAGCAGCATCCATACCAGCCGGAGCAGCAACCATACGACCTGTCGCAGCCGAGACAGCATCTGCTGCAGCCGCAACGGATACAACAACTCTCGCAGCCGCAACGGAGACAACAACTCCCGCAGCCGCAACAACCTCAGCGCAATAGTGGAGGTGATCAATTGGCAAATGACCTGGAAAAAATAATAATTTGAAAATTATTTTAAATATAAAATATTAAATAATATTGTATATAAATATAAATTATATATAAATATAAATTATATCCTTTTCTTTAAAAAAATAAATTTAATAGTTTTTAATTAATGTAATAAATAATAAATAAATATATTTGATGAAAAATAAATTTTGTTTTTAAATTTTTAAAAATTTTAAAACCTAATTTTCATGCAAAAACAAAATTACTTATAAAATTAAATGACTCAATAGACTTACATAGGTCTATTGAGTCATTATGTTCTTCAGCTAACAATTATTTGTATAAGATCCTTTACTAATTATTTAATTAACAAACTTCTTAACAATCACATCGATATGCATACACTTGCTTATTTATTTGTAATAAATATTGGGGATATCATTGATAGGACTACAGAATTTTAAGATTTCTGTATATAATTTAGTCTAGTGGTTTAAAATATGTCAAAAAAACCTATCGGTAGTACAGACCCAAGTTATTATATTTTTAAATTAATTTTATTTAATTAGTTAATCAAACAAGGTTATAATAAATCGTCTAAAATAAAATTCTATAATTTTATTTTAATAATATCTTAGATGCAGTAAATTTAATGAAAATTCGTGACATATAAATATCCCAAATTTATCAACGAAATTTACTAACGGTTGTGCATAAATAAGTAAGCGCACATTTGAATTAATTATAATTAATATGTGAATATTCTATTTTTTTTTAGTTTATTCTGTACTAAAATTTTTCTGTCCTCTGGTATATGATTTTTAAAGATAAAAGGTTTTTCTTTTCAAAGAAAATTAGTTTCTGAACTTCGGCACTCAATAACTTTTAAGTTAATCGACCAATCTATAAATATGAATACATCAAATGAAAGCTAGAAGTGTCTTCTTTCGATTAAGCTAATTTGCAGAAAAATGGTATCTCTGCTTTTAAAGATATAATTAATTTTGTATCAAAGAAAATTAGTTTCTGAAATTTGACACTCAATAACTTTTAAGTTAATCGACCAATCTATAAATATGAATACATCAAATGAAAGCTAGAAGTGTCCTCTTTCGATTAAGCTAATTTGCAGAAAAATGGTATCTCTGCTTTTAAAGATATAATTAATTTTGTATCAAAGAAAATTAGTTTCTGAAATTTGACACTCAATAACTTTTAAGTTAATCGACCAATCTATAAATATGAATACATCAAATGAAAGCTAGAAGTGTCCTCTTTCGATTAAGCTAATTTGCAGAAAAATGGTATCTCTGCTTTTAAAGATATAATTAATTTTGTATCAAAGAAAATTAGTTTCTGAAATTTGACACTCAATAACTTTTAAGTTAATCGACCAATCTATAAATATGAATACATCAAATGAAAGCTAGAAGTGTCCTCTTTCGATTAAGCTAATTTGCAGAAAAATGGTATCTCTGCTTTTAAAGATATAATTAATTTTGTACCAAAGAAAATTAGTTTTTGAAATTTGACACTCAATAACTTTTAAGTTAATCGACCAATCTATAAATATGAATACATCAAATGAAAGCTAGAAGTGTCTTCTTTCGATTAAGCTAATTTGCAGAAAAATGGTATCTCTGCTTTTAAAGATATAATTAATTTTGTATCAAAGAAAATTAGTTTCTGAAATTTGACACTCAATAACTTTTAAGTTAATCGACCAATCTATAAATATGAATACATCAAATGAAAGCTAGAAGTGTCCTCTTTCGATTAAGCTAATTTGCAGAAAAATGGTACCTCTGCTTTTAAAGATATAATTAATTTTGTAATGCAACCTCGTTTTTACAAATTTTTGCTTTCCATTTTTAAAGAAAATTTGCTCTATACTATATAAAAACTAAGTATATTTAGAAAACCAAACATATTTTTTACTGTTATCTGTCTTTTATTTCATAGTTTTTAATTAAATAATAATGTTTTAATTAATTAAAATTTGAAATGACATCGTAATAAAAAATCGACGCTAACTATATTTTGATATTAAATTTCCCAAATTTATCATCAATGCAAATTAAACTGTTTTGCATTCACAAGTTAGCGTATAATTTAATTAATTTTATTTAATTTGTTAATCGAACAATATATATAATATTAGACATTAATTGGCTTAGAAAAATTCTAGTTTTTTGTTCAAATAATATCTTAGATGCAATAATCTTAATAAAAATTCGACGCTAACTATATTTTGATATTTAATATCCCACATATATCATCAACGCAATTTCAACTGTTGTGCATGCCCAAGTTAGTTCACATTTAATTTAATTATATATAATTTGTTAATCGAATAAGATATATAATATTGTATATCAATCGTTTTAGAAAAAATTCTAGTTTCTTATTTTGATAATATCTGATGCAGCAAGTTTAATAAAAATTCGACGTTAGCTTTTCTTTTGCAGTACTATGGACTTACCAATAACTCTGCAACTGTACATTATGTTTTTCAGTGCCATTTTAATTTTTCAGCGAATTTAATTTAAGATGGTATGCCATCTATTAACCAACTTTGTACAGATTTTTTGAATAATTAATAAAATTAAATTAATTTCGATTTTTTTCAAATAATTGTGCTTATTAGAGTATTGTATTGAAAGTTATTTATATATAAACTGTTTTCTGACTTCTGGGATATGCTTTTTATAAGAAAAATGTCGTTTTTAAAGGAAAATTAATTTCTGAATTTTGACACTCAATAACTTTTAAGTTAATCGACCAATCTATAAATATGAAGACATTAAATGAAAGTTTGAAGTGTCCTCTTTCGATTAATCTAATTTGCAGAAAAATGGTACCTCTGCTTTTAAAGATATAATTAATTTTGTAAGGCGACCTATTTTTACAAAATTTTATTTTCCTTATTTTGAAGAAAATTTTTTCTATATTATGTAAAAAGCGATTATATTTAGAAAAATAAACATATTTTTTATTGTTATAAGCTTTTTAGTTCATAATTTTTGGTCAAGTAACAAAGTTTTAATTAAATAATGTTTAAAAATGATATCTCTATCTTCATCGCAGTACTGCTCCTAAGTTAATCGAACAACCTATACAAAATTTTGCATTATATGAAAGGTAATTTTATCCTCTTTCGAATGAGCCATAAAAATGGTACCTCTAGTTTAAGTTATTAATAAATTAGTGACCCCATCTTTTGGGGCTGATTTTTATTTTTCATTTTTCATACAAATTACATCATTTACACATAAAAGTTGAATGTAGATAGTAAATTAATTCAATTTTCTACTTAATAATGCCTTTTGCTGCATTAAATTTAATAAAATAATAAATTTTTCCTTAATTAAACTATACTGCATTTTTCATGCGGCGAAAAATGTTCCAATTCCATTTTGGACTTATCGTCGACGCTATCTTCACGCACATTTTTATATTTACCTTTTCATGCTGAATACCAGAGAATATCTTTTGTAGAATTGAAAATCCGGCACTTCGATCACAATTAAGAGAAATTGCTTAAGAAAATTCATTTTTTATAACATTTTTGTCACACGTATTAAATAAGTGTGATTACACCACACTTATGCCACTTTTACGCTCTTTCATGCTCTTTCAGGGTTGCTGCATAACTTTTTTCAACTACTTACTGTATAAGTTTTTATTGAAGCAGATATATAAATACTCATAAATGAATATAAGCATACTTTACATATAATTTAAATATTATTAAATTAAATGGATTTATTTACAATAACATACAATCATGCAAAAAGTTTTTTTGATTGTAATTGAGTATGTCATACAATTATTTATACACACTTCTTAGCTACTTATATATGCAGAAAATAGTTCAGAAGCGTTTCATATAATATGTTGAAAGCAATTAAAATCTATTTTAGCTTTAAATACAAAAAATATGTTTTGAAATTAAATTCAGTATAATATCATGTTAGTAATGTTTTCCATTTAAATAGCTTTTTGGTGTAAAAATATTTATAAATTGGGTATATAATACAATGAAATTTAAAGTTATATGACATTAATATATATAATTTATATACTATTGTATGCAGCATAAAATTCACATACATATCTATGCAAATAAATTGTGTACTGAAAAATAGAAATCATTAATTTTTATAATAGTAATTCAGTGTTAGACATATCAAAAGTCATATTATAATTTATTTTACTTATTTTCAGAAATAAATAACTGAGTATATAGCATTGTTCACTTCAAAAAATATATTATTCCAAAATTTATTTAATATATATTGTTTTTCGTTAGAAATTGTAGAAAATTATTTCAAAATTAAATAAATATTTAAACAATCGCAATAAATACTAATTTTATTGCTTGCATGGCCACTTCATTATGGTGAATGCATTTTTAAAATACAGCATTCCCTAAGAAATTTTCATTCCTATTAATTCGTAAAACGAATTTTGTAGTCAGTACCGAATAGATCGTTGATGCGCAAGGGTGTGCGCGCACATCGTTGATTTTTGTGGTGAGTATTATTAAAATAAACATTTTGGGTTAATTAATAAAATATTATAATTTTTTTTTATTTTATGTATTATTAGTTTTGGGGAAATTTTCTGAATACTTATACAAAAAGTTGTGTTGTAAATTAATTACTTCATGCTTTTTTGATGTTTTTAAAAAATTTATGTTTTTGAAAACATTTCAATATTCTTTTACCTCAAATAAATTCAAACAACATGAAATTAAATACATTAGTATTATTTTTTAGAGACACATCTAAGTTTCGTATAACCACAGACAAATAATACACAGATTGCGAATGCAGAACAAAAAAATTACTCCCTTTGATTTCATGGTAGCCAGCTCGAGTAGCCAGCTAAAAGCACAATCAGCTTTGAATTGTAGAACAATTAAGACAAACGAAAGCTGTGTATAACACAATGATCTTAAGTGTTCGAAACACACGAAAGAGCTGTTGAATGTGCGTATGAGAAGGTGTATGATATAGTATAGAAATTGTTGCTATATTTTCTATTCATATTGCTAGTTTGGGTGCTTGTGTGATTTATATGTTGACAATTTTCTGTTTTGCGAACTTATACTTCCATAGTTTTGCTGCATCAAGACGAAAGGGCAATCAGTGAAGTGCAAATTTTTGTTTCTATATTTACAAAATTTGGTTTCTTTTGGGTTAAGAGGAAATAGAAAGGAAAGGACGTTCAATAGTAGTTGAACACGAAGAAGCGTTGTTTAGTGTTGAATGGCCACACAAACACACAAATTCAAGTCTTTGCTTTTTGTATACACTTTTTCTAAAATATATGATTGATTTTGTGTGCATGCAATGCACAACTTTTACCAAATTATAGTAGTTATAGTTAGATAAACAAGTAAATATAGAATAAACATGTTTATAATAAACTTAATATTAAAAATGTAAATAAATTAAAATACTTAAATACAGTAGTTGTAAAACATATAAAAAAACAATACTGATGGTATTTCAAAACAAAACAGAGAACTAAAATTATGCTCCCTGTTGCATACACTGTCCATAAAATTTTTTTTAAGAGTAATTTAAGGTTCGTATTCGCTCAAGTTCAAGTTGGAAATAATCGTACGTCTTCAGATGGTATTAGTGCAATTTCTGAGAGTGTGTTTGTTATTTTGTGTTGTGCTCATTTACCCAGCGGGACTTTCAGCGCTGAGGTATTTGATTGCTTTAGCGCTGAATGGTAATGCCTTGTGCTGATTATTCAAGGGAAACTCCTAATTACTTTAACACGTGCATGTCATTGCGGGCAAGAGTTGAATCGTTCGATTACCTTTTCAAAATTGTAATGCAACATTTCAGCGCTGACATTTTCGTTCACCTTTTCGAATTTGTAATGCAACATATCAGCGCTGACATGTTCGCTTACCTTTTCGAATTTGTAATGCAACATATCAGCGCTGACATGTTAGTTAGCTTACCTTTTCAAATTTGTAATGCAATATATCAGCGCTGATATGTTAGCTTACCTTTTCAATTTTACCTATGCTATTGATTTTTAAATAAAATACTAAAAATTTTTTGAATGAATTACATTTTATATTTATGTTTTATAAAATTAAAATATTAATATTTCCATAAAAAATATAACATATTTATATAAAAGAATATTTTTCTGTGGAATTGTTACTAGAGACTTGAAAAGATTTCCAGACTCGACCCGATCACTTGTTCCGGCTTATCATCTGTCCTTAAAGCATCTGTAAATACAAAAGTACGCTATCCTTGCCTTGTGTACCATCAAATTTGTAATTTATGAGTATACTTTTTCCAAAATTCCACGAAATCATTCGCGTAATTGGTTGTTTGTCCATTGATGCGTCTTATTGATGCAGCCTATAAAAAACGTAATAGATGAAAAGAAATGTATGAGTTTCTAAAATTGTTACATGTGAAAATATTAATAAGTTGAAATTAAAAGTAAGAAACATCTATAATTTAACTTACAACAATTTCAACGGCAGTGATTTCTTCGTTAAACTGAATTAAATCCTCCTCAGATTGAATTGGAAACTGTTCCAATTGAAGCAGTTGACTGCATTTTACCCTTGCTTTAGAATGACTGCATTCGCAGCACATTGGTCAATTAATCGTTCTTGACGCAGTAGCATTTACATAATACAAAACAAAAAATAACACTTAAAATTTTATATATATTTACTTTAATTTTGCATATACTTACAGTTAGTTTATGTTAAATTCACAAATTATATTTTATTTATGTTTTTAGATTCACAAATTATATTTTATTTATATTTTTAGATTTTATTTTGATTTTAAAAATTAAAAATTGTTCACTGCACTAATTTGACACACTTCACTAAAATCAAAAACATACTAAATGTATAACATACAATGCGGGCAAAACAAGAAATTCTTAATACTCATATTCTTTTCTTCTTCATTCTTTTATAATTTCAACCCCGAAATTGCCTATGTCGAACACAAATGTCGAAAACAAAGAATAAAAAAAAACGAAGAGCTATTACCTGCTCGCTTACTTTTTCAGCGCTGGCCTAATGGTGCCGCTGGGTAAGTTTCCGTTCAATATAAAATCTTCTTTGCTGAATACTTTTAAATTCGTTCACTGCTATCAATGTAAGATATGATAGGAGCGTTGCTTGATATTAAAAGAGTTCCTACCTGCTCTTATATACATTTGCAAATTTCATGTTTAAACAATTAGGGTGTTCACGGGGCACTGGTTATCGGGTTATGTGATGATAAAATGAAAAATAACCTGTGTGCACCGTGAACAGACTTTTATGTAGGTTATCTGGTTATTTTTATACAATCAGCTGTTCTTTGTTTTTGTCGTAAGTACAAAGAAATTTAAATTTCAAAATCAACACAAAATGCCTAAAAAGAGTATAAAAAATCAAATTATAGACTTAAAAATAAATGCAGCTATTAAAGATCTTGAATTTATCGAAGGTATGTGTTTTAAAGCTTAATAGTTGCAAAAATCAAAGTTTTTCCATTTATAGACACAGCACACTTCGATCAATGGCACGCTCTCATTGATGAAAGAATGGATGAACTAATGGAGGATGTAAGAACAATCACTTCTTATCGACGAGGGGATGAACTAAGTGTGCCAAAATCCATTCATTGGCGAGATAATATTTTATGTTGTTTCGACGAAGGACGATTTTTGCAAATGTTACGTGTCAACAAGAGTCAATTTGCTCGTCTTGTTGAAATATTTGCAAATGATATAATATTCAAAGGTTCAGGATCCAATTTGCAACTGCCCGTGGATTTACAACTCGCGATAGTACTATTCCGTTTAGGCTCTTCAGGAGAAAGTGCATCAGTGCGAAAAATCGCGACAATTTTTGGAGTGGGAGATGGTGGCACTCTGACCAAAATTACCCAGAGAGTATTTTCAGCAATTTTGAAGAAATTACCGGTATACATTCAATGGCCTAGTGCGACTGAGCGTAGGCAACTTATTGCTCATACGTTCAGTGAGTTACCATTCTGTATTGGTTATATTGATGGAAGTGAGATAAAGCTGGCCGAAAAACCTAGCAATAACCATGAGGCATATTTTTCTCGTCAACGAATATATTCTATTAAATTGCAAGTTGTATGTGATCATAAGCTCCGCATCATGCACGCATTAGTGGGTAATCCGGGAAGCTACCATGATTCTAAAATATTTAAGAAATCGCATATTGCAACAAACAGCGCGTGCTTATTTACTGGAGAAGAATGGATTGCAGGCGACTCTGCGTACCAGTTGACTAAACATTTGATAACGCCATATCGCACCAATTCTTCTTTAATGAATATTGAACAACAAAACAAATTCAATAAAAGACACAGCCAATACCGCGTTAGAGTTGAAAATTGTTTCGGAATCCTTAAAGAAAAGTTTTGCAGTTTAAAACAAATGAGAATTAAAATAAAAGACAAAAAAAGCCAAAAATTTTTCAATTCTTGGATTCTCGTTTGTTGTGTGTTGCATAATATTTTGTTGGAAGACCGCAATTTTTCACAATTTGAAAGTGAGAATAGCGAATGGTGTGAAGCGCAGTATGATAGCAATACTATTGCTGCACCTACACCTGAGCTAAAAAGACAAACACTGTATAATATGATGTTTGAATAAAAGTACACATTTTTAAATTTTTTTAATAAGTCTGTTTTATTATTTATTTTTATATTTCACATCAACTTTATATTTTTTAATTCTTTCTTTTTGTTCTAACTCTAATTTCTTGAGTTTGAACTCATTCTCAACTTTCTGCCTTTCCAATTCTAATTTTTGTTTTTCCATTTCTTTTGTCCACTCGAATTTTTCAATTTCTAAGCTTAATTGCTCTTTCCGAAATTTGACCCGGTCACTCTCCATATCTTTAAGCTTATCAATGCAAGTAGGACGTGCTGTACGCTTAACCTTGTTTTCAAAGGAGATAGTTTCTGATGATGCTGATAGTTCACCATCCAATATAACACTATCTTCTTCCAAATCAATTGCATCAAGAGTACAGTCCAATGCGTTCGATGTGTCCATTACAACAAATTCAATTTCCTTTGAAGGTGAAAAAATGTCGACAAGCTGTTCGTAATGTGGACATATTTTAACCACCTTGTCTGCACATAAACAAAAAATTTAAAACTATTGTAGTAAAAAGTCTGCACTAAAATGATTATAAAGTTTACCTTTTACAGTAATTGTATTGTCATCATCTTCAACTCCAGCGCCTGTTGAATTAATCCATGCGTCTGCTTTTTGCAAAGTACTCTTCAGATGGCGAATTTTACATTTTAATATGTTCCAATTTGCATTGATGTTTGTTTCTGCCAACAATTTTTTATAATATAGCTGGGCTGTTGGTTTCTATCATTAAATATATTTATAAAAACAAAAGTTATAACCCAAAGTAACAAAAATACAAATCAAAATACAAATTACCTCTATGTTCCTGTGCTCTTGCATATAGCTTAGTACTGTTTTTATTTCTTGCTCCGTCCATTTCTTTACTTCATTTTCACGTTTACGTTTCCGCATTTCGTTAGACACTGAAAATGGGAAATAAATAAGACATTTGTATATTTTTATTTAGTATAGATCATTTCAACTTACTTTTGCAAAATGTTTGTTTACGTTTTAAATGTTTGTTTACAAACGAAACTAGCTTCAAATGTTAGTGATGCCAATTTGAAATTCAAAATTCGTGGTGCCATTTGGTGAAATTAATCTTTTTTGTAATGCCATTTGCTTAAATTTTATATTATTTTTCAACACTGCAAATAATCACATAACCACATAATTTGTATACATAGGCAGGGGTTGTGCAAAGTTGGTTATTTTTATTCAGTGCATTTTGTTGTTGCTCATATAAGCACATACACACATAACCCGATAACCGGTGCCCCGTGAACACCCTAAATTATGTTATATGGTACCTTATCACAAAAAGCAATTACAATATTAAAACATATATATATTTTAATCAGTAATTTAATTAATTCAAACGAAGGAACGGTTTTTATATTGATGCAAGATTTAGGTATATTTTAAAACGATGTAAATGTTTAACTGAATGTCTCCAAAAGAAAATATAGCAAAACACAAAAACAAACGTAAACAAATATTGCACTCTTTATCTTTAGCTAAAAATGCACACATTTTATGTCAAATTTACAAGCAAAAGTAAAATTAGAAAACAACCCAAAGCGTTCCTCTTGATCGGTCTAATGTTTTTGGAGACAATTTTTCAAAAGCTCTGTGTAGAAGTCAACTTGTATTTAGTGTTCTTGATGAAAATGACTGAAAATATTGAATACGGAAGAATTGCAAAAATATGTAGAGCATTCCTTAATAAATGAGAACTTTGCGAATGAGGTAATTGAGGAAATTCTAAGGTCGAACATTAGGTATTGCATCAAGTTTAGGTACTGGTATATAATATGAGTTCAAATTTTGAACAATAGGAGTTAATGCAGTGAATAGTAGTTAATTAAACTTATAAACATCAGAAAAGAGTTATTTAATATATGTAAAAAAAGGAAAAATTTAAAATTAAAGAATAGTAAATCTAATTAAAACACAACTGGCATCAATATTAAAAGTAATCATTGATAAACTCGGTAATAATGTTAAATTATATTGAAGTTAAATAAAATTGAGTTGTAAAACTATTGTCATACAAATAATTAGTGATCAAACCTAAGTAAAATTAAAGACTAGTGAGAAACCGACAAACTATTATCATTATTAAATGTATTAATAAAAATTAAATGAAACAGATTATTAAATAAAAACTTAAGCTTTGGTTTTATTTAACTGTAAAAAAAAGATCATAGATGGAAAGTGGTAACGTCTGTTACAATCCTTCAACTAACGGCAGTAGCAGCAATAACAAAGACATTGTTTTTAAAATTAAAAGTGCGTTTTCATTTGTTGGGTGGACTGTTGTGGAGACACCAAATAGAGAGTGCCGCTAGTCGTAGTGTAAAAAGCAGCTCAGAAATCAACAAAAAGGTGGTGTGTGTTGATTTGTTTTTCTTTGGTGTTCTCCAGGATTTGACGCACTGTAAGTATCTGGTCAAGGATAATTTTACAAGGTCTGAAGCCACACTGATAAGATTCGATTAGTTGGTTGACGATTGGTTTCAAACTTTTGCATAGTACGTTTGAGTACCATAAATGCGACACTTAAAAGACTGATCCCGCGATGGTTGGTGCAGTTTGCAGGATCATTTTTTTTTTGCAGCTTTTCAAGTCTAGCTTTCGCTGTGCTTGTTCGCATGCCTTTTTATATTACATTTACGTGTGCGGATCTTGGCCGCCACAAGATAATGATTCGAGTCGATGTTGACTCCTCAGATAGTACGTACATCCAAGACACTGGAAGCATGCCTTCCGTCTATCACAACGTGATCAAATTACGTTCTTGTGTATTGTTTGAATCTGGTACTACTAACCACCATGTTTCTAGCCGCTGCAAAATGAAGCACCTTCTACGATTATCAAAAGTTTTTGTATGAAGGCTGAACTTTCTGACAATAACGCCAAATATACCTTCTTCACCCATCTTTGCGTTAAAGTCTTCTACAACGATTTTGATATGATGGAGACAGCGGTAATATACTTATTCAAACTGTTTATAGAAAGTTTTCTTGGTGTCGTCATCTTTATCTTTCATCGTAGCATGTTCACATATTAGAGCAATGTAGAAAAATTTTGCCTTAATACGGATTTTTGCGAGCCTTTCGCTTATTTGTGTAAATGTTGAGATCAAATTTCTCAACTTTCGGCTTACCGCAAATCCGACTCCGAATTCATGCTTAGTTGCATGACAGCTGTAGTAGATATCACAATGTTCTCATTTAGTGGCGATAATGTCAGCCATATATTTTTTGAAAACATTAACCAGCTTCTTCTTCTGAGGATGCTTCTTCGTTTGCATTGAAAGAAGTTTTTAAATGGTGGGTTCCAAGCCCGACGCATAACCTTATATATCATATATATAAACGCACGGATAATTGTATCAACTTGAAGAGAACAGTGTCAAGGATCATTTACTGTGGCATTTACCATGTTAAATATCAAATTAAATTATGTTAAGTTTAAAAAACACTCAGAAAATGCAGAGCGTTGCACTAAAGTAATTTTCGATCAAAAGTAAATGAAATATTTGACAAAAAACCGCTTTTTTTTGCCGCAAAACTTTACAAAAAAATTGCAAATGATTAATTTACCCTGCAAATTTTGTAAATGATTGCTTTATACAAAACCAAAATTTCTTATGTATATTAATAAAAGACAAAATGCGTAAAATAAAAGAAATCATTAATAAATAAATAAAAATAGTTTTTACAGATTGATATTGTTAAAAAGAAAATAAATATGAATGGAAAATTAATTTACAACAAATATTATTGCTGTTTTTAAAATAAATTTAGTTGCTGTTTATCATTTGACAATAATTAAAGGGATATCTCACCGGAATTTTTATAAATTTAAAATTATTAATTTATATACATTAATTACATATTTATTTGTCTAATTTAAATGCAATATTTTAAATTAACTATACTATTATAAATTATTAAACTATAAGCTATTTATAAATTTAAAATTAAAATAAGTTCGATTTTATACTTATATATTACGCTTTATACTTCTCTTTATATTAATATTTATACATATATATGTACAATATATATTTATATTATACCAATACTAAAATATAAAATATTACAAAATATGAAATTAAGTAAAATATTAAGTAAATATTCACTTTCATTAAATAAAGTGTTTTTTTTTAAATGAATACATTTAATTTTTTATATATTATTTTTAAATTTAATTATGCCTTCTTTGCTTCCTCATACAGTTTCGATGATGCTTCTGTGCGTTTTTTCAACTCATACATCCGTACTATGTATAAATCATGTAGGCATAGCAACAAAATATCAAACAAACAAAAAAAAATATACAAATACAAACGAAATGCTTTGCAAAAACCAATAACATATGAAACTGATCTAATTTTTTGGTGCAACGCTTTTCCTTGCATTTTATGCAAAACATCTGCAATAAAATCTGCAAACAAATCTACATTATGTTTTGTCTTTGGTGCAACGCTTTTACGTTTACTTTGTAAAAAAAACTCTCATAAGTTTTGTAAAGTGCAAAGTGAAAAGTGATGGTGCAATGATAGACGAACAACCTAGCGTGATGATGTTTGGTAAAAACTAGAAAGAAGAAGCTGTGGTCAGTTTAAAGGAAAATATAATAGAGGAAATACAGACAAGATATTGAGATATAAAAGAAGTTAGAAAAAAGCTAAAGGACCCAAAAGAAGGAACAAGAATGTAACGAAAAACATTACAAAGCTAAAAGAAAATATCCAATAAAATATAGATTAGGTAATTCCAAAGTTTAAAGGACTTTTTTTGACATCTTGAAAATCTTACCAAATTACCGGTATTTAGTAAAAGATGTTGAGGGAATCCAATATACACAAATACCATATAAGGCCGTTTGGTCAGTGGTAAATACGAAACCTTGGTTTCAACGTACAATAAATCGCAATAAAGCCATCCCACGTGAAAAACAAAATTTGTATGTATGATTTGTATCAACTTCCAGAAAGGAACAGTGAAACGCATTTATTTCGAAATGTTAGCAAATATTTCGAAATAAATGCGTTTCACTGTTCCTGTCTGGAAGCTGATAGAAATCAAAATTAAAAAACAAAAAATATATCATCTACATTCAAACAAACTATAGGTTCCCTAATGGCGATCACTTCAGTCTGAAAAACAATACAATGATCTGGAAGCCAAAAGTAGGAAGATTTATTTAATTCCTCTGAGAAAACTCTCCTGCCTACACCACTACCTGTTTTGTCAGTAAAAATTGTTAAATCTTTACTTAAGGAGGGACCACCTGACGTCCATACCTGTCTAAAGGAAATTAGAAATTAAATTTTCTGTCAAAGTAGAAAATGTGAGATGTAGTCAAAGTTTCTAAGAGTCATATTAAAAGGATTATGAATGTGAGCGTGTCCATAGTCATAGGTAGCTTTTAGTCTTAGAGCAGATGAAGCTGCTATTTGTTTAGGGATAATATCCATTGACATTAACTTAATGACCAAATTTCGTGCAATGGTGTGGTGTGGTGCATAACGCTCAGCTAATACAGGGTTCAGCGTAGAGCTATTAAACAGCAAACAGAACGAATATTTATCAAGAGCTGTCCACCACACCGTAATATCATACAGCAATATGGTTCTAATGATAGCTATATAGAGTCATTGCGTGATGCGTGGTTAAAGACACAAATTCGTACCAATAGCCTTTGACATAGAAGGGTCGCAATATTGGCTTTTCTAGCGCGCTTTAAGGTGTTTTGCTTCCATGTGAGTTTCCTATCGAAAACTTTATCTAAAAATTAGGCTTCCTCCTTCAAATGTAATATAGAACCTCTTAGAAAGGATGGAGAAAGAGCGTAGACGTTAAGATCGTTGTGCAGAATTTCGCTAAGAGTGGTAGTCTGCATATGCAATAGTTTCGCAATAGTTTTGCAATAGTTAAAGGTCCCATTAATATCTACGAAAGCAACCAGACAAAATTCTTTAAGTTTAATGGATTTTTTCAATTTTGTATCGGAGGGAGTGTAGAGCTGTCTCTGTATATTTTCCTTTAGTGTAGGCGTGCTGTGAGGAGACCAATGATTGAGGTTTACATCACGCTTTACTTCTACATCTATAATTCACGGAGTTCATTGTGGTTCTAATGCGAGGTTTGTTACGTTCAACATCTTCTGATATTTTTGTGAGCACATTCAAACCGTAACAAAAAAATAAAAAAATTGTGCCAGAGAGTTTTGTTAAAAAAAAAAAATTGCCATAATTGCCATAAATGTGATCAAAGTAGATCAAACTAAAAAAAAATATAAGGAAGGTAAAAATAACAAAAAAATATATAAAATTACTATTACTATTTCATTGTAATACTGTGTCTACCAGTGTTTTTCCGTATTGTCCCTGTTTTTTGTCAGTTTGGGCCTACCCACCCTCACTACACTACCGTAGTTACCGTTGAGCTGAAGTAACAGGCCCTGTTAAATTCTCCCTAGCTCCCTAATTTTATGGTCGTCCTTGTCCTGTCTAACTCATTTTTACCTTATCTAACATTGTCCCCTTTTTCACATCCACCTGTCATCTATATTTTCTGATCTTAAGCCATCATGTTTTGGAATTTTTCTTTTCTATATAACATATCTAACTAACATTTCAAAAAAACAAAAAAAATTATTGGTTTTAATGACTTATATTTTTGGTTGAATCAAAACAAACAAAAATAAATGGTGAGTTACAAATATTTAATCTAAACTTAAATAACTAACAAAATTCATTTTATTAAATATAATTATGCAAATGACATTATTGACATGATAAAAATAAAAATATTAAATGAGAAAAATAAAAAATATAAGAAAATAATTGAACAAATTCAAATAATATTAGAAATATTTAACAAAATAAATCAAGAGTAAAAAAAACCAAAGAGAAAAAGAAAATAAGCAAAAAGGTATTTAAACTAAATAACTATGTTAACAAACTTCATTTTATTAAATATAATTATGCAAATGAAATTATTGACATGATAAAAATAAAAAAAAATATGAAATAATAAAAAAACATAAGAAAATAATGAACAAATTCAAATAATGTTAGAAATATTTAACAAAATAAATCAAGAGTAAAAAAAAAAACCAAAGAGAAAAAGAAAATAAGTAAAAAGATAAACAAACAAAGAGAGGACCATTACAAGTAGCATTTCTTTATCCAGCTACTCTTATTTACGAATTCACCTCCACGTTGGTGACGTCACCAGCTAGGAAACCTGTAATTAAAATAAAACCTAAGATTCTCTTTCTATCTGTACTCTTAAGTACTTTCATAGTATATAGGTTGTTGCCTATACACCCACATATATATCAAGTTTATGTCTTTCTTTTCCTTTTTTTTTTCTTTTTTTTTTTTCTCTTTGACTCCTGTTTCAACAATTCGTTTAATTAAATATTAAGAATTCAATAATAATAAAAAATAAAAAATATTATGAAAATTATAAAATAAAATAATTTAAAAAAAAAAAAAATTTTATAAATGACATAGGTATATTATGTGAAATAATGAATTTTTCGCCACTTAGCTGTTGTTGTTTCTGCTGTCTTGTTTCTGCTTTTTGTGGAGCTTTTACAAATTCTACATAGTCAATAAGACCATTGCGTGATGTGCCATTCATTTGTAAAATGGGATCAGTTGGAGTAACTAATTCTTCATCAGGTGGATTTACTTTTCACTTGTTGTTCTTTGCCTTATTCATGCCACTGAGATAGGGATGTTCTCAATTCATGGCCATCAGTTAAGTGGCTAGAGTAGTTTAGAACTTTTTAGTTTTCTTTGGCAATAATTTCAGCCTCCGATTTTTAAGAACAGATTAAACGTTTAAAGCATAAAGAATATTCTGCTCACTGACATCGACCGTCACCTTTCAAATAACTTGTTCAAGAAGACTGCTAGCAACCAGTCTTTCCTTTTTTTATCTCTTATCTCTTCGTAACTTAACCCGTTGTAAACTCATCCCGTAAACTTTTTGAGTTCGTGCTTTGAACTTTCAGTTAATACTGTTTTTCTTTTGTACATTCCGAACGTCCCACCTGCATTACCCACTTTTTTTCCTTTATAACTTATTTTAATACTTCTGTTGTGCATTGCTCTGGCAGCATTGATCTTTACAACTCCTAAAGCTTTTGCTGTCAATGTGATCAAAACAAAAAATGTACAAAAGCTTTTACACATTTATTTATTCTGCAATGTGCGAGCAATGCACTTTGTTAGTATTTAAAAAATTAGCCAATACTATATATATAATAAAAATATTGTATATATAAGTATAAACAAAAGAAATATGTGATCTAGTACTAGTGATGTTGGCGTAGCACACGATCACCAGTGGAGGAAACAATACTGGTGGAGGTAACTAGTACTACTTGGAGTGGAGCTGGGCATCGCGGGTAACCCGAGGTAATATCTTGTTTGCACTCTTAATATCTGTATATCTAATTTTTCTCTTTTCGTGCAGACCTACATAACAGGATCGAAGCTGGCGATGTCGCCTGCGACATGGAGCGTCTTCGTAGAAAAATTTTTTTTTAAATGTAGGCTCTCAGGTTCATTTACTTAACCAATCTGTATTTCAGTGCTCAATATGTGGCCTCGACCCATTCCCTGAGAAAACAAGTCTCATGCTCTACTGACTGAGTTAACCGGACAAAACTAACGAAATTCCCTAACGAAATTTTAGTCTCCCCCATAAATTCTAGGAATTATTAGCTGCTTTACAATTTGCTACAGTCTAAACTACCGCAAAAGCTAACACAACTAAACTTCTAAACCCACCCTTTCACAAGCTGTTTCTAAAGCAAGCCTCACAACCACCTGAACTCATTCTAAATGATCGGCAGCTTCAACTTCATCCTTCATTCATACTCTCTATCATTCACAGCACATTCATATCACCTGCTCCTATACTGAATTTCACGTATAAGTTTATGACAAACAGATTCACGGCACCTCAGTTTAGCTGCTGGTTTGCTTGTGATTTAAAGCAACAAAAAAAACAAAACCTTAATCACCTCAAATCTATCCTGTTCGAATGTATGTTGTAGCGATTAAGTCAAAACACAAACCTAACACTAATTCTGTCAATCAGCCATTCAGTCAATCCGTCCGATACTGGTAAACAAAATAACTTAGTTTATTACTTTTATCGCTATCTGCTCAGCATTAATTACAACAAAGAAAAAAAATCCACTGTCCAACAAAACAAACACAAAAAAAAAAATTCCAAAATTTTACTAAAACTACAGCTACACTTCTCCCATTTACTTAAAGTAAACAAACAATTGCACTGCAAAATACCTAACATGGTTGTTTTCCTCTCCCCATGCAATTTCATTTCAAAATGACCAAAACAAAAGCATTCCATGATAGTTGAAATAAAACAACATAATGTCAATGGAAAGTGTGGCTTAGTTTAAGTAACAAAATTTGGTTCTTCACTAGTAGTTTGGTTTCAGTGTCAATTTAATCTATTTAACTATTCAATGTGATATATATAAAAGAAAAGAATATTTAAAAAAAATGAAAAAAATTTAAAAAAAACATAAAATATGTTTTACATATTATTTAATACGTCAGTTCTGTTTAAATGTCTGCTGGTTAACTGTGCGTCACCTGATTGTTATGTAGTGTAAAGTACATCGTTGATCTGTTCGTTGTTTGGACTCTCCTGAACCAGGGCTCCATTTGTTATGCGTTTGCTTCATCTATTTTCATGTCCATTGTTGACTTCCATTATTCTTGTCCTGTCGTTGGTCGGTCATTCGTATTACGTTCTGTTCTTTCGTTAGTTCCGTCGTTGGGCGGCATTTGTTACGTTCAACATCTTTTGATATTTTGTGAGCACATTCAAACCGTAACAAAAAAATAAAAAAATTGTGCCAGAGAGTTTTGTTCAAAAAAAAAAAAATTGCCATAATTGCCATAAATGTGATCAAAGTAGATCAAACTAAAAAAAAATATAAGGAAGGTAAAAATAACAAAAAAATATATAAAATTACTATTACTATTTCATTGTAATACTGTGCTACCAGTGTTTTTTCGTATTGTCCCTGTCCTTGTCTGTAGGTTTGGGCCTACCCACCCTCACTACACTACCGTAGTTACCGTTGAGCTGAAGTAACAGGCCCTGTTAAATTCTCCCTAGCTCCCTAATTTTATGGTCGTCCTTGTCCTGTCTAACTCATTTTTACCTTATCAATGACAATGTTAGTCCCCTTTTTCACATCCACCTGTCATCTATATTTTCTGATCTTAAGCCATCATGTTTTGGAATTTTTTTTTTCTATATAACATATCTAATTAACATTTCAAAAAAACAAAAAAAATTATTGATTTTAATGACTTATATTTTTGGTTGAATCAAAACAAACAAAAATAAATGGTGAGTTACAAATATTTAATCTAAACTTAAATAACTAACAAACTTCATTTTATTAGATATAATTATGCAAATGACATTATTGACATGATAAAAATAAAAATATTAAATGAAAAAAATAAAAAATATAAGAAAATAATTGAACAAATTCAAATAATATTAGAAATATTTAACAAAATAAATCAAGAGTAAAAAAAACCAAAGAGAAAAAGAAAACAAGCAAAAAGGTGTTTAAACTAAGCTTAAATAACTATGTTAACAAACTTCATTTTATTAAATATAATTATGTAAATGAAATTATTGACATGATAAAAATAAAAAAAAATATTAAATAATAAAAAAACATAAGAAAATAATGAACAAATTTAAATAATGTTAGAAATATTTAACAAAATAAATCAAGAGTAAAAAAAAACCAAAAAGAAAAAGGAAATAAGTAAAAAGATAAACAAACAAAGAGAGGACCATTACAAGTAGCATTTCTTTATCCAGCTACTCTTATTTATGAATTCGCCTCCACGACATAGGTATATCATGTGAAATAATGAATTTTTCGCCACTTAGCTGTTGTTGTTTTTGCTGTCTTGTCGCAGCTTTTTGTGGAGCTTCTACAAATTCTGCATAGTCAATAAGACCATTGCGTGATGTGCCATTCATTTGTAAAATGGGATCAGTTGGAGTAACTAATTCTTCATCAAGTGGATTTACTTTTCACTTGTTGTTCTTTGCTGCTGCCTTATTCATGCCACTGAGATAGGGATGTTCTCAATTCATGGCCATCAGTTAAGTGGCCAGATTAGTTTAGAGCTTTTTAGTTTTCTTTGGCAATAATTTCAGCCTCCGATTTTTAAGAATAGATTAAACGTTTAAAGCGTAAAGAATATTTCTTTCGTACATTCGCACTTTTATGTAATTTTAACTTATTAAATTTCTCACACAATATGTAAAGTGCATTGCAAAAAAAAATGCTATTGTCATTTTTAACATTTTTGTTCCACTTAATATTTTTATAATTTATTGTAAAACAATTATTAATTGTAATAATTTACAGCATTCAATTTTAGTTATTCATTATCTGGTATTTTTCTACTGCTGTAGTTATTTTATATTTATTTTTTTTATTTTTAAATATCCACTTTATCTATTAGATAATATATTTCAATCATATATTTTAAATTCCAGCAATAAAAAAAACTTTTCAAACTGCTCGCTGACATCGACCGTCACCTTTCAAATCACTTGTTCAAGAAGACTGCTAGCAACCAGTTTTTCCTTTTATATCTCTTATCTCTTCGTAATTTAACCCGTTGTAAACTCATCCCGTAAACTTTTTGAGTTCGTGCTTTGAACTTTCAGTTAATACTGTTTTTCTTTTGTACATTCCGAACGTCCCACCTGCATTACCCACTTTTTTTCCTTTATAACTTATTTTAATACTTCTGTTGTGCATTGCTCTGGCAGCATTGATCTTTACAACTCCTAAAGCTTTTGCTGTCAATGTGATCAAAACAAAAAATGTACAAAAGCTTTTACACATTTATTTATTCTGCAATGTGCGAGCAATGCACTTTGTTAGTATTTAAAAAATTAGCCAATACTATATATATAATAAAAATATTGTATATATAAGTATAAAAAAAGAAAAATGTGATCTAGTACTAGTGATGTTGGCGTAGCACACGATCACCAGTGGAGGAAACAATACTGGTGGAGGTAACTAGTACTACTTGGAGTGGAGCTGGGCATCGCGGGTAACCCGAGGTAATATCTTGTCTGCACTCTTAATATCTGTATATCTAATTTTTCTCTTTTCGTGCAGGCCTACATAACAGGTTTTCCCGCTTTGGGTATAAAAACTACTCTAACCTCCATCCATTTAGTCGGAACATAGTTGAAAATGAAACAATGTCTAAAAGTGGCCAGAAGCCGATGGTGTATTAGCTCCCAGGAGTTTTGGAGCTCATTTGGATGTATACAATTCGGACCTGGTGATTTTGAGAGTTTGAAACAAAAAATAGCCCATTTAAATATCTGCAGATTCACCTTAATAGAGTTGATCGGTGAGAGATTATGGCAGTCCGTGGATGCTGTTAGCACAGTAGAGGATCCCGGAAAGTGAGTATCTAATAGTAACTCTAATGATTTAATTCCATTGCTGCACCATGTCCCATCAGATTTTGTTTAGTAAC
Source organism: Teleopsis dalmanni (assembly GCF_002237135.1). NCBI lineage: Eukaryota > Metazoa > Arthropoda > Insecta > Diptera > Diopsidae > Teleopsis > Teleopsis dalmanni. Next base: position 129,357,293 of record NC_051846.1, on the reverse strand, counting down.
TCAGAGACGAATGGATTTTTGATAGAATTTTACGTAATTCAGAGGTTTCGAAATTGCTGTTTATTTCCTGCCAGTATAACTGCCAACTAGTTTTTTTGGATATACGTAAATTTTTTTTATATTTTTGCATAGAAATTTTGCGTTCTAGCCAGTTACTCTTACTATTGTTTAATTCTGCCCTATAGAATAGTCTCCTACACTCCTTTCGTAAAAGACCTAAGCCTTTATTTCGACAGGGTGGATTGCATTTCCTACTATGTCGACTCATAATTAAAAGCATCATTAAGCATTGAGGTGAGATCTTGGATATGTTTGTCTAGATCAAGAGTGTTCCCTAAAGGATTAAAGGAAATGCTTGATGCCAGCTCATTTAATGCTGCTTTATATTTCGTCCAGTTTGTATTTCTAACATTTCTGAACATTTTCTGATAACAGATGATCGATTCATCTAGGGTTAAGGTAAATTCTAGAATTATGCCGTCTGAAAAGGAGTGCTGAGTAGACATTTATCAGTTCTTGCCCGATTCATGAAGGTTAACAGTTGCAAAAGTGACATCTAATACCTCGTGACTGTTTTTAGTGATAATTGTTGGCCTATTGCCATCATTACAAATAAAAAGATTGCTACTAAAAATAAAATCAAAAAGTAACTTGCGTCTTTCATTTGTATTCGAGCTACTCCAAACCTCATAGAGAGCATTGGCATCGCAACCTATAATAAGCTTTACTTCAAGTCTCCTGGCTGCACTTGTTAGCTGTATCAGGATATTCGATGGTAGAGCAGAGTGGTCGTGTGCCAGATATGCAGATACTGCCCATATTTGACCCCAAAAGCCCTCAATACTTACTGCGGTTTGGTCACCGTCACTGTATTACGAAAGTAAGAGATCATTTAATTTTTTATTAAATAAAATGCAGGGGCCAGGCTTACCTTTATTTACTGCATATAATAAGTTGTAGTTATTTGTTCTCATTCCGCATACAAGATTCTTATAAATCTATAGTTCTTGTATCAGGACCATATCAACCTCGTTGTTGCTGGGCGTTGCAGCAGGCTGACCAACCTATACTTGCCTTTGGCTTCTTCCAGCTTAGTGATCGTCCACGTGCTCGTATTTTCATTAGGGTTTCCCACCCGAATTAGCTCCAGAGTCCGCTGAGGATCGGACGGTTCGGCTGCAATTCAGGAACGCGCTCTGCGTCGGCTAGGGAATTGCTCCATAGCAACGACTTTAAGTTTTGCGCATGGCCAAACCTCACTCATTCTGAAGATTACAATGCAAAAAAGATCAAGAGAATGTGGATTTAGGCAGGCGACCAGCTTCACATGACCATGAAACTATCCACTGTCGCGATGTTGGAGTGTTGTGCCTGGAAATTCCATCAGGACTTCAACGTAGAAATCTAGCAGCTTTCGCTCGGGATGATAAGGCCACCTGGATCATGAACCTTTTCTTATGGTTCGTTTATAGCTGGGGTTTACGCAGCCGTCGCACAGTGTGACAAAACACAAAATTAGGCGGTCATAATTCGATATTTTCGGAACCAGTAGAGATATTGATATGAAATTTTCTTAAAATATAGAGTTGATCTTTCTTTTAAATCTAGTTTGAGCCCAATCGGCCTACCGGAACTACCCGAAATTTTTGTCCAAATATGGGGATTTTACCGTGGTCCCAAGATTACTTAAAAACTATGATAGGTAGAAAGCTGAATTTTGGGGTCTTATATATCGGGTCACCTATACACGTGGAGTTTTTCCTTCTTGAATAGCTTTTGTGGCGGTTACATATTCACCAATTAATACTAAAAATGATATGAGTTGGCCATGCAAACACAACAAGTGAAATATTGAAAATATGATGAGTTGGCCATGAAAGAAAATTTGTAAAAATGCTAAAGATATTTTTATTTAGTAAAAAAAGGATTGTCGTTCTTTTTACGATGCAGAAACTAGGAATCAAACAACGGACACGTATAATTTCATAATACGAAGTTTAATAATTATTTCTTGTTTAAATAAATAAATAAAGAATTAAATTAAGAAGGATGAGCCTACCCCGACGTGATCAAAAATGTCGCAAGTCGAAGGAAGCAACAATAGTGCATCAGATAGGAACAACACGTACCAAATGTTTACAGAAACGAATAATCCCGAGGTGACATTTGTCGTATCGGTACCAAGGCACCAGCATTCAGATGGAATCACAATTCCGAAATTCAGGAATCACAACAGACCAAACCAAGTATGATCATGTAGTCAGAAGTCTCGGTAGCGCCACTTTAAGAAATATCGCGGACATCGTTTGTGCTCCCCCTGCAGTAGCAAAATACGAAACGATTAATAAGCGGTTAATTCAAGATTTTGCCGACTCCGAAAATCGAAAACTGCAGCGACTAGTACAGGAGTGCCAGTTAGGTAACAGCAAGTCAACACATTTGTTGCGCACCATGTGAGATTTAGCTAGTGGCGCCATGAATGATAGAGCAATAAAACAATTGTGGCTGGATCGTTTGCCAGAAGCAGTCGTTTCAATTTCGGAGACTGACTTGGACAAATGTGCGCAACAGGCAGACCTGATGTTGGAGACGGGAAACTACAATTCTGTAGCAGTCATCAATACATCTACACAGAATAATCATCATATCATGGAAGCCATAGACGCTTTGAGTAAGCAGGTTGCGGAGACAGAAACTGCACAAAGACGAAACAGAACGAGTTCTCAAACTTCAGATCGCAAGCGACGTCGTTTGCTACGTACTTATTCGCAAGTAAAACGTTATCCTATGTGTTACTATCACTATTGTTTCGGTGCAGAAGCAAAAAAATGTCCCTTGCCTTGTAGTTTCAATCACCAGGGAAACCAGTTGAAACTTCATCGGTAGCGGCGGATGAAAATCGTATTTACGTCTAGTCGCCTGTACATCACAGATCGAAACACACAATTCAAATTCCTGATAGATACTGGAGCTGATATCTCAATGCTACCAGTGTCTCGGTTCAAAAACTCCAAGCTACAATTAACCGCGATCATTGTATGCAGCGAATGGTTCGGCTATTGCAACCTACGGTAACAAGTTTCTTCAATGAACTTGGGATTCGTAGGAAGTTTGATTGGAATTTTATAATCGTCAATGTTTCAAAACTAATCTTGAATGCCGATTTCTTGAAATATTTCGGTCTTGTAGTAGATATAAAACGTAGATGCCTGAGCGATATGCAAACAAAGTTGAGTACCCAATGTACATCGGACCACACTGAATATGAGCCAGTCTTTTCCATTCAGAACGACCGCAAATTCAAAGAGCTGCTCATTAAAGGAGGTGCATTGTCACAATAACGAGCCTAAGACTACGGTTCGTCACCAGATTATCAAGAGCCGCAAAATTGCAATCAGCCAAGCAGGAGTTCGAGTATATGATGAAGCAAGGAATTTGTAGGCCATTCAAGAGCGAATGGGCGAGCCCCCTAAATATGGTGCAAAAAGGAAATGGCTTGTGGCGATCTTGTGGCGATTACCGTCGACTTAATGCCAAGTTCCTGACCGCTATCCTATTCGACACATGCAAGATTTCACGCATTTTTTAAATGGGAAACGCATTTTTACAACGTTCGATTTGGCCTAATTACATAATTACACCTTTTGGCCTGTATGAATTTAATGTGATTACTTTTGGACTTTGTAATGTAGCACAATCATTCCAAAGGTTCATGGACCAAGTTATTTTCGGGTTTAAGTTTGCCATATGTTATATTGATGATATTTGCTTCGCATCCGATAACATAGACGAGCACATACAACATGTGCTACAACGTCTCCAGGAACATGGTTTGAAAATAAACATTGCGAAATGTGTGTTCGCACGGGAACAATCCTTGGTCATCTCATTAATCATAAAGGAATCCGTGCACCAGGCAAGAAAATTGAGACGATTATGAATTTTCCAAAACCAAGCGTAGTGCATGAGCCATGGCGATTCATTGCAATTATCATTTTTTATCGACGTTTTATTCCAAAAGCGGCGGAGATCCAGGAACGGCTTCAGAACTTGATTAAAGGTAACAAATAGCACGACAATCGACAAAAAACTGTTACTGAATGGATCGCGGATGCAGATCACGCATTTGCGAAATATAAAGAAGCCTTACTTAATGCAACAACAATCGTTCACCCAATCCCAGGATGCCAGTAACGTAGCGGTTGGCGCTACATTAAATCAAATCAATAACGGACAACTCGAGCCTTTGGGGTTTTACTCAAAGCGTTTTACTTAAGTCAAGTACAGCATGTATGACCGTGAGTTGCTCGCGATTTACGAATATTTCAAACATGCCATTGAAGGTAGACGTTGCACTGTTTTCACCGATTATATGGATCGGTGATAACGTATGGATTTCGACAGAAACCGGAAAAGGCATCGCCACGCCAGCTGAGACATTTTGATTACATCGGTCAATTTACAACTGATATTATGCATATAGTTGGCAAGAATAATCCGGTAGCCGATTTTCTGTCACGCATCGAAGCTGTCAGCAACGAAGACCTAGTTGACCTTGACCAATTAGCAGAAAGCCAGAAAACCGATATTGAAACAAATGGTTTTCTGTCTAATACGAATAAATCTGCACTTCAATTGAAATGGATAGTCATTCCAAATTCATCTAAGGAAATTGCATTCGATGTATTTCTTGAGGTATGTATTTTTTTGATGTATTTTTCATGGCCACGTTTTTTTGAGGGATGGTAGTGTCCGCCCACCATTAAAAACACCATATGACAGGCCATTTGAGGTTGTGAGGCATTCAGACAAGACGTAAGGCCTTCTAATCAAAGGAAAACTGGTGCGGGTGAGTGTTGATCGGGTAAAGGCAGCAAGTAAAATATTGAAAATAAGATGAGTTGCCATGAAAGAAAATCTGTAAAAAAGCTAATGATATTTTTATTAAGTAAAAAAAGGATTGTCGTTCTTGTTTAAGTTCTTTATCATCTTCCTGGTGCTTGCTTATCCGCTCTATGCTGCAAGTTTCTAACATAGGTGTATTTGCTATTATGTTGTTTTCACCTGCCACATGTATGATCTTGGTCGTGAATTCTGCCATGTAGCTCAGATGGCGTAATTGGCGAGGAGATACCCTGTTGGCTTTCTGCTGAAAAGCGAACGTCAACGGCTTGTGATCGGTGCGGATGACGAAATGACACCCTTCAAACAGACAACTAAAATATTTGTAGATGCGTAAACTGCTAGAAGTTCTCTATCATAGGTGCTGTAATTCTCTTCTGCCGATTTAAGCTTGGCGGAGAAGAACGCTACTGGATTCCACTAGTCATTGTTTCGCTATTCCAGAACTGATCCTGTTGCAGTGCTGAAAGTATCGGTTGAAAAACGAAGAGGTGGTGATAAGAATACTAGTTGAGTTAACGTTGATATGCCCGCCTTACAATTTTCAAACGATATGTTAAGTTCTGCTATCCAATGTTATCGTTACAAGTAAAAGTTATTAAATCGCCGATATTTATTGGCGTTCCTTATTATAAAATAGAATACTATTTTAAAAATAAAAAGAGAGGTTGTATAGTTGGAGAACTTGGTGCGCCTCTTATGAGTGCATTTCTTGTTCAGATTTTTATTTAAATTTTTATTTTCGACTTAACCTAGGTACATAAAGTCGAAGCGTATGTACTGTCTTATTTACTGAATATATTGTTAACTTATATATATTTGTTGTGTTCATTTTAATATTTAAAATATAGTCTAATTTATGTACAAAACGTTGCAGCGTATGCACTTCTCTATTTGGTAATTTATTGCTAAGTAAGCGTCTTCGAATCCACTTGTCTAGAATACGCCTATTGTTAATGTTGTTGTATATGCGGTCAATGCCTGGTAAGCATACGGTTAAATTGAAGGCAAAGTACCGCCGATATGTGTGGTGTCAAATTCCTTGTGTGTGCAATTATGCATTTGTTTGAAAACAATGCAATGCGCTTGGAAACAATTAGTGTATTTGTAGACACTCTGCGCATTCAAATATAGAACCACTTATTATTATACTAACAATATGCATTACCAATATAACTATCGCATATACATTAAACCTCCTTTTTGGGAAATAATAATACCATAACGGGATTATTCTTACTTTGTTAAATAAAGATTTAATTTTTGATAATTTCATACAATTAAATTTAGTGTATTTTATTTATATTTATTTGTTTAATCACTATATTCATTGTGTCTTATGCATTATATAATTTTATTCTATTAGCATGTACTAACTGTTTCATATTTTTATTGTTTTGTAGCGTGCATAAGCATACACTATGTGAGTAAATAAGTATGCTGATATTTATTGTAACTTTATTGCATTCTTGCAATATGAGCCCCTACCGTCCGTTTGACGATAGTGTTTGGGCTGGCGTGTGAAGACGCCAATTCAGCAAATTCTCACAGTATGCTAATGCACACTGCTCCTCCAAATATGAACTTTGTAAAAACATATTTTTAATGAATAAAGTAAGTCTTAAAAGAGAACACGGTTTTTAAATTACTACATGGCGACCGTGACATGTTTTAATAATAATAAATTATTATTAATAAATTAATAAATTATATTAAATTAATTGTGCACACATGATGACGACATGTTTTAATAATAATAAATTATTATTAATAAATTAATAAATTATATTAAATTAATTGTGCACACATGATGACGAGTATGTGACTTCTAATCGCTAAAGCTATATAAATAACAATTTTGTTTTGATGGAAAATGGAAAATACGGGAAATATAGTGAAATTTACTTATCGTTAAATGGCTTTGAAGTGATAAAAACAGTGACTGTTGAAGTCAAGAATACTAAGATTATTAGTGAAACTTACTTATCGTTAAATGGCTTTGAAGTGATAAAAACAGTGACTGTTGAAGTCAAGAATATAAAGATAATTGTGAAAATCATGGAAAAATGTGTTATTATTATAATGTGTTATTATTAGTTATAATAATAAAAGAAAATTATTAACGAGAAATAATAAACAATTAATATAAAATAATAAAATTTTTTATTATTAAACAATTAATAATAAACAAAAATTTAAAATGGCATTGCATACAAATTTATTCATAATTACTAAGTGAAAAAATATGTAAAAATGTTTTCTTTATATGGAGTAAAAAAAAAAACCACTGCGGATACTGACGATACTGCCGTCGCTGTTTCAACGTCGCTGCGACCTACCTCAATTACTGCTGGCACAGTCATCAACTACAGCAAGACAACAGCTGCTGCGTACTTAATCTCAAATATAAGTGGATGCAAGCAAGTAGATTAAAAATTTAAAAATTAAAAATTAAAAAAAAATTTTTATAGAAATGAAAAATTTTATTAGTTTGAAATAACCTGTAAAATGAATAATATTTTTTTTATATTCTGGAAATTACTTTAAGAAAAACAAAAATCATAATAAATACAAATTTATAAAATACGAATACCAAATTAAATTAAATCATGATAGAATTGTTTAAAAATTAATAAAATTGAATAACTCTTATATTTAATTCAAAAAAAAATTTATTAAAAACTAATTTGTTATAATAAATACAACTATATACATAAGTGATTTTTTTTTAAATATAATTGAATGTATTAATTTTATTTTAATGTTAACGAAAAGTTTACTTTTTCAATAAAATCAACTGTATTTAACAAACAGTTGTTTATTAATAATATTTCATTTATATATTTATATTTGTATTCTATATATATATGTTTTTTATACATCTATTCAATTTTTATGTTTTATATTCATTCATTCATTAATATTATTTGGAAATGTGCGGCCCAAAAGCCAATTTCGATACGCCTCAGGCCAATGTAATTAATGAAGTGGAAGTACAAACAGATTTAAGTGATTTAAAAACCACAAATTTCCTTTTACTTATTCTTGTTGTTATAGTGATAGGAAAAATTGTTCTCAAATTAATAGGAAAGTACAGAGCTTCCGTTAAAAGGAAGTATATTAATCGTGCAGTTTCAACAGATAACATTTAAAATGCTTAATTTTTTTTTTTAGGTAATTTTTTCTTTGCTGCATTTGGTTACAAATTTATTACTGGATTAGTATGTAAAACATGTAGAATATTTTTACTATAATTATGAGTTCTCAATCGTCGTTTAAGAAAATTTAATATTAAATTTTATATAATACGTGAATTTTATCTTAAGGCTATGTTATAGATTTATCTGTACAATTCAAAGAGTTTACTATAACTTACGCAATTAAAGTGTTAAGATTTTCGTAAATTTAATTTACAATTTTAAAAACAAAATATTGTTTGATGGAATGGCAAACAATATTGAATAAAATACGCTTCCTAAAAGAAACGTTTAACAAATCATATAAATGTATTGCAATAGATAGACCTATTAGTGCTACAACACTACACAAACACTGTACGTTATTAATACAGAGTTTAGAAAGTATTCGAGTACTTTTAAACGTACACTTTGATAGGTTCACAACCGCACACAAAGCGGAAGCGAGGAAAATCTTTGGAGACCTCCGTGAAAAAGCCATCAAAGTTACCCTAAAGAAAGGCATTAATGTTGAAATACCCACAACATTAAATGAAAAAATATCTATTAATATAGAATTAAATATAGACACAGACTCTGAAAATACAACGGAACACAAAAATATAGAAATGGCGCAAGCACAAGTAGAGCTCGACAGAGCATACATAAAGGAAACCGCCATAGCAGTTCCAGAATTTGACGGGAAAAAACAACACTTGGAAAGATTCCTTAGAGCATTACGTTTGATAGACCGCACCAAAGGTACACAGGAAGACCTTGCTGTGGAAGTTATAAAATCAAAGATAACGGGACCCATACTGTATAGGGTGAAAGACGAAGAAACTATACAGGGAATAATAACAAAATTATCCCTATGCGTCAAAGGAGAGTCAATCGACGTCATAAAGGCCAAGTTGATGAATATTCAACAACGAGGCAAAACGGCTACTCAATATACTACCGAAATCAATAATCTATGTCAAGCTCTTGAGGGTGCATACTTAGATAATGGCGTAGATGCGGACAATGCAGAAACATTTAGTCGGAAAGAAGCTATATCTTCGATGACTAAAAATTGTACTACTGACAGGTTGAAAACCATAATGGAAGCAGGCACATTCAACTCACTGAATGAAGCCGTATCAAAATATGTCAACTGTTGTACAGAAATGCATGGAAGACCGGACGTAATTCGATATTACTCGCGAATAAATAACAGAAACACCTTCCGCGGAAATTACAACCGTCGTAGAGGCCGTGGCAATAATAGCAATCAACGAAATAGCCACAGAAATAATAATCAAGATATTCAGTCGTATGGTAATGAATATCAAAACAATAGATACCCCCGTAGAGGCAGTACATTTAATACCTCACGTGGACAAGGGCGTAATAACATACGCGTAATACAACAAAATCAACAAAATTCGGAAAACTAATCAACCCCCCAAACTCATACAAACATCATAAAATCTATAATTTTAATCCAAATCTAAATCTCATAATACAAATTTATAACAATGATGCAAATAAGTCAATAACTCTTCTATTAGACACTGGTGCTGACATTTCAGTAATAAAACAGTCTCACACTATTTACAATAATGTAAATACAGAAACTGTTACAATTCTAAGTGGTATTGGCCAGGGAACAATACACACTATAGGATCAACTAATCTTGACCTTAGGATTGATAACTTTCTACTAAATCACAAATTTCATGTGGTTCATGAAAGTTTCCCAATTCCTTGTGATGGGATACTAGGATTAGATTTTATAAAACAATATAATTGTATATTAGATTTCAAACACAATCAAAATTCACTTACATTAAGACCCGATAATTTTTTTTACAGATATATCAATACCTATTGAACATTCCACTTTTAATAATACAAATGATACAATTCTTTTACCAGCAAGATCAGAAACAATTAAATGTATTAAACTTAATTGCTCTGAAAATGAAGTTCTAGTACACAGTCAAGAACCAATGCCCGGTATTTACATTGCAAACGCAATTGTTACTTCTAATAATGCATTTATACGCATCATAAATAGTACTAATAAAGATACAAGTTTAAAACATAATGACATAAAGTCAGAAAGTCTATTAAATTATAACATAATTACAAACACACAAACAAAAAATAATAGAAGTCAAGAAGTTTTAAATAATCTAAAAAAAAACTTCCCCAAACAATTCAATTCTCAATTGTACGAGTTATGTTCCCAATATACTGATATTTGTGGACTTGAGTCTGAACCAATAACCCAAAATAACTTCTACAAATAAAAATTGTTAATGGAAGATAGAAAACCAGTATACATAAAAAATTATCGTATACCCCACTCACATAAAGAAGAAATAAATAAACAGGTGAATAAATTAATTGATGATGGCATAGTGGAACCATCCATTTCACCTTATAACAGCCCTTTACTTCTAGTTCCAAAAAAATCTCTCCCAAATTCGAATAATAAAAGATGGCGTTTAGTAGTAAATTATCGCCAAGTTAATAAAAAACTAATTGCTGACACATTCCCACTCCCAAGAATCGAAGAAATTCTCGATCAACTGGGACGTGCCAAATACTTCTCATGTATTGATTTAATGTCTGGTTTTCACCAGATTGAACTTGATAAATATTCAAGAAACATAACGTCCTTTTCTTCGAGCAATGGCTCATATCGTTTTAAACGATTACCATATGGACTTAAAATAGCGCCTAATTCATTCCAGCGCATGATGACACTTGCATTTTCAGGCTTAAAGCCTTTGCAAGCTTTTCTTTACATGGATGATCTTGTTGTTGTCGGATGTTCCGAAAAACACATGATTAAAAACCTTTAGGATGTATTCGAACTTTGTCGAAAATACAATCTCAAATTACATCCTGAAAAATGTAGTTTCTTTATGCATGAAGTGACTTATCTTGGACATAAATGCTCAGACAAAGGTATTTTACCTGACGAAAGCAAGTATGATATTATTAAAAATTATCCAACACCCAAAGACGCTGACAGCGTTAGACGGTTCGTTGCTTTCTGTAACTACTACAGAAGGTTTGTCAAAAATTTCTCTGACTATTCGCGTCATTTAACCAAACTTTGTAAAAAGAATATTAAATTCGAATGGTCCAAGGAATGTGAAAATTCATTCCAGCATTTAAAAAATGCATTAATGCAACCAACATTAC
>NC_051846.1:129332634-129345914 GCF_002237135.1 Teleopsis dalmanni | reverse complement strand
ATTGTATAAATTTATATCGATTAAAACGAATACTGTTATTATAATCATCTCTTATAAAATATATTTGTAAACTATTAAAATGGATTAAAAAAAATTAAAATAGATTATATTAATATAATTAACGTATATTTTAAAAAAAAAAAAAGAAGAAAATTTGAAGAAATTAATGTCATAAATGAAATTGTATTTTTTTTTATTATTTTTATATATTGTATTGTATAAATTTATATCAATTAAAACAGATATTATTATTACAACTATCCTTTATAAAATATAATATAAAATATTATAAAATATATGAAATATTATGTGTATTTAACGCAATAGGAATATTGCTTATTTTTAAGGTGGGAGGAGTGACATTAAGCTCTCTCCCAACATCATTAAATTGAACAAAAAAGAACTTGCTGCGCTAAGCAGGTAAAACCTTTTTTTAGTCAGTAGAAGTTAAGCTTGCATCGTGCAAAGTACTAATAAAGTTTTTATATAAAAAATAAAAAAATCGTTTTTATTAAAAATTGTCACTTATATATATATATATATATGCATATATAATATATATATATATATATGTTATATATAGAATAATTTAATTTACAAAGCATTTAATAAAATAGGATTTTTTATTAAAATATATAACTCAGTTACATATGAATGTTGTTTGCAATTTCATCGCGCATAGAAATTGCATCAATATTTTGATTCTCACCAGCAACTTCTTCATAATGACAATCCTCCACGATAATTTACTTCAATCAGGTCAAGTCCATCATTCAGACATATATTATGCATTATGCATGCTACAGGTATTGTTTGAACACAGTGTTCAAGATTCAACCTAAGAACGTTATCAAAAATTTAGCGCCAACGTATTTTCAATGCACTAAATGTAACATACATTCAATAACAGTACGAGCCTGTTAACGGCTGCAATCTTTTATATGGAGTGAGAATTGTTCAGATAAAAATTCCTTATTACTGGAATAAACGGCTTGTAAATTGATTGATGTAAAGGACTTTCGGTTCGGAATTGGTCACGAAGTCGTATAGGCACAGCTATTGGTATATGTGTTCCATCAATGGCACCTAATGCACGATTAAAAATTGTAGCACCGGCTCGGTTAAATTTTGTACAAATGCCTTCAAATTCACTTTCAGCTGGATATTTAATAACCAATGATTTTAATGAAAGGAACCCTTTCAAGCACTTGTAAACAACATGCCTCACAGTATATCTCGAAATTCCAAATGAAGCTCCTGTTACACGATAGCTTGCACCCAGTGGCGACGCGTGCCCTATCTGGAAGGGTGTGCGGCCCTTCTAGAATGTTGTTTTTACATGTACCACTTAAATTAAAAATGACAAATTGATATATATAAAATGTTTTATTAATAATAACTATATTACATTAAGCAACAATATATTCACAAAATAACATTTAATAATTCATTAACAAAATAACATAAAACATAATAACATAAGAATTAATAATTTATATATAAGTTTAATATTATATCAGTATGGAATAAACACAACTTTTCACATATTTCTTATAACATCAAACCAACTTTTTTCAAACACAAGAGTTTGTACTTAGAACCATATATGTTTATGCAGTGTTCAAACAAAATCGAACACACTTGCAACGTATAAATGTGCGGCAGCTACTCCGCACACAAAGTGGATATTATTCGCTGAGCTAAAAAGGGTGAGATGAAATTTGAAACAAATATAGGGTGATGTGAGCTGCAAACTTTAGCCTCACATTTAACCGCTTCGGCAAGTCAACATGTTGAATTGTTATATATGCAGTTGATATTCTAATAGAACAGAAAATTACTCTCATACAATTCTCAATCTCTATTTCTCATATTTTAAGCAAGAGCACACGCACATTATTTTGTTCATTCTACATTTGTGCACACTTATGACAGAAATTTATGAATGCAATTGCATAAAGGGGAAAAAAGCAAATTAATTGAGTTTTCATAGACAATTATATAATTATTTTTGCTAAAACTTTAATCTTTAAAAATATATATATGAAAATGTAACATGAATTCTCGATGTAAAAATATTTAATAAATTTATATATATTATTTTACAATTTGCAAATTATGTTAGGGTGTGGCCGCACACCTCCGCACCGTAGAGTAGTCGTCACTGCTTGCACCACAGCCAAGTCAATATAAAAATACAGTAATAATAAATCGGTCACTCATGGATCACTTTAGAAACCTTGCACCGTAATTGAAAACTCTTTTCAATGCTATTACTGTAAGCCTTAAATGTTTTTTTATTATCGAATTATCCTTTTTTACAACAGCTCTAAATATTTCAGAGGGATGTCCTCTTTGGAATAAAAGCTCGCGCCAAATAGTCAAACTGATAATTTATGTTATTTACTGAAATTATTTTAGAATTACCTTTGGATATTCTGCTAAGAATCTCTCTTTCAATGTATTATGATGATTATATATTTCCCTTAATTCGCAAAATTGCGTAAATAAAAATGCTTCATCAATTTCTACGTTTACCGCTATCGCAGATTATGTAAACAAAATACTGAAATAAAAAAACATATTCACAGCTGATATAAGCTGTCAAAATGTAACTCGCACACTTTTTTGGGCTAAATGGCTAAATGTGTGCAGTGCAACAAATCCCAAGAACGGTCCTATTTGGTTTAGCATCAACTTAGCCTAACTCGCACACGTCCTTAATGTGAAAAATATAAGGAAGGAATTTTATAAAATTACTACCCCTGCAATAGGAATGACGATTGGTGGCATGTGGTGTTATGCTGTCCATAATAGCGTAAAATATATACAGGAAATCAAGGGTTTGGAGGAACCTGTAGGATCAAACCAAAATGTGTGATCAACGTTGGAGTCAATTCTTTGCAAGTACTAAACACTTTAATCCAGTACTTATGTTGATTCTATCAAACAAGAAAACCACTGAGTTCTTGAACCCAGAGATTTCAACGATTATCCAAATTATCGTAATCACTGAACACTTAAATCCAGTGTTAAGGCGCTTATGAGACATAAATTTAGCACTTGAACTAAATTTACAAAGTTAATAGAATAAAGAAATGAATCAATAACGAATGTGGTTTCGCATTAATTGAATTGTCAAAAATTGAATTGTGCTTTTTATTTAAAAATTAATAATCAATTACAACAAATAAATTAACTAAAATAACCTTGAACATGCCCGCCAAACAATGAACTTGTTACAAACTGCAAGAGTGCATTTTCTTGCAGACGAAATTTGACGCTTTTGTTTGCTCATGAAAACATGACGTGTTTTTGGGCATTGCATTGACAAAATTATTTTTTACAACAAAATATATTTTAAATGAAATTATTACAACATAAAATAATATAAATAAATTATTCATACAAAATAATACAAACAAATTATTCATACATAGTAATATAATATAATATTTAACATTCTCCCCAGCGTTGAACGACCGTTCAACAATATAAACCTCTAGCTATCAGGTAGTCAGTCCGACTATATGTCGACGACGAAATCTCGCGACTGTCGATGTGGCATGGGTATAGGTGTCGAGCGGGTAGCGTAATGTTGACAGTGTACTGTTGCCGCTGTAAGCATCTGATGTCTTCATAGGGGATTGTAGCCTTAATTCTGAGATTTTACCAAGACTAATGTATGAATATCTTGTGCTTGCAATTATTTGTTGTCCTTGCACGGAAACGAAGTTGTGTTTAAGCAAGCAGTCTAGGTCGATCGTTGATAAGCCTGAACCTTTTAGATTTAGTGGTATGATTTCCTTATTACATACTGCAGTTGCTCGTGAAGATGTTGATGTCGCATAAATCCATTGATTTTTGTTATTCAATGGAATCCAGGTCAGAGTGTTGATAGTGTGTTTCAACCGACAGTTTGGTATTGTATTGTTGTTGAATAGGTTGATCTCACACGCACGTACTTCGGAACCAAAATTGTATCGTATGCGGACGTTGGCACAAAGAAATTCCCCTTCCTTTATGGTCTCACAAAGACTTAAATCGGATTTCATAAAAGGAAAATATTGATCATGATGCGTATTAATAGCCAAAATAGAACTGAATGAGTCAATTACTGCCATGGAGTCATTTAACCAATTCGGGACTGGAATTAATTGAAACAATTCAAATCGCTCATGTTCAATCAAGGGTAATGTTATACTAAAAATTGAATGCTGCTGTGTGATTCCACTTTTAACCATGTAACGGCCAAAATTTTGTCAACCAAAAATTTCATCGTTACAATGCCGTGGATATAGCTGCCTACAAAACTCACCGCAATCCTCTGCCACCAACAACATAACTTGACAAACTCTGAAATTATATGAAATAAAATTTGATATGGTGTAAACTAATATATTGAAAGAATATTATACACACCTTGAACTATCCTTTTAAATATTTATGTTGCTGGAACTTTATTTAATATGAAATAATTTTAAATTAATTTTAAAATAATTTCTCACTGTCACTTAAATAAACACGTTGACCGGCACAACACTTTATTGAAAAAAAAAATAAATAAGATCGAAAGAAGATATTAATAAAGAGACCTGTCAAACTAAAAAAGCTTTTGTGCAAAGGTGTGGAACTAAAGCAAAGCTTAGTCGAGAACAAATCCTAACTTCTATATAAATAAGAGATAGAATTCGCTGTAAAGCGGGATTTTCACTGGTGCATTGCAGTGGGATCAGCTAATGAGCTTTGATCAACGGTCGTTGAACTTTAACGTAGCTACAGCTGATACCGTTGACCGTTGACGATATAAAAGTGCGAGCACCAGGAAGAAGCCTTCTTGTTGTTCGGTTCTAAGCAGTGACATAGCTTTATTTGATGACTATCGAGTTCGACAGCGAAGGTGAGCAAGTGATGACTGGATTTTTTTTTGAAAATTATTTAAGTGTAATTGACGGTGACCAACTTAGCTAATAAAATTTCAAAATTTTGAATATAAAAGAAAACTTAAATATTTTTACAAACTGTTTAAAATATAAAAACTAACTACATTGAATTAAAAAAAATTGTTAAAGAAAATTACATAAATGCAAGTATTAAAATAAACTAAATTGTACAAAAGAATAATAAATTGTACAAACTAAGCTAATAAAAAAATCTGGATTTTGAATCTAAAACAAAACTTAAATATTTTTACCAACTGTTTAAAACATAAAATTTAAATACATTGAACTAAAAACTTGTTAAAAGAAAATTACTTAAATGTAAGTATTAAAATAAATTAAATTGTACAAACTAAGCTAACAAAAATTCTAGATTTTGAATATAAAAGACAACTTAAATACTTTTACAAACTGTTTAAAAATATAAAAATTAAATACATTGAATATAAAATTGTTAAAAGAAAATTACTTGAATACAAGCATTAAAATAAATTAAATTGTACAAAAGAATTTAAATGTCAATGATAGTTACAGAACTTAAAATATCGTTTGTAAATTAGTGAAAATTAAATTGTAATAAAGAGATTTTTTTTTAAGAAATAAAAAATACAAAAGAGAACAAATACCATTTAACACGGTGGAAAAATTACTTATATAAAAGAAATATGATTTAAAATTAAATACATTGATTATAATTTTTGTTGGTTCGCAATATTTCGTGTGCAAAGACGCTTGACTGTTAACTCCCACAGATACAAGTGAATATTCATAAGCGGCAAGTGGTTTTAACAGTAACCTAACGTCTCCGACCCCTGGACGCTTTAACAGTGTACAGGGAAGGGCGTGTTGTCTACGACCTACAATACAACACACGTAGCTTTAACAGTCACGTGTGATTGTATTATATCGTGTCGAGTATCGAGAGGGGTTCAGCTGAATAGAACGATTTAGATTACCTCCAATTCAGTCCTTCAGAGTTCAACGGAAGTGACAGGGTAAAAAATAAAACAAATTTCTTGTGAGGGCCTTGGACAAGGCTGAGCTATCCCAGCTCTAAACGAACCGCCAGAAAAGGTTCATTACATCCTTCATAAGTCTGTAAAGGGATATTAGCTCATCTTCTGGCATCGGTAATTCTAATGATGGTTTATTTATTGACAAGCTTTATGTAGCGACGTTATTCCTGTGTTTAGAGTTGATGATTCCGTCCAATAAAGACTTAAGTCGTAATAAACTAATAAATTCCATTCAGTAGTTGATATGGCAGCTATGTCCAGATTTTCAAAGTGAATACCCAATTTCGACCTAAACCTTTTATTATCAATTGGAGATCCTATTACTATTGGCAATATCAGTAATAGTGTGAGTAATACAGAACAGTATAAATTGGTCGGCAGTTTTCTACGTTTTGTCTTGGGCTCTTCATACGACTCTTTTTTATCTTCAACAATTACGTTGTCAGGAGGTATTTCGTGATCAGCTTCAGCCAATGTTGGTTGATCATCTGTATTAACAGGCAGTACAGCTATTCGATGAATTGGGCGTTTAAAAATGCCTGTCGATGTTTTAACGTCAGCTACTCGGATACGTCCATCTGTACCCTTGTACACATGTACAATTCGTCCCAAGGGCTGAGACGTTGTCTTCTTTGATTATAACCATGACTCCTAACTGTATGTTAGCAGATTGTGTTTTCCATTTGTTGCGTTGTTGCAGTTCCATCAAATATTCGTTAGGCCAGCGTTTCCAGAAATTATGTTTTAACTGGAAACTAGGTTCCAACGTGACAATAGCGTGTGTTTTCTGGTTTTGGTCGGCTGTCCACTTGAGTTGTAAGAGCTTCTCCAATTAATAAGTGTCCTGGAGTTAATGCTATCAAATCAGTTGGATCATTAGACATTGGAGTCAATGGTCGTGAATTTAATATCGCTTCAATTTCCACCACCACTGTTTCGAGTTCTTCATACGTCAATGATGCTGTTGAAACGCTGCGTAGTAACAAATATTTTGCGGACTTCACGGATGCTTCCCATAAACCGCCAAAGTGTGAAGCCCTTGGTGGAACAAAATGAGAGTTTATTCCTGTAGTACTGCAAGCAGAGATTATTGCTTCTTGCCCTTCATTGGAATAAATGCTTTCCTCTAATTCTACTAACTGGTTTTTGGCGCATGGATGTACCGCCTTTGTGGCGAAACAACAAAAGACAGCAATATATGCCTTTGTTGGCTTTTTGCCCCTCACCTTGTAGTAGATCCAAAATAGTCCGCAATAGTCTACCCCAGCATTAATGAAGGGTCTTGCAGGAGTTATTCTTGATTCTGGTAGATTCCCCATAATTTGTTGGCATAGTTGCGGACGTGCTTTGTTGCATCGAATGCATCGCTGAACCGTTGCTCGGGCTGTTGATTTACCTTTAATCGGCCAAAACCGTTGCCATACTATACTCAATAGTGCCTGCGGGCCACAATGCTTGTTTTCTTCGTAGACCATCACGAATAATAATTTCGCCAATGGATCATTGTATGGGATCAGCATTGGGTGTTTAGAATCGTATGGTAATGATGAGGCTTCTAAGCGTCCTCCTGCTCTAAGAACATTTGCATTATCTATGAGATAAACTGCTGATTGAACTAGATTTATCAATATGGCCTTGTTTCTTCAGTTGTTTGATTTCTTCATGAAAATCATTACCCTGAATGTGACATATTATAGTGATTAATGCTGCTTCGAATTCGTTAGCACTAGGTGCTATATGTTATGTATGGCACGTGACTCCTTTGATATTCTTGTGTTGTTAATGAATCTAAGAACATATGCTACTATCCTTGGTAACGTCTTGAAAGAATTCTTGTGCTGAATTCTGTATATTAAATCTGCGTCATTGCATTGAGTTGCTACAGCATAACCTTTTTCTTCTCCAGATCAACTGGAACTTGTAATGATGATGAAAACATTGGTGGCCATACTTCTTGTCTTCCATGCAGAAAGAACGGTTATTAAAATCAAAGTGCACATGTTGACAATGCCTTTGCTGAAAATCCTCTTGATAACACATCAGCTGGGTTGTCCTTTAACCTAACATTAACCAACCAATTGTTTGAATTCTTGCCACGCTGTTAGCTACAAATGTTTGAAATGATGAGGACTGTGAATTCATCCAAGACAAAATAATTTCTGAATCAGTCCACAAAAATACTGGCTGGTCCTTTTCCTGAAGATCACTTTTGACTCTTGCTGAAAGTTCCGCTGCTAGGACTGCCACACATAACTCTAGTCGCGGTAATGTTTGTTTTCTGAGTGGTGCTACTCTTGACTTTGCACATAATAGTCGCATTATTATTCTACCGTCCTTTAAAATTGCTCTGACATATGCTGCAGCACCAAACGCCTTTTCAGATGCATCAGCAAAAATGTGTAGCTGTGTTGATGAGGGTACCTTGCCTCTGAAGATATGTCTTGCCACTTGAAGGTTTTCAAGAGTACTTATGTTTTCTCTAAATGTTGACCATGTTGTACGAAGATCTGTAGGAAGTGGTTCATCCCAAGATAATTTCAACTGCCATAAGTGTTGTATGAAAATCTTTGCTCTGACTATTACTGGAGCTAATAAACCAAGTGGGTCCAACAGTCTAGCTAAATCAGAACTAACGACTCTCTTCGTGATTATTCTTTCAGTAACCATTTTGACCTTAATTCCAAATAAATCCGCCTTGGGCAACCAAAATAATCCCAGCGTTTTGATTGACTCGTCATTATCATTAGTAAAATCTAGATTTACCTATTGATCATCTTGAGAAATGTTTTTCAAAAGTTGAGGATGGTTTGCGCTCCATTTCCGTAGATAAAAATGATGCTTCTTCAAAATATGGATTAGTTGTCTTTGAGCTTCAATAGCCGTAATTAAACTATCTGATCCACCGAACCCATCGCCAACGTAGAAATTGTCACATAGGATTTGAGCTCCTAATGGATAATTCACCTTATTTTCAAATGCTATCTTTTGCAGACATCTTGTTGCTAGGTAAGGAGCTGCTCGAGTCCCATATGTAATTGTGTTTAGCTGATAATAACGAATCGTTGAATTTGGACTGCTTCTGCAAATGAGAAGTTGATAGCGCCGATCTTCAGGATTTATCAAAACTTGACGATACATTTTCTCGATATCTGTGTGAACAAACCGTGGTCGCCTAAAACGAAGCGAAATTGAAAAGAGTTCACTTTGAACTGTCGGTCCGTTATACATTAAATCATTCAACGAGTGTCCAGATGTAGTTTTAGCTGATGCGTCAAACACCACTCGAAGTTTAGTAGTTGTACTATCTGGTTTTAGTACACAATGATGAGAAATGAAATATGTTGGAGTCAACATGGAATCCAGGTTTACTTCAGTCATGTAACCCAATCGCTCATACTCTTCCATAAACACATCATTTTTTGCTAGTCGTCGTTCAAGACTGATAAACCTTCTCCAAGCTGTTTCTTGAGATTCTCCTAACGTCAATGAGTTTTCCAGAAACGGCAACCTTACCACAAAACGTCCTTCTTTATTTGTACGAACGTTCTGAACACAATTAGATTCGCAAAATTTTTTTTCTTTGGATAATGTCCTTTCTGTTGTATTCACCTCATCCATTCGCCATAATCGTTCAATTGCATCTTCTAACGATGAATTATTATCAACAGCCTCCACCCCACCGCCAAAAACTGCACATAAAACTTTTGATGTATCTGTATTTGAAGCAACCATGCCACTGACAATCCAGCCAAGTGTAGAATTTTGCAAGACTGGATCCCCAGTAGCAAGCGTGATTTTACCCTTTTTTAACAGACTGAAATAGAACTCCGCACCGAGTAAAATATCAATTTTCCCTTGTTGGAAGAATGTTGGATCTGCTAAATGAATGCTGTTCGGGACCTTCCATTTGGAAATATCGTAGCTGGAACTTGGTTGAGGAGGAACTATGTTTGAAAGCACAAACGCTTCGACTTCTGTGGTGAACCTCGAGTTAAGGGATTGAAATTTGATGTTAACTCGCTGCGTTGAATTTTTATGCACCTTTCCTATACCTTCTATGTACAATAACGATTTTGATATATTGAGGCTTTTGACAAGACGCTCAGAGACTATGTTCACTTGCGAACCAGAGTCTAGTAATGCTCGGACTTCACTTGTATTTCCATTAGCTGCAGTTATTTTGACTCTTGCAGTTGGCAAAAAACATATTCACGATGACCTGTGGATGTGTTTGCTGTCGCTGTGGTAACTGCAGTATTGTACCCACTTGAAGTAGGTTGAATATTTTGTTCTGTTTGATTGTTAACTTCCAAATGTAGCAACGTGTTATGATTTCTATTACATTTGGTACAACTTCTTGATAAACATTTGTTTACCACATGATCATTTTTGAAACAGTTGAAACAGAGCTGTTGGTTTTTCACCCAATCCAATCGTTGAGATGGCGAAAATTGCAGGAATTTACGGCAATGGTACAGTGGGCGCCTGTCTACATTGCACAGTTTGCAATTGTTGTTTCCTTTGGGAATTGTTACAGCCGACGAAAATGATCTATTTCGGTCTGCTTTAGTTTTTATGGCCACTTTATCTTTATGTTCTACAACTTCCATCAGTTGATATTGTAGCTCTAAACAAGCTAAAAACTCTTGCATGTTTGTATCTCTTTTGGTTTTGCCAGAGATTGCTCATATCTAATAAGCATCTTCCGATCGAGTATTTTTATCAGTACCTGTAACAAAATTGGGTCCCAAAAAGTTGTTTGAACGCCAAGATTGTTCAGTGCTAATAGACACTCTTTCGTTGTGTCGTGTAAATTTTTAACCGCTGCTACGGTTGATGTGCCTGATGGCCCATCACTGACTGATGGCTGCTGAAATGACTGATTAATTTTTCAGCTTCACCAGTCACATGTGATTTCAAATACCACATTTTTTGAGCAGCTGGTAGTGGCTGTTTGTCTACCATTTGTGTAAACAAGTCAAAAAATTGCCTCCATTTTAAGTAATTCCCATTAAAACTTGGGATTGTTACCTTTGGAAATGGCAGTGAGGATCGCATATTTGTTTCTGCTACTGCTGCTAGTTTGTTTTGTAGTTGATCCAATTTTATGGACAGCTCTATCAAACATTGTTGTACCGAATCCTCAATTTGGTAATATTCATCTTGGTTAAATCCTGACGTTAGTGGATTTTCCAAACTTTCTCACAGTTCATCATGCAAACAACCCAGTTGGTTCCATTGTTGCATGATCGTGTTTGGAGTTTTTGCCAAATGTGCTACGAATGCCGAAACTTAACTGCTGAATGTTGATTGTTGACTGCTGCTAGTCCAGTGCTGCTCTCCGTTTCACGGGGTCACCAAAAATGTACGATCAAACCAAAATATGTGATCAACGTTGGAATCAACTATTTGCAAGTACTGAACACTTTAATCTAGTACTTATGTTGACTCTATCAAAAAAGAAAACCACTGAATACTTGAACTCAGAGATTTCGACGATTGTCCTAATTAACCTAGTCACTGAACACTTAAATCCAGTGAATAGGCACTTATGAGACGTAAATTTAGCACTTGAACTAAATTTACAAAGTTAATAGAATAAAGAAATGAATCAATAACGAATGTGGCTTCGCATCAATTGAATTGTCAAAAATTGAATTGTGCCTTTTATTTAAAAATTAATAATCAATTACAACAAATAAATTAACTAAAATAACCTTGATCATGCATGCCAAACAATGAACTTGTTACAAACTGCAAGAGTGCATTTTCTTGCAGACGAAATTTGTCGCTTTTGTTTATATGTACAAACAAAAGCGTATGACGTATTTTGGGCATTGCATTGACAAAGTTATTTTTTACAATAAAATGTATTTCAACCAAATTATTAAGACAAACAAATTATTTAATACAATATAAACAATTATTAAAAGTAAATTAATACAAACAAATAAATTTATACAATTTATTTACAATTCATAATATTTAACATCATATGTTGAAATATGTTAAGCAGTGCACACAACTAAACTTAAAACTATTTTTGTCATGCCTGTTTGTTAATCATTCAATTTGTAGTAATCAATATTTTAAAGGATTACACTGAAATTTTTCGAAGCCTATAGAGTTTTAAAGTTTATTGTGCGCAACATTGCGTTATTTCATTGCATGTGTTTTAATTTAAAAGCAAATAATCAATGCTGCAGGCCATTTCCACTAATCGCTATCGCTATAACTATAATCTCTTCGCTAAAATTCTTAAATAAGCGATTCGTTTATTTTAGGAGAATAAGCGATCATGTGATTCTGCTAACACAATCTCTTCACTAAATTTATCCGGCGATGTAGATAATGCAGAAATGCATTGAAATGTCAAAATAAAAACAAAAATTGTGAACAAATATCAGCTGTTGGAAATATAATTTAAATTTGAAATTTAAAAGCAGATACTGCAGCAAAAAATATTTAGACGTTGTGAAATTTAAATTAAAATTAAATCAATATAACCTTGGTATGTGGATTAGTTGAATAATGGACTATTTAATAAGAAAGATTTTTTTTTCTGGTGATATAAGAGATTCACAGAATCATTTACGTTTCAAAAGTAAATGTTTGCGAAATTCTGATGAGCGTTTTTTTGAAATATTTCGTCTTTCGAAATATTTATGTAAAATTTTTATGGCGGAAATAACTCCGTACATGAAATTTCGAGGGACATACGCTTACTTGTTGCTTTGCGGTTTTTTTGGTCGAGATAAGTTGATGTTTAATAATTGCAAAAAAAGTGAATCCATTGTTTTAATTTATGGGATGTTATCAGCGTTCTGTGGACCAAAGCTTTTTATTAAATGTTTGTTGCGTTTTGTTTTTAAGTCCACGAATTCCATTATAAATATCTGATAATTAAATAATAAATAAAATATATTAAATAATGTATGTGTAAATTTATTTATTTCACTGTTTCATATGCAATTCGTTTATTTTTGGTGCAGTTTCAAAAATTAAAAATAAAATATGAAAAATAAAATACATGCCTTTACATTTGCTGAATACCAAACACACATTCACTACAATACTGCCACAAAATTTTCGTAATATTAATAATTATTTTTTTTAATTTTAAGTTTAAATGCAAGTTTATTTCTATTACAATAAATTAATTAATTAATAATTATGAATATATACTAAATACGTACAAAATTATTGCTCAATTTGTTTAAAAAATAATATTTTCACTTTTAGCGACAGTAAAAACCTAACCGCCAAAAACAATCAAATTAGAAGAAATTTTAGTCGTTTTTAAAGAAATTTAGCGATTGCCAAT
>NC_051846.1:129315871-129332534 GCF_002237135.1 Teleopsis dalmanni | reverse complement strand
TTGCTCAATAGTTCCATGTTTTTCCCTAAAACCAAACTGGTGGGACGGTATTAAGTTTTGAACGTCAAGGAACGGTTTCAGCTTTAAAAGCAGTGCTCTTTCAAAGAGTTTAGAGAGGCATGGCAGTAAGCTTATTGGCCTGTATGAAGAGGCAAGCGTGGGGTCTTTACTTGATTTATGAATCATAATAATCATGGATGTTTTCCACTCTGTTGGATAAAAGCCAAATTTAATTATGGCATTAAAAAGTCTTGTGATAAAATGTATGGCCAAAAGGGGTAAGTTTTTTATCATGATGGGTGAGATATTATCATATCCCGGTGCTTTTTTGCAATCTA
This sequence comes from Teleopsis dalmanni, assembly GCF_002237135.1. Lineage (NCBI taxonomy): Eukaryota > Metazoa > Arthropoda > Insecta > Diptera > Diopsidae > Teleopsis > Teleopsis dalmanni. The sequence continues at coordinate 129,332,196 of NC_051846.1, read as the reverse complement.
ACTTATTTGTGATTATTTGGACAAGATCATTGGCCGTGATATTCATGTCAATAGATGGTATATGTGGATCTTGAGTGGGAAAGTCATATTGTCCTGTTGCAGGATTTGGTTGGAACACCTCTTTTAGGTAATCAGCAAAAACGTTAGATTTTTCTTCATCACTTCGCGCCCAGTTTCCAAGAGAGTTTCTTATTGGAGAATTGGAGTCTATGGGAGGATTTATACCTTTGCTAGCATTCCACAAAGATGAATAGTTTTTGCCATTTGGACATAGGTTTTGAATATAATTATATTGTCTGACTTTGACTTCCTTGCTTAATGCAGATCTAAGTCTCCTTTGGGCTTCCTGAAATAAGTTTTGCGCTAAAGGGGACCTAGATTTTTGCCATTCACGCCTTAATCTACGTTTTTGTAAAACTAAATTCTCTATGTCACTATTTGTAAGAACTCTATTGAATCTGTAAATTTTATTGTCTTTAAAGGTGGAGTTTTCTGCTGCTGAAATCAGAATTGAGTTTAAAACTGAGGTTGCGTCCTCAATATGAGACTTACACTTTATCTTGTAATTTGTGTGTATGTGTGAGTTAATATACTTTTTATATGTAACTGGAGAATGGTCAGAAGACAAATCGCAGCTTGTGTTTGTTGAAATAAAATTTTTGCTTATGCCTTTGGTCACGACGAATTCTATTAGGTTTCGTATTTTATTGATATCAGCAGGTCAATATGTTGGCTGCCCAGGAGAGATTACGTCTAGTGCATTTTTTCTATTTAGAATAAAATTGTAGAGCTGTTGGTCTTTTGGATTACAGAGTCGTGAACCCCAGAGTTAAGAAGTAATACGTAAATTGGGTCTCAGTAATGTTGAAGCGAGGAGGGCAGTAAACTGCCGATAAAGTTCAATTTTTTCCTATGTGCTTAAGGCACGTCAATCGCGGCTTGCATGTAATTATGAGCATATGTACATAAGAAATTGTGTTTTAGACACCTTCGTATCAAAATACCTGTACCACCATGTGCTTTTCCATCTGGGTGATTGGTTTTATAGAATTTTTTGTTTGTTAGATGTGTTTCTGAGCAAAGCACACTTTTTCGGGTCATGAAATATGTGAGTTGAAGTTTATGTTGGCTAAAGCCGTTTGCATTCCGTGTACAAATTTTTAAAGTACTCATTATTTAGACAAAAACATTTGCATTAATTGGTTTTGCATTTTAACTATCTCGTTAAGCATAGTTTGCATGATTGACATGAACTGAGTTAAGCTCTAGGTAAGAGTGGATATCATTATTTCCAAACTATTACTTTGAACTGGAGGGGCTTGTTGCTTGTCAGATTTAACGACATTAGCATATGAAACACCTAGTTGAGGTACTTCAACTAATTTGATGGGGTTGCTTTTTGTAGGATTACGCAATGCTTCTTTCTGCAGAGCTAACCTGTGCTTCAGTTCTTTATAAATAGGACATCCTCTGTAGTTTGCAGTGTGATTTCCACTGCAGTTGCTACATTTTTTGGAGTTGGTATCCTTTAATGCTTTTTTATCGCATTCGGAACTATGGTGAAGCTCGCCACAAGCTACGCACACTGTACGAAGAGTGCAATATGACTTAGTATGGCCATACTCTTGGCAGTTTGTGCATTGCACCGGACCATTTCTTTTGTGGGGCTCCTCAACGCTAATTCTGCGGTGAAGTAAATACTGTAGGTTGTAGATGGGATGGCTCTCATTTTTTTTAAGCTTAGAAGCTTCCGGGTGAAGTTCGACCGGGTGAAGTTCAAGTACATTGGATTTGCGAGATGGATTTTTTCATGTGACTGATATGATGGGTAAAAACGCGAAGTTTAAGATTAATGACGAAGCAGTAGCAGCATTTCAACAATTAAAAGTGGCATTATCTAACCCACCAGTTTTAAAAATTTATAATCCGAAAGCATACACCGGGATTCATGCTGACGCGAGTAAGTACGGTTATGGTGCCGTACTGTTACAAAAGGAAGCCGATGATGCGCAATTATATCCAGTCCAGTACATGAGTAGAAAAACCAAACCGGCAGAACAAAATGATCACTCCTATGAATTGGAGGTTCTAGCAATTATCGAGGCATTGAAAAAATGGAGAGTATTCGTTTTGGGTACGAAGATAAGGATAGTGACCGACTGTAATGCCTTCGCGATGACCATGAGAAAAGACGACGTTCCGCAACGAGTAGCAGGGTGGGCCATATATTTACAACAATTCGATTATGTGATCGAACACCGTAAGAGTAGTAAAATGACACACGTAAATGCGCTAAGTCGTGTGGCCTGCTTATTGATGAAAGATGCGTTGCAGCATAGAATCAAAGAGGCGCAACTGTTGGACGAGTGGATCCGTGCAGTTAGAAAAATTTTAGAGAAAAGTAATTACGATGACTACTATAATAAATGTGACATATTGTATAAAGATTCGAACAAGGATCCTCATGGTGATCCCAGCTGCTATGAAGCAAGAAATAATAAAAATCGCACATCGTCAGGGACATTTCGCTGCGAAGAAAACGCAAGATGTCATTGAGAAGAGTTTCTATATTAAAAATCTAGGCGCAAAAGTGATGACTGTGGTAAAAAGTTGTGTAGAGTGCATCTTAGCGGAAACAAAACTGGGTAAAAAGGAAGGATTCTTGAATCCAATTGATAAGTCTGATAGACCGCTAAACACTTTTCATATGGATCATGTCGGACCGATGGAGAACACCCAAAAGCAGTACAACCACATCCTGGTGATCGTTGATGCATTTTCTAAATTTATATGGCTGTACCCGACAAAAAGCACAGGCGCTGATGAGGTCGTTGATAAACTGCAACAAGCAGCAACGTTTGGTAACCCAAGGAGAATTATCACTGATAGACTTGTGGTACCAATGCTGACTAAATACTGCATGGAGAATCCAATGAACTGGTACCGACATGTTGACAAGGTTCAGCAAACGATAAATAATTCACACCCTCGAAGTACGAATTTACACCATTCAAGATACTAACTGGGGTAGATATGCGTGTCAAAGAAAATGAAACCATGCGCACTATTATGATGGAACATGAGGTTATAGAATTACAAAACGAACGAGATACGGTACGGGAAGAGGTTCGAGAAAATATAATGAAAATTCAGGTCGAAAATCGCAAAACTTACGACACTAAACGAACGACCGAAATGCAACATTCAGAAGGTGATGTCGTGGCTATTAGGCGTACTCAGTTTGGAACGGGGGTTAAGTTAAAATCGAAATTCCTCGGGCCATATAAAATCGTCGAAAGGCTTAATCATGGACGGCATTCAGTGGAAAAAATCGGGGATACTGCTGGGTCACGAAGAACGTATGCAGTAGCCGAGGATATAAAAAAATGGCACCCCGCTTTCGAGGCGAATGCTTCATCAGAATGGCCGAATGTGGCAATTGGCGGCGGGCAGTTAAATGAATAAACGAAAAAACTGGCAACGCTGCTAGTTTTTGATTGTAGTGAGTTGGAGAGAGCGAGTACTGTGGACTGGCGTAAAAAGGGTAGAGCGTCGATTTTAAAATATTGTAAAAAAATATTAATAAAATTTATTTATCATTATATTAATAAATTTTTCCTACATATATAAATTTTCTTAAATAAAGATACCTTCCTTACCGGTCCAGTGGGCTGATGAATTTCATTTAAGTCAGACCAAAGGGATTTTGCGGTATTACACTTCTTTACATATCCAATTTTCAAAGCTTTTATTGACAACGTTATTACCGCCAACGCCTTTTCGTCGTTCTGTTTCTATTTTTCACACATATCCAGATCTTTTGCATCATTCGTCACTTCAGACATTTTTTCATTTACAACACACCAGAGCCCTTGGTGTATTAGGACACTCCTCATCTGGATACTCCATGAGTCGTAATTATTTTCATCTAATTTGTTAATATTATATATTTATATATTGAAGTCATCGTTGGATGAGTATTGCCTGGGCCCATAACCTGTTGGATATTTAAATACAAAACACTACTTTTATCATAACCTTAAAATAAAACGCATAGTATTCTTCAACATTCAACCATAGCATAGTGCCACGACTGTGGCCAAAGATTCAAAAAAATGAAAGCTGAAAAGTGAATCATCTTTAAATGCAGTTATATAAGCAATTGTTCCACAAAGAAGAATCAAAAAGGATTTTTCAAAAATGTATTAATTTGGCTGCTGGACGGCGTCAAAGTTGGAACATGAGTGCCACAATTTTTTATGCTAATTTTTTTAATATAACTGAAAAGATTTCATTGCTTAGTTTCCACTTGCTACTAGCTCTAAAAAAAATCCGTAGTTTTATAATGGTTTGGAGTTTCTTCCGTTTGGCAACTCAACTTTCTTTTATTTGTAAAAAATATGAGAAAAACTGTTCAAAAAGTACTAGTTATGGATTGTATTTCTTCATTTGGTGGTCTTATTTCATGAGTGTGGAATAAAGTGTAAACTATCTTCTGCAGTGTTGCTGTTTTAATCTAGAATTTGGGGCCTTATTCCAAGCTTTTTCACGACAATTGTAGCCCAATCTCCTTAGATTTTCATTTATGTCGTTCCTTAGTTCTTCCAATTTTCTTTTTTTTAATATCAATATATTTTTCTTCAAAGCTATTTTTTCTAGTCTTCGAGTTCTGCAATGGATATGTTTCTTCATTTATTTCTAGTCAATCGCCGTCTCTTTTGGTGGCATACTCTTCTGAATAGTGTTATTTCTTCTGCCCACCAATATACTGCTTGTTTACTCCGGTTTTGCGCTATTTTTGGCATAGCTATGTTGACCTGTTGATTTCATTATACTTGAGCAGTAGTTTAATTTTGAACGTTGTTGTATGTATAAAAAGCGAACATATGCGCGAATAGCATAGTGGTATTTAATTTTGAGACATTCCACTTGCGTGTGGGTTTTCTGTTGTTATTAAGGTTTGCTGCGTTTATTCCACCAATACTATGTAAGATTTTCTGGTCGTCGCTTCCGGTATAGTTTTTGAGAACTCTCCAATTTCGAGGTGTTGTGGCCAGGTCTCCGAAGCTAGAGTGATGCCTGGAATCGTGCTCTCATATGTGGGTGTTCTAAAAGTGGCGATATTACCTATGTTTGCTACTGTAAGGTCGAGCCATGTTATCAAATCTACCACCCATCGTCCCCGTGAATTAGTATACGTCATTCTCCACTCGACTGCTTTTAATTAAAGTCTCCGGTAATGACCAAGTCACTTCCAATCTCGTTCGCTTTATCTTCTATGTTATTCAGTTTATCCTGAAACGCGTCAATATTTTCTTTTGATGTTAAGTAGCAGCTGGTATGTTTTTGGTGTTTAAGCCAAACCAAACTGTCACCGGTGCCGCTGTTTTTGAATGCTAGGTTGTTGAATGGTGGTATCCATTTGGCAGTCGTCCCGGTTATATTTTCGATCCAGATTTCTTTCTCCATTTTCTTTTACTGTTCGCTGATGACTTTGACATTTTATTCAATCACCAACTGCGTGAGGAGCGCATGGGCTGTGCGGCTCCTATACATATTCGTCTGAAGTATTTTTATCATGTTTTCTGAGTAAACTTTTTGTATATTGCACATTTTTTGGTCCTTAGAATATGGTCACATGGACTATAGCCAGCATCAACACATAGGCAATATTTTGGTGGTGCGTTGCAATCCTTTATAAAGTGTCCCGTTTGTCAACATCGTATGCATTGTCCTTTTGGTTCTTTATCTGGTCTCTTGCAGTAGTATCGCGTATGACCAATTCCAAAGCATTTTGTGGGCTTTCTCGAAGTCTCATTCTTGCCATAATAATATCTTAAATTTTCGAATTTTTAACAGCTCACTAGCAGTTACTGAAGTTGGGGTGCCATATGCTTGAACCTGTCCTCGGCTATTTAGTCTAATTATGTGTGCCTTGATTTCGTCGTGTGGGCTTGCTCGTTTCCTTACTGTTTTCGTGACTTCCTCTTTGTCAATTATAGCGTCGAGGACCTGGATCTTTATTGTTGTTAGAGGTTTTATTTCGGACATTTCATCGGATCCCTTTAAGGAGCCTTTGATTTCTTCTTTTCCTCCCTTGTTTAGTTCATTTAAAAGTGTTTCTGCCTTTGTTTTTCTTATTCCGCGGAGTTTTACGTCAGCATTAAACTAGATACGTAGGTGCTTTAGTACTTCAGTATAAGAGTGCCCATCTGCTGGTTTGATTTTAATAGCATCAAGCTTTGGTTCAGGCATTTTTATATTCATCTTTGGTCTTTGATCTTCATTTATCTCTTTTTGTAAATCTTTTAGTATAGTATAGCATGTATACACTTTGTATATATATAATTATGTAAATGCATATTAAGGTGCATATAAAATCACATTAAATGGTTAACGTACAGTGTTGTAAATGAGCCTATTCCTATCATTGACTTTATCCATATCCAAGCAGCCAGACTGCTGCAATATGAAACCTCACTTATGTGAGATATTAAAATGTGTACAAGTTATCAAGTCTACACTAATTATTGTGTTTATCGTTGTCTGTCCTAAATGAACAAAGAAATATTATCTATTGTATTAACTAAAGATTTCTTTATGATCGTTGTCTGTCCTAAAGGAACAACGAAATATTATCTATTGTATTAACTAAACATTTCTTAACGATCGTTGTCTGTCCTAAAGGAACAAAGAAATATTATCTATTGTATTAACTAAACATTTCTTAATGATCGTTGTCTGTCCTAAATAAACAACGAAATATTATCTATTGTATTAACTAAACATTTCTTAATGATCGTTGTCTGTCCTAAAATATTATCTATTGTATTAAACAGGAAATTGGAAATAACCAAATATTTTTTATTATCGTTGCCTGTCCTAAGCAAACAACGAAATATATTATCGGGATTCGATACTTCGAATTCTTGGTATAAATACGAGTAAAAATTATGGAAGTAGTTAGTCTTAAGGAACATTTCAAATAAAGTGGTAGCAGAAGCTACACAAAAAAATAATAGTTTATATTTAATTGGCGCCCAACGTGAAGCCCGTGTTACAATTGCGGAAAATAAAAAGTACGCAACACGAGTTGCTCGAACTATATCACTGCATTTAACAAAACATGCAATAACTTTGCAGATGAGAAAAGAGAGATTATTCTAAGAAAAAGGAATAAATAATATTTAAAATATATAAATAATATAATATAAATTAATATTTTCAAAAATTTTTTTTATTTAACGTGAAATTTCATTTAATTAACTTGAAATCGTGAAATTTTTTTTTATTATTTTATAAAAAAGAATATATAAATTACAAAAGAACAAAAAAAACCCCAAAACTAAAGGTGACTGTCTAAGTAATAATAATTTAATACCTGTGGTAAAAATTGAAAGAAGATACAATTAAACTGAAACTCAACTCAGGAGAAGCAGAAAACATTTTATAAAATATATAAATTACAAAAGAACAAAAAAAATCCCAAAACTAAAGGTGAATGTCTAAATAATAATAATTTAATACCTGTGGTACAAATCGAAGGAAGATACAATTAAACCGAAACTCAACTCAGGAGAAGCAGAAAACATTTTATAAGTAAGTCAAACAATTAATTTCTTTTTGAAAGAAGTATAAATGAATATATAAAATTGTTAATTGGACTTGTAAAAGGTGGAAATTTTTTTTAGTTAAATTATAAATATAAAAGTAAATTATTATTTTTTATTGTGTAAAATCTTTTCCCTTCGCTTACTGTTATTAGATTTTGTTTTATACTATTGAAATATTTGTTCATTTTTTGAAATACTATCGTGAAACGGGAATAAAATCAATTTTTTTTGTATTTATTAAGTTGTAAAACTGGAAAATCTGTTAAAGAATTTTGCTAAAATGACCCTCGAAAATAATACTTTTACACAAGACTTAATTAGTCGACTTATAGTCGCAAACACAGCCTCTCTTAGGGATGAGATAGCTTTGCTAAAAGAGCAGCTTTCTGCAGTAAATACTCCCAAAGTAGTAGAATTCGAAACGGAAGTAGTAGACAGCCGTATAATATGTGATGAGACCTTGGACATAGTAAAATCACTTCCCGAATTTAGTGGAAAAAATAGTTATGTTAGTTGGCGGGCCGCAGCCATAAATTCCATGAGTTTATACAATAGAGGTAGCAGGAAGTATTTCGGTGCACTAACCATTTTAAGAAATAAAATTATAGGCGAGGCCAACGATACTCTAACAAATCACGGCACTTGTCTAAATATGGATGCCATTATTGCTCGGCTTGATTTTGCATATTCGGACAAACGTCCAATTCATATAATAGAACAGGAATTAAGCGTGTTACGACAGGGCAATCTTTCGGTTATGGAATACTACAATTTAGTCAATAAAAAGTTGACTCTCTTAATAAATAAGACTATAATGACCCACGGAAGCGATGAGTCAATTACTAAAGAACTTAATAGAAAGAATAGGCAAAACGCTTTAAGAATATTCATAACTGGTCTAAAAACACCATTATCTGACATTTTATTCTCACTTTGTCCGGAAGACTTGCCAAATGCATTAGCAAAAGCTCAGGAACTCGAAGCAAACAATTTGAGGGCAAGATTCGCTTTAAATTTTCAGAACAATGGGAAACAAACTCCAATGAATAATTCAAACCACTATCAAAACCAGTACAACAGACAAAGGAGATACGATCACACACCTAGGAACACAATCCAAAATAATTTAAGATTCGCTAAGGCAAATATTAATAATCAAAATCAAATTCAAGAACCTGTTGTACCAATGGAAGTGGATCCATCTGTATCCAACCAATTCCAAAGAAACAACAGTTATCAAACATCTAATAGGAATCACTGGAACAACTCAAATAGGAACTCGCATTCTTTTATGCAGGGATCGGGATATCACAATAACCAAACTCAAAAAAGAGTTCATGAAAGTATTCAGAGTAGGCAACCGTTACCAAAAGCTCAACGGATAAACAATATTTCTGAAAATCATTTTTTTAGGCCAAAGGGAGTACTAGAGCTCCCCTACATACAATTAACAGATTTAAAAACTGATAAAACCTTTAAAATTTTGTTAGACTCAGGTGCTACAGCATCATATATTAGGCAGGGAATATACAAGAATAAAAACCAATTACCAATATTTAAAAGAGTAAGAACTGTAAATGGGTACAGTACAATAAAATATTATCACTCTATTACCTTGTTAGGAGTGCAAGAAAGATTTTATGAAATTGAAAATTTAGAAGCAGATATACTTATAGGATATAATATTTTAAAAAGAATAAATGCTGTTGTAGATTTAGGAAACAATGAATTAAGATATAATGGAAAAACCGAAAGAATATACATAGATTCGAACAAACGTAAACAGAAAAATGATATGATAATGATAAATAAATATCTGGACTCACTGAAAAAAGACGAAACTGATGAAGAAATAGACAGCACTTTTTCGAGAATAGAATCTGCCAAAACAGTAAGCAGTAATCTTTCAGAGAAGGATAACCTTATGAACATACTGGAACCGGAAGATCATACTGAATTAGCTAGAAAAATTCCCGGCGTGGATAATGACATAACAAGTAAGGAAGAGTCACAAAAAATATTGATATACAAAAATAATATAATAAAGCAAATACAATCGACACATTCAGAAATAAATACAAGCTTACCCTTTAGAACGGACGTTAGAGCAGAAATTAGAACTAACTTAGACACTCCTATTTGGAGCAAGCAATATCCTTATCCTCTCGCTTGTAACAATTACGTAAATGACGAAATAGCTAGAATGCGGGAAAATGGAGTCATCAGACCAAGCAAGAGTCCATATAATTCCCCGATATGGATAGTTCCTAAGAAAGGAAATAACGAAGATGGAACTGGTAAACATAGGCTAGTTATCGACTATAAAAAGATAAATGAGCATACCATAGCGGATACGTATCCAATACCAGACCCTAGTATAATCCTGTCAAATCTAGGGAATTCTAAGTATTTTTCAACAATCGACCTGGAGTCAGGATTTCATCAAATTCTAATGAGAGAAAATGATATCGAAAAAACCGCTTTCTCAATTAACAATGGGAAGTATGAATTTACGAGGATGCCTTTTGGTTTGAAGAATGCACCTCGAATATTTCAAAGGGCAATGGATGACATATTACGAGTTAAAATAGGGAAAACATGTCATGTATATATGGATGACATTATAGTCTATTCCAATAGCTTGGAAGAGCATTCTAAAGAATTACAATCAATCATAAAAATACTGAAGGACTCACATATGAAAATATCTCTGGAAAAATCAAAATTTTTTCAAACAGAAGTTGAATTTTTAGGATATATAGTATCCCACAAAGTTATTAAAACCGATCCAGAAAAAATCAGAGCAATTGTAAAATTCCCCATTCCCGGAACGTTAAAGGAATTAAGAAGTTTCCTAGGATTAACAGGATACTATAGGAAATTTGTTCAAAATTATGCACTAATTGCCAAACCTTTAACAAAATACTTATCGGGGGTCAACGGGAGAACTTCAAAAAATACTTCTAAAAAAATTGTAGTTAATTTGGATAAAAAACATTATTCGCTATAGAAAACTTAAAAAGACATTTGACTACCCAAGTAGAACTAATTCAACCGGATTATACAAAAAAATTTATTCTTACAACCGATGCATCAAACATAGCCTTAGGAGCTGTTCTTTCTCAGAATGGAAGACCAATAACTTTCATTTCTAGAACTCTCAATAAAACTGAACGTAATTATGCAACCAACGAAAAAGAGTTGTATGCCATTGTATGGTCATTAAAAAATTTGAGAAATTACCTATACGGAGTTCAAGATCTGGAAATACATACAGACCATCAACCGTTATCATTTGCCATTTCAGCACGAAATCCCAATTCAAAAATGAAACGCTGGCACGCTTTTATAGAGGAATTCTGTTCAAAAATTATATATAAACCAGGAGCAAGCAACGTCGTCGCAGACGCTTTATCGAGAATACAGTTGTATAATATGACTAATGAGGAAAATAGTTCTACTACTGATACTCAACACTCAGCTGAAAGCAGTTACCATGAAACAATTCATGAAACCAAAAAACCTCTTAATCAATTTTCGCAACAACTATTGATTGCCAGAAATAAATTCACAATTCACGATTCTCTGAACATTTTCGGAAATACTAGACACTTAATCGAATATGACACCATAGAAAATTTGATAATAATACTGAAAGAACATTTACGACCAAATTTAGTGACAGAGATACACTGTACTCTTGAGGACCGGTACGAAATAGAAAAATCTCTAAAGGAAACGTTTACAAATAAATTTCTTTACACCAGGATCTTTGTAAAGGATATCACAAACAATGAAGACCAAGATATAATTATAGAACAAACGCATGAGAGAGCCCACAGGGGACTCGACGAAAATTTAAAGCAAATAAATAGATTCTATTACTGGCCAAATCTAGGTAAAAAATTGAAAGAATACATTAGAAATTGTGAAATTTGTAACAAAAATAAATACAACCGCCACCCAAAGAAAATTTCAATAGGAATAGCCCCAATACCACAGAAAGAAGGGGAAAACCTCCATTTAGATATATTCTACGCACAAAAACTGAAATTTATTACTTGTACGGACGCTTATTCTAAATTCGTGGTAATAAGAAAAATAGAAGACAAAACAAACTTGGAGGAAAAAGTATTAGAGTTACTCCAGTCATTTCCACAAGCAAAAGTGCTTATGATAGATAACGAACCTGGTTTTACCTCAATTCAATTTAAATCCCTAATGAAAAGACAAAATATTGAATTAAATTTTTGCAATCCCAGACATAGCTCTACTAACGGTCAAATAGAACGACTACATTCAACAATTGTTGAAATAGCTCGATGTATAAAGGATGAATTTAATCTACTCAATGATACAGAAATAATTTTTAAAGCCATACAACAATATAACCAAACTATACATTCCATTACGAATGAAAAACCATATGAGATTCTTTACAATAAGAAAGAACATACTGATATCCCACAAAAATTAAGGGTAGCACAAGAAAAAATGCTCAAAACCCATAACAAGGACAGAGTAGAGAAACAATTTGAAGTAGGAGACACGATTTATGAAAAAATTATTGGGGAAAGAAATAATTTAAAGCCTAGATACAGGAGACAAACTGTCAAAGAAGATTTAGGAAATAAAGTCATAATTAAAAAAAAGGATAGAATTATTCACAAAGATAACATAAAGTTCTAATATTTTTTTTCCAGCACCATGTTGTTTATATATATATGGGCAATTTTAGCATTATTCAAAGAACAGATATATTCATTATTTACATTAAATACCCAAAAGTAAGCAATAAATGTAAACTTTATATGGCAAGGGCAGTTTCACACAAAGATGGAAAACTCTTAATACATAGATGAACAAATATTGAAATGTAACCAAAGTTTTCACAATGTAAAAAAATGCAAAATAGAACTAAGTAATACCTATTGTAACGTAAATTTAACTGAAACTTGTTTTGTAAATTTGTTAAATAAAAGACAAAGTAATTGTACTAAAATTAAGGAAAGAAATAAAGAGATAGATATTATCAAAGAGGGAGCTATATTAATATCCGGTACTCATACCGTTAATGATTTATCCCTAGAAGGAACTTATTTAGTTACATTTAATAATAGTATTATAATTGACAATAATAAATTTGAAAACATCGAAGGGAAAATATCTGAATATCTTAAACAAAATCATGTTAATAATTATAGAATAATAGAGTATGTAAACTCAGAAGATGAAAATTTGAAATTCGAAAACGTAAATATACTTAATCGTTTATATAATAATGTCTCGGGAAATTCCCAGATCAAAAATATTATACTTATTATATTAGTTATATTAATCTTCTCATATCTCTTGTATAAAATTGTAATAAGTATTTGTAAGCGAAAACAAAAGTCGAACGCAAGACATGAAGAAGAATTATTTAATAAAATGAATAACCAAATACAATTACTAACAAAAGCTTATTGAAGAATCGGGACGATTCAACTTAGGAAGGGGGGAGTTATCAAGTCTCGTCTCCTACACTAATTATTGTGTTTATCGTTGTCTGTCCTAAATGAACAAAGAAATATTATTTATTGTATTAACTAAACATTTCTTAATGATCGTTGTCTGTCCTAAAGGAACAACGAAATATTATCTATTGTATTAACTAAACATTTCTTAATGATCGTTGTCTGTCCTAAATAAACAACGAAATATTATCTATTGTATTAACTAAACATTTCTTAATGATCGTTGTCTGTCCTAAAATATTATCTATTGTATTAAACAGGAAATTGGAAAAACCAAATATTTTTTATTATCGTTGCCTGTCCTAAGCAAACAACGAAATATATTATCGGGATTCGATACTTCGAATTCTTGGTATAAATACTACTAAAAATTATGGAAGTAGTTAGTCTTAAGAAACATTTCAAATAAAGTGGTAGCAGAAGCTACACAAAAACATAATAGTTTATATTTAATTTACATGCTCCTCTGCTGTATTAGTGCTTGCCGGCGTACTAACACAATTATGTAGTCGCTAGTTTTAAGTGGGGTGCAGACTATCATACTGGTGTGTCATACGAGTTGAGCTCTCTCTTGCTCAAATTTCTTCTAGCGACCGAATTTGAACAGGTATGACACACAAGAGTAGGCAAAATTTTTGAAGAGTGCTTTTGCGGGTAATGTTGTGAAAATTTGTGTGTTTAAAATAAAATTTTAAAATTGAAAAAATTTATAGTTAACGTATAGGTTGTGCTTTGCTTATAATTGATTATAATTTTGTATATTTTATATATGCCGCGTTTTTTTTTGCGATCTTTATATTCACAGCTTTGGACATCCCACAAACAGCGATTACTTTTATTAACATTCGATGAAAGCATCTCAAAATGCTTTATCTGCATCCATATTCATATTTTTTTAAGGTTTATTGGTCATTAAGCACAGTAGTTAAAATGAAAAGATCAGTAAAGGACCGTAGTTAATTTCATTCACTACCTGTAAAGTTTCTTAAGAAATTTTTCATAAATAGATCATACAAATAATGTATATATATATATACATAAGAATGTATATATCTTCATTGTTTTTGAAGAAATTTGATCATTTCCATATTTTTGTTAGTTAAAGGTTATTAACATTTAAAATTCTTTTATTTTAATAACAAGTTTTAACAAAGAAAAGCATATTTAGAATACAAAGTATTATGTCTTAAATTTGGGTTATTAATTATTTGTTATTACGACCAATTTTCAATATGTTTTTTTATTACTGGGCTTAGATCATAAATTTAACGATGTTTATATTTAGATGTTTTTTTAAAAAAAATTTTACTTATAATCATCGTTTATAAATTAAAGTAAAATAAAATAAAATATTTAATAAACTAAATAAAATATTTAATATATTACATAAAATATTTAATTGTATTTTAATTTTTTATAAGAATTTTATGTAAAAATTTATTTTTTTTTTAACTAAGATACAATTAAATATTTAACACAAATTTATAAGTGTAATTTTAATAATAATAAATATAATAATAATAAATACATTAATAATAAAATAATAAAAAACATATTAAATTTATATTATAATTCTACATATTCCACCTGCTTACAATAAATTTGCAAGGCAAAAATGCTCTTGTATGACGTATGAATCGTTAGGGGTGACAGACTATCATACACAACGCGTATGCGAGAGCTGTTCACCAAAATTTTGGTGAGCACGCCAACACGTTGGTAAAGGTGGCAGACTATCATACCTGTGTGTCATACGACGTTTTTCTCTCTCGTATGACATACCAGTATGATAGTCTGCACCCCACTTTAAGTACAAAAAGAACCAATAGCTGCGTTTCAGCAAACATGATCCGCTCAATTTTACATGCAAAACAAAAACAATGGGGTGAACCAGCAATTGATCTGGTTCACTTTCTGGTTCAATGTGGAATGTATGTAAAAGATAAAAGTGGAACGTATTTTAATGCAAATGAGGTTGGCAATGCGATGCAACGGTGTAGTAAAATTATAAACAAATCTACATTTATATTTATTTATTATTGATTTTATTTATTTATTATTTATTTTATGTACTTATTTATTTCATATGTCATTATTATTTATTTCTTTGTTTGAAGTAATGTTTTAATTATTACTATTACTATAAATTAAAATTATTAAAATTAATTAAAATTATTACTTTAATTATTTACGTTTTATTATTATTAAAAAAGTGTTGTTTGATAATTTATGAAAATCAATTAATTTGAAATGAATATATAAACATTAAGTTGAATACATTTATTTAATTAAAACAGAACAATACATAAGGAAACAGGCTCTCCAACATACACGTTTATAAAAAAACCATTGCAAACTGCTTGCAAGTTTAAGCTATATTCATGCTTCCTTTTGAAATAAGCCTAATTGCTTTGGTGAGGTGCATTTATTTTAACATGTGTGCTGTCAATCACGAACGGAAATTTTGCAATTGATATAAGCTAAACACTAGTTCTTTCAATTATTCTCCATACAGAAGCTTTTGGTATGCCAAAACAAATACCAAATTCGCGAAAAGTATTTATATTTGCCATATACCACAAAAATATGTAAATTTTCTTCATTGCTCTCGTCCAATTGTGACCACCACGGTTATTTTGTATTTGCTGATTGGATTTTATTAACAAATCTATTAGAATATGAAACATAATTAATATATAGCAATTGTATTTTATATGCGCAAATACCAATCAAATAATCTTTAACGGAACAATTATTGATCGTTTCCATAAAATTTCCACTATATCCATGCTGATGCACTTCATCCCTTCAGCTTAATACACTTGGACTAGTGTTTAAAAAGAAAATGGAGGAGTCAGTTTTGCTCGATAATTCTAATAAAATCTGCAATTTCCATTTATTTACTATAGAATTAAATTTAAGTTTTTAAGTAAATACTAAATAAAAACTTACATTTCGTACTTCAGACATTTCAACAGATTTTATTTATTTTCCAAGTTTTAGATTTTTTGTATTCAAAATTTTCTCACTTATTTTTTTAGCGCCAAAATTATTCACATAAATCCAAAAACTTTGTACACAAACCCAACTGGCATATTTCATGCGTTGCCAATTATTTTCAAACGTGATCCGTATCGTTTCAGCAAACATGATTCAGATCATTGAGCGGATCATGTTTGCTGAAACGCAGCTATTA
>NC_051846.1:129301576-129315771 GCF_002237135.1 Teleopsis dalmanni | reverse complement strand
TAATTTATAATTTATAATTTATAATTTATAATTTATAATTTATAATTTATAATTTATAATTTATAATTTATAATTTGTAATTTATAACTTACAATATATACAAGTCTCAATTTATAATTTGTAATTTATAACTTACAATATATACAAGTCTCAATCAACAAAGTTTTTTTTCAGTTACTTGTTGATCAAGTGCCAATTTTAGAGACTATGACACCGTTAGATTTTATGGAGTTTCGAAACTACTTAGCCCCAGCTTCTGGCTTTCAAAGTCTTCAATTCAGGTTAATTGAAAATAAATTAGGTGTGAGATCAGAGCAGCGTGTAAAATATAACCAAAAATATTCAGAAGCATTTGGTTGTAATAATACCGCTATGCAGGCAATATTAAAATCCGAAAATGAACCTTCATTGCTGGACTTAATACAAAAATGGTTGGAACGCACTCCTGGATTAGAAGAAACCGGTTTTAATTTCTGGCAAAAGTTTAAAGAAAGTGTTGACAAGTTTTTAACAGATCAAGTAAACAGCGCAAAGGTTTGTATTATAATTTGGCTCATAGCTATTTTGAAACGATTTATGGTTACAGCAAGAACATGTAGAAGTAAAAAAAAACTATCGTCTAATGGACATAGAACAACGACGTGAAGTGTACCGAAGTATTTTTGATCCTGATGTTCATGAGGCATTAGTAAAGCGTGGCGACAGACGTTTTAGTCATAAGGCATTACAAGGAGCTATTATGATAACATTTTACCGTGATGAACCACGCTTTAGTCAGCCTCATCAGTTGCTAACCCTGTTGATGGATATTGATTCATTAATAACTAAATGGAGATGTAAGTTTTTATTGTGAGAACTTTATTTCAGTAAACAGCAATTGCATAATTTTTAAAATATCCTAATTTTCTCTTCGAATGTTTTTGTAATATATATCTCAAATACTCAATTAAATTTTTTATGTATTAATTATACAATTTTCTATATTGGGACTTAGAACGCCAGAATATTTTCAAAAGCATAGAAATATAAAGACGTGTGATTTGCCTCTGTTAAAAAAATTATGTATTCTGAAAAGGTACACACAATGGGAAAAACATGTCTGTTCAAACGTATAAACAATTCAACTTATTATTTTATGTATGACCACTAATATTTTGTTAGTGTAGTCATCAATCAAACCAATATCGTACACCACATATTTTGCATAGGCAAGCCATATAGAGAAAACTTTGTTATTAGAGCAAATGCATACATAACTTCAAATTCATGCGTAAGAAGGGAGCCAAAGACGAAGTAAAGTTTTTTTTGTATGCCAAGGTAAGTGAAGCATTTTTGTTGAATGTAATGCTTGGACTTTGTTTTTGTGCTTCCTTTTTATTAAACTATATATGATTGACTTTTCTTCCAAATTATATTAAATTTGATTTTTTCTGAAATTTCAAAGTGCCTTCATAAAAAAATATGAGGTTTGCCTATTATAGGATAAGTAAGCACCGGTAATAAAGCTACCATAGTTTTTGGAGAGAAAATCAGAGTTCGGTACGTGGTGCACAAAATGTAAGTGAAAATTATTTTTAAAATATGCAGATGCACAGTGGTGTTAAGAAAACGCACGCACACAGATTATACCATATATACTGTATTAAATTTCACATCTCATAACGCGATGATCCCCAGCGGGACTTTCAGTGCTGAAATGTTCAATTGCATCAACGCTGAATGGTTGTGACCTACGCTGATTTTTCAAGAAAAACTCCTAATTATTTGAACACATACATGTCATTGCGGGCAAGCGCTGAATCGTTCGCTTACCTTTTCAAATTTGTAATGCAACATTTCAGTGCTGTTTATTTACCTTTTCAATTTCACCTTTTTTATTGATTTTTAAATAAAATAATAAACATTGTTTTGGATGAATTATATTTTATGTTTATGTTTTATAAAATTAAAATATTAATATTTACATAAAACAATATTAAAACATATTTACATATTAATATATTTACATACTAACTTATTTTCATATTTACTTATTTAAATATTAACTAATTTAAGAGCATTGCTTGTGATATTAATATGTTCAGCTATACTGCAGGAAGGTGTTGTCTCCGAATTAAAAGTTTTTAAATCATTTTCAACAAAATAATAAAATATTTTGATATATGAACTTTTTAAATTTCCTTTTTCATTTATACCTTCTTTTTTAAATGATATCAATTCCTACTTTTTCTTTTTTAATAAACGTTTATAATGTTTTACACATACATCTATATAATACAATAGAAAAATTACAATTATCATTTTAATTTATTTATTAATTTTTTATATTTACTGAATTTTGCATATATTTACAATTTGTTTATGTTAAATTCACAAATTTAGATTTTACTTCGATTTTAAAAATAAAAAATATTCACTGCACTAATACGACGCACTTCACTAAAATCAAAAACAGACTAAATGTATACAATACAGGTAAAACAAGATATTATTTATATAATATTCAAATTCTTTTATTTTTCATTCTTTTATAATATCAACACCGAAATTACCTACATACATATGTGAAACACAAAACAAAAAAAATAAAAACGAAGAGCTATTATCTGTTCGCTTACTTTTTCAGCGCTAGCATAATGGTGCCGCTGGATTGTGCACACACGTTTGTGCTGTGCGACTGACTTATAAAAATGTGCACAATCAGATGAGCGAGAAAGTTTTATACTCGCACCGCACTGTGTGAAACAAAATTCTCTGTGTACACCTTACTGTGCAACAAAAAAATTCTCTGTGCACACGAGGACACTCGTTTCTAATATTACGATTGCACACAAATGTGCGTTCCCAATTTTTCGTTTGCACCCAAGACTGCAAAATCTAGCTTGAATTTCACAATTTTGTTTGAAATGGTAAATATTATTTTGCTGCAATTTTTGAAAGGATTGATATTTGCGTTCTTTGGGATCGCAACATATGTTGAAAATTGCATAAATTGACATATATTATTTAAAATAATTAGTTTTGTTAAGTATTTATAATGTGAATTTATTTGTACCTTATTTGTATTTTAACTTAAAATATTAGTTTTTTGTATATTTCACCCCAACTTTTGTACGAAGATGTAACATTTTTAAATTCAAATTTAGTAAGTGAGCTTAAAGTATTTTTTTGCTGAGTTTTGCTCGGATCATAAAATAGACATAGAATTAATAAAAAAAATAATTAAAATGAAATATTTTTTGATAAGAAATTAAATTTAAAATAATAAAATAAATATTTTATTGCATTTTATAAATAATAAAATAAATTTATGTAGTTGTAATAAATATTTCAGTCGCATTTGAAAGTTAATATTATGTCAGCACTTATAATTATCTAATAAACAACTAGATTAAAATGCTTAATTAACCTTACTATATACAGAATTTGTTATCCATATGTGTAATTTACTATTAAATGAACTTTTTTGTAGTAGTCCAAAATTGATAATTCTTATTTTTTTCGTTATTCTACTGAGAAACGCTTCAGTATTGCACTCTTTCTCCACTACTCCATGTTTCAATTTGTGCGAATACGTTGAAACAGTTAACAGTATTACTGAATTTAGAAACTTTCAATTAATATCTTTATTTTTAATAATGCACATTTGCGAAGAATAACATCTAACAAATTCAATTGTTAATAACCAGTTGCGTTTCAAAGTAATTTTTATTAATTTAGTGAAATTATCTGATGTCCTTTTTTTTAAAGTGTTTTGATCAAATACGTGTTACTTGTGAACAACTTCTCCTTAAGAAAAAGCATTGTATATATTTTCTAAATTTTAATTAATTGAAAGCATATCATTAGAAATTTAATTTAATGCAAAAAAAATAAACATATCAAGAAAAATAATAAAATAGTAGAGGGGTTAAAATTTGTTTTTTGCCGCGAATACACGCCTTTCGAGTGCGGTCCGTTAGATCGGTATATATTTCCTGCAATTGAAGTGTTGTAGCAACAAAAAGTTCTTAAATGCGGTGCAATATAATGTACTCACTTGGAGTGATAAAGAGTTGCAGCCGACAAGTGTTATTTTTTTTATAAATTTCATTTTAAATTTGGTGCTCTTTTTTGTTTTGCAAAATAATTGCACACATATAAAATCAGCTGATAGAGACAACAATTGAAATTATTAAACAGAAACATTACAAAGTGAATAAGTGTTACAAAACGATCAAATAATTAGACCAATTGTTACACAAAAACCTAAACAATCGTGTAATGTTGTACACAGATTTAGCAATTTAGCAGAATATTTTAATTTAATTAGCAAATTTTAAATTTATTAGCAAATTTTAATTTTTACTTGAATTTGGAATTTTGAGCATTTGAAATTTACAGGTATTAAGTTATTTTAATTTAATTAATTTAGGACACCCTTTTAATTTAATTAAATTTAATTAAATTAATAGGGTATCGAAAAGGTATGAGTGGGCAAAAAACATCACCTCTGCGGAAACAAAACGCAGTACAAAAAACAATGGAGAAGAAGGTATTAGAAATACCTTTATCCCCCAAGCCTGATGATAGCGTAGAGGATAAGCTGTTACAACTATCTGCGATGATGGAATCTCAAAGGCATATTAATAAGGATATGCGGGATCTGCTTGCACAGATAGTTAAGATGTCTAAGACGGAACAAGAAAGGGGGCCACAAGTGCCGTTGGTGGCTAAGAGTGTAGCTTCCATTAGCGTGCAAACTCAGGGAGCACTAAAGCGTGCTGCGAAAGAGAAACCGAACGGTCCACCACCCAAAGTCCAAATTAGAGAAATTGGAAGTAAGGAGCAGGGAACGAATTTTCACAAATAGCAGCTAGTGCAAAAGAAAAAAGGGAAAACTGTGCCAAATCTGGACCTCGTTAAAGCGCCTAGAGTAAGACCGGAAGCAATTCTCATTAGTAAGACGGCAGACAAGTCTTACGCTGAAATGTTAAAGATCATTAAAACAAAACCAGAGCTACAAGAATTCGGAAAAAACGTGAACAAAATCCGAAAAACTAAAGAGGGGGACATATTGATTCAGCTTACCAAAGAAGCTGGAAATTTAGCGAAGGACTTCTGCAATGAAATGAAAAACACACTTCAGAATTGTGCTAGTGAAAAATCTTTAACACAGCACACCCTAATAGAATGCAGGGATTTGGACGAGATAACATCCAACGAAGAGGTGCGCGCGGCGATTGCTGATCAATTTCCAGCAATAAATGTAAGTGACATCAACGTCAAGTTTTGGCGTGCCGCAAGGGACAGCACAATAGGTCAGCAATTATTGACCTACCTACTAAGGATGCCAGTGTACTGATCGCAGCTGCCTCAGTCAGAGTTGGCTGGGTACGCAGTAGGATCAGAAAGCATATCACACCTAAGAGCTGCTTCAAATGTCTTCAATTTGGACACGCTGCTAGACAGTGCAAAAGCGATAATGACAGATCAAGCACATGTATGAGATGTGGACAAGATGGCCACAGGGCAAAAACGTGCTCCGCTCAACTAAAATGCATCCTATGTCCGGAAAACTGCAACGGTGGCAATCTACACTACTCAAGAAGTTGCAAATGTGAATCCTACAGGAAGGCTATGCAGGAGCTTAAGTCCAAAAAATGATTAAATTTCAGCAATTGAACCTAAATCGATGCGAAGCTGCCCAAGATCTTTTATCCCAAACAGCTTTGGAATTAAAGACAGATGTACTCGTAATTAGTGAGTTTTACAAATCAAAAGAAACCTCCAAATGGGTACAAGATACTTCTGCAAAGGCTGCCATTGGGCTAGGACAGGACATAGTGTTTGAACCAAGCGTATTGATACAAAAAGAAGGTCTAGTACTTGTCAGAATCCGGGGTATCTATGTGTGCAGCTGTTACATATCCCCAAATATCTCCCAAGAGAGATTTGAAGAGTTTCTTGATAGGCTATCAGGAACAATCAGAAACAAAACTCCCATCATTGTTGCAGGGGATTTCAATGCTTGGGCAGTCGAATGGGGCAGTAGTACTACGACGCGCCGAGGTAGAGCCCTATTAGAAACGTTTACCTCACTAAACCTAATACAACTGAACAATGGGCATAGCCCAACGTTCGATAATGGTAGAGGCGTTTCCTACATAGATCTCACCTTTGTCAGCCCATCATTAGTAAGGGGTTCGCAATGAAAAGTAACAAACCACTACACCCACAGCGACCACCATGCAATTCGTTTTTCCATATCGCTGAAAGAGAAGTTTGTTTTGAAAAAATCGCAGAGAAAAGCACAGCAAATAGGCTGGAAAACTAAGTATCTTGACACAGAGATAATGGAATTCATGACCGAAAACATGAGTTTCGGAGACGGGGATGCTTTTGAAAAATCAAATCACCTTATGAAGGAATTATGCAACTTCTGTGATGCATCAATGTCAAGAAAAGGCAGAAGCAATGGGCGCCCATCAAACTATTGATGGACGGAAGAAATAGCTTTACTAAGATCTTAATACTTTGCCTCCCGTAGGCAATTCCAACGTCACAGATCTGGAGTAGATACGGAAAAGCTTCTAGAAAAAATACCGAGAGAGCAGATCTAAACTTAAAAAGGCAATTATTAGGAGTAAGAATCAAGCTTTTCAAACTCTGATCAATGATGTAGACCAAAATGTCTGGGGCGATCGCTACAAAATAGTAATGCGTAAATTTAAGAGGTTAAGAGGCTCGGTACCTTCATATCCTAAAATAATGGCGAATATCGTGAAACATAAGTTTCCAAAAAAGGGAGAACTTAGAATCTTAATACCGATAAACACCGATTTAAATGAAATACCCCCGGTTACAAATTCTGAAGTCATAGCCGCTTCTTCCAGAGTTAAGCCCAATAAATCTCATGGATTCAATGGAATCCCTAATACTGTACTGAAGAAGGCAATACAAAAACAAGCTTCTATATTTACGGATGTTTACAACAGCTACCTACAGTAAGGAATCTTCCCTTCGTGTTGGAAAAAGCAAAGATTGGTGCTTATTCCTAAAAATAATAAGCCCACAGAACTGCCATCATCTTATAGACCTTTATGCTGACACTGCAGTTAAGGTCCTTGAAAGAATTATAAGTTCTAGATTAAAAAAATTCACAGAGGCAAGTCAGGGTCTATCAAATAACCAATTTGGCTTTAGACCTAAACGCTGTACTGTTGATGCTGTACTACATGTATGCAACATTGCAAAGGAAGCTACTAAGGGCATAAGGTGGCTAGGTGGTACTAAAAGTACTACGCGGTAGTGACCTTAGATGTTAAAAATGCTTTCAACACTGCTAAGTGGAGTAGCATCTTAAATGCACTGATGAAAATGAGAGTCCAAGAATATATTTTGAAAATTATAACATCATATTTTAAAGACAGATTACTCTTATACCATATAATACAAAATCCGGGCCCAAAACATATAGGATTACGGGAGGGGTCCCCCAGGGATCAGTTCTAGGGCCAATTCTATGGAATATCATGTACGATGGTATCATCCTTCAGATGATATTGCAATAGTAGTGGTTGCAAAAACTCTAGACGAAGTGGCTAGGAATTGCAGCGCTACTATTGGAGCAATTAAATCGTGGCTGCAATACAGCGGATTAGAGCTTGCTGAGCATAAAACTGAGGTGCTATTAATCAGCAGTAGGAAAAAGATTGAACAACTCTCAATTAAAGTGGGTGGAGTAGATATACAATCTAGCCCCAACTTACACATCTTGGTGTAACTCACCTAAAACAATCGGGAGATAAAGCATTACGTGTCTGCAACACACTATCCCGATTAATGCCAAACATAGGAGGTCCCACGGACACTGCTAGAGTTCTTTTAGCATCAGTTTCCAAGTCGGTGATGCTTTATGCTGCTCCGGTGTGGGCGCATGCTCCAACCATTAAGTCGTATTCACGTGTAATGAAAAGTGCACATAGATTGTCAAACCTACGCATCTGCCGTGCTTACCGTACAGTATCGGACGATGCTGCGGGAGTATTGGCTGGACGCATGCCAATAGACTTTGAAGCGTTCTTGGCCAGAGACAGTTTCTTCCAGTGCTCTCATCGGCGAACTACTGAAACTGGGAAATCTCTGGCAGAGTCTTATTTAGATGTAAGAAACAAATTCCTTAATGAATGGCAACATAGGTGTGACCATTCCCAATATAATTCCAAATATAGGAGTTTGGATTAACCGAGGATCTGGAGACTTGGGATTTCAATTAACACAGTTTCTTACGGGGCATGGTTGCTTCCGTGAATACTTATACTGGTTTAGGCTAGCAAGTAACCCGTACTGCCAGTTTTGTCCAGATAAAATTGAAAGTTCTGACCACATAATTAGAGACTGTATAAGATTCGTAGATACTAGACAAAATCTAGAGACACTAAATGGTGAATCCAGCCCTTCTACTATGGTAATGCAGATGTTAGCAAGCATCGAAGAATGGAGCTTTTACAAGAGCATAATCTCTAGAACAATAAATATTGTTAGAGCGGACGAAATACTTAGTACACAATCGGAGTGAAAGCACGCTAAGTGCTCTTGTAACCTGCTCTGTGAAGGAATACCTTAACTTGTCGTACTGCAGGGATTTTCAGGATTTTGAGCTGAGAATGAGGGGTCTTTTTATTTAAAAAATAAAATAGTAGAATAGTAAATTTTAGTTAGATTCTTACAACAATTTTGCGTGGTCCTGTGCATTTTTGTGCACAGCAATATATCATGAAGTGTTTTAATAAACACCATGTTATTCAATTATTTATTTATAATTAATTATGTTTTATATTTCAAATTTTTATTATTTTTAATATATCATATAAAATCGTATTAAATCATTACCTAAATGTTATTACTTAAATCGTAAAAAATACAATTATAAACTTAATTAAAAGATTTATTCTAAGTAACTCTAAGTATTATGTAATTAAATTTAGTTAATAGTTCTATATTATATAATTAAGTTATATTAAGTTTATAATTCTGTTTTATATAATTAAGGTAATAAAATTTAGTTAATAATTAATTTTTATTTGGTATAATAAAATAATAATAAAAACCTAAAATATGAAACATAATTAATTATTATTACATAATATGGTGTTTAGTAATATTCTTCATCAAACCATTGCTGCTGTAGGACATAGCACTGTCTTCACAAGCAATCATATTAATAGATACACTAACATCAACTGCGGTTGCGTTTCTCCGGTGCTTTCTTATCATATAATAGGCAAAACATCATAATTTTGTATAAAGCCAGTATAAAATTTCATCTAAGACAAATTTAATATAATTTGTAGGAACTTGTGCATTTCGTACACACAAAGCCAGTCATAAATTAAAAAAAAAATAAAGCACAACAACAATGTCTATGCACCACATTCAAAAATATTGTCTCACCTACCCATGTAAACAATGATATTTAGGAAAAGTGCGATAACAAAGAAGAGTAGAAAAAGTGTATATTTGCATTTGCACTGATATTAGAGTTTTTTCTTTATGGTTTATTCCAAGCAATATATGTTATGTTCGCTATTGGTTTGATTGCTGACTTCACTAATAAAATAGCATTGATCATACATAAAATAATAAGTTGGATTGTTGGACGTTTGAACAGACATATTTATCTCATTGTGTGCACCTTTTTAGAATTCATGATTTTTTTAACGGAGGCAAATTACATGTCTTTATATTTCTATGTTTTTAATTATATCAGTTGGATAGTATTTTATATAAATTTTTTTATTACTATATGCCTTACGAATAAAGTGATATTTTATATCTATGTGCTTATTGCGAGCATGATATATAGGATTTTTATTAAATTCATTGCACTCATACTGTCTCTATTTATCATAATTGTTCCGCTTTTATTAAATCCTATTAGTTCTGTCCAAAGTTTTTTTTAAATATATAGACTCTTTGGCTGCCGCAGAAAACCATAAACTCAGCTTCTGTGCTGCTTAGAGTCTGTTTTTTTTTCAAGCTGAAATACTTTATTGTCTTCTTTCTCGAATAACTTCGATTGCTCCATAAAAACTGTTTCTGCGAGGTTAACATTCAAATATGCTAATGAAATGTCAAGGTGATGAACATGAAGTTCATATTCTGCTGCTATAGTTAAAATCATTCTTATGTTTTCATGTCGCACTACCAGTGAAACTTTTTCAGTATAATTGACACCGTATTTTTGACTACACAACTGTCGATATTTCCATTTGCATAGAATTTCGCTGCAAAAACCCATTTATAGCCGGTAGCTTTTTGCCCTGTTGGTAGTTTCACTGCGTCCCATGTATTAATTTTCTCCAATATATCATACTCCTCTAGCATAGCGAGTCTTCAGTAAGTGGACTGCTCGCTCTGTAGAGCTTCAAAAACTGTTTCTGGGAGTACTATATCAGTTGGCGTTTTGTCTAGAGCTACTAAGTCACATTGTGGCATTGGTCTTAAGTTATAACCAGCTGTTGTACCAGTATAGTCTTCAGATATAGCGGTTAAGATTACTTGCACTTAATAAGGGTAGAAGATCAATATTACAGTGTTAATCACTTCACCCGAAAACTTCTCGTCGACCCCTGCATTTAAGATACTGCGTGCCATCTCTAAAAAAGCTCTGTTGACTCTTTCAGCAACGCCATTCTGTTGTGGAGTATCAGGCACAGTCAATTGTCTAAGAATACCATTTTTATTAAAGTAATTATTAAATTCTGTATTTACGTCTGCCTTTATTACTATGTAACATTTTGAGTGTTTTACCTGTTTGTCATTCAACCAAGCTCTTAAATCAAAAACATTTTTAACTTCTGATTTTTGTTTTATAAAATTAATAAAAATATATTGCGAGTTGTTGTCTACAAAAGTTATAAGCTATCTGAATCCTCCGATTGAATTAACATTTATTTGTCCACAAACATCACTATGGACTAAATCTAAGATATTTTTTTGTTTTACTTTGAGACAATTGAAACGGCTTAATATTGCATTTGCATTTAAGACACACTGTGCAGTGTATATGTTTTTGATCTATATCAAATTTTAAGCCCAGCACTAGTTGTTTATTTTTTAATTCGATTGAACTAATAATATTTAAGTGCCCGTAACGTCTATGCCACTGAACTACATCTTCATTTACATTATTATTAAAAAATAATTGCGTTTTTAAGTCGATTGTTTTGTTGTATATTTGACAGGATAATAATCGATTTATTTGTTTTGCTTGTAACACGGTTTCACACGGAAACAAACTTCAAAGCTCACCCATTGGACTTCTTATTCTCACGTTACCACCTCTAATAGCTTTGAGAAATTTATTGCCTGCAAGCATTATTTTTTTACTACACTGCTCTAAAGCTTCAAATGGGAAGTTGTGGACAAATGAGAAGTTGCGCCACTATACTTTTTTTTATCAGGTGCCGTGTTTTCGCTAACTCCAAGCACAGAAATTTTGAATACTCTTAAGAAATTTTTTCATTTCTCTTAACACAAGTTTTTCTTGATTTGCATTCTGCAGTAAAATGGCCTTTCTTTTTCTTCATTTGTCACATTTAAAATTACTATTTTTTCTAAAAGTCTTTTATTTTTTACCTCCTATTCTTCTTTTTGTGTCCTCGTTGTTGTAATATATCTTGTAATATTTATAGCCTGATTTAGAAACTAATACTTGTACAGTACCGTCTCATTCAACTATATCGTTATATTTTCGCCGTTTCTTTTTTCAAATAATTTTGTTTTGAAACTTTGAAAACTAATCTTGTGTTTCTAAGGCAACAACAAAGTTTTCGTAACCTATTGGCAAACTTGCTAAAATCATTATAACAAACAACTCTTCCTGCAATTCAAGGCCAACTTCCGAAAGTTGTTCAATGACCTTTTCAAAACTTGCAATATATTGCTGCATGGCATCACCCTCACTCTTGCGCATATATGTGGCAATTGGCGACGGGCAGTTAAATGAATAAACCAAAAAACTGACATGGCTGCTAGTTTTTGATTGTAGTGAGTTGGAGAGAGCGAGTACTGTGGACTGGCGTAAAAAGGGTTGAGCGTCGATTTTAAAATATTGTAAAAAAATATTAATAAAATTTATTTATCATTATATTAATAAATTTTTCTTACATTTGGAGGCTCAACCGGGATCGCGGTGATCGAAAAAGCACGTGAAAATCAAAGCGCACAACATTGTGAAATTAAGTGTTGGTTTTTTTTTTTTGGTACAACAAAACTACAATAAAGCAACAGGAAAAAAAATGGATGAGCATGGCGTCAGAAATTTTAGTGTGGAGCAATTGAAAACTAAATTGTCCGAGTTGGAACTATCTACTGCTGGAAAGAAATCAGAATTACAAAGCCGTCTTATAGAACATTATGAGGTAAATGTAAAAAATGACGATGTCGACGATGACGAAGTTGCAAGCATACAAACCGTAACTCAGCGTGCGTCTGTTGCAGCTCGGTCTACATTTACTCTGCGTGACGTTGAAGATTCCTTGACTTCATTCTCGGGATCAGATCAACCTACGTTCGAGCAATGTGTAGAAGATTTTGAGGAAAACGCCGCAGCTGTAGAATGGAACGATGTGCAGAAATTCATTTACGCAAAGCAGTTGTTAAAAGGAACTGCAAAATTATTTATCCGCAATCAACGTAATGTAAACAATTGGAAAATGCTAAAAGAGACGCTGAAGAATGAATTTGCTGTACAAATGTCTGCAATTGATGTTCATCGTGCGCTGAGTAACCGACGAAAGCGACATGATGAAAAATTGCTTGAATACCTTTACAGCTTGATGGAAATTGGGAAGGCCACAAAGTTAGATGAAGCAAGTATAATTGAATATTTTATCGAAGGAATGCCTGATTCAAGAATGAATAAAGCTGTACTATATCACGCCTCAGAGACTTGAAAGAACAAATTAAAACTTATGAAAAAATTAAAGCACCGAACACGAAGTACCATTTACCAATGAGAACAAAACCGCGCCAGTGCCATCAAGCAAGGAACGGTCGAATTCAAACAGTATAAAAAAATGCTATTCGTGTGGTGAAGATTCACATTTTGCAAAACACTGTCCAAGTAGAAGTATAAAATGTTTTAAATGCAACCAAATGGGTCATAGATCATTTCAATGCAAAGTGAAGGTAGAACCTGAAAAGAACGGCGTATCGTTAGCGTCAGAAGCGGAACAAACTACTTTGGGCTCATACAGTAATCGTCTTTTCAAAAACCTAGTGATAAATGATTTTCAATTTGCTGCTATAGTCGATACCGGAAGCGATATCAGTATTATCAGATATGACGCGTTGATGAAAATGGGAGACATTGAGTTGAGCAAATCACCGAAAAGTTTTATTGGTATTGGAGGAAGCCAGATAACAACGGTAGGCAGTTTCGACAAAGATGTTAGAATTGACGAAGTCATTCTGCGAGTAACATTTCACGTTGCTAAGGAGAGAGACATACTGTATCCCGCTGTACTGGGAAATGACATTTTGAAAAACGTTGATATGATAGTAAACGCTGAGGGAGTCAAATTTGTTAAAAAAACGCAGAAAATGATTCAATACGCGAATGAGGTAAATAACACGAATACGAACGCTACAGAAAAATATCAAAAAAATAATGGAAATGAAAACAGTACAAACGGCGCTTCGATATTAACCGAATTTCAACAAATCTGTCTATCAACACTAATTGATGACGGTGGTGAAGAAATTGAAATTGATGTTGCTCATTTAGGAGGAAACCATAAAGCAGAGATTACCAAACTCATCAAGAACTATAAACCAGGAAAATCAATTGCATCACCGGTGGAAGTGAAAGTTATTCTGACAGATGAAGTGCCAGTATATAGCAGACCTAGAAGATTGCCCATAGCAGAACAAAATATAGTTGAAAAGCAGGAAGCAGATTGGCTGAAGGCAGGCATTATCCAACCCAGCACATCTGAGTATACGTCGCCAGTAGTATTAGTATCGAAAAAGGACGGAACTAAAAGATCATGTTGCGACTATAGGAGGCTAAATCAAAATATAGTGCGTGATAATTTTCCAATGACTTTGATTGATGATGTGCTTCAAAGTTTGGAAAAAGCTAAGGTGTTTACTACATTGGATTTTTTTTTTTTTTTTTTTTTTTTAAAACATACATTTTTTTTTTG
>NC_051846.1:129296116-129301476 GCF_002237135.1 Teleopsis dalmanni | reverse complement strand
ATATTAATAAATTATTACTAAATTAATAATAATATAAAATAAATAAATAAAAATAAATTATAAATTAATAATAATAAACTATAAATTAATAAATATAAATTATAAATTTATAAAAATAACTTAAAAATTAATAATAATAAATTATAAATTAATAATAATAAATTAAAAATTAATAATAATATATCATAAATTAATTATAATAAATCATAAATTAATAATAATAAATTATAAATTAATAATAATAAATTATTAATGAATGATACTAAATTATAAATTAATAATAATACATTATAAATTAATAATAATGAAAGATAAATTAATTATAAGAAATTAAAAATAAATAATAATATATTATAAATTAATAATAAGATATTAAAAGTTAAAAAAAAAAATTATAAATTATAAATTAATTTAATAAATTATAAATAATAAATTAAAATTATAAATTATAAATTATAAATTATAAATTATAAATTATAAATTATAAATTATAAATTATAAATCATAAATTGTAAATAGTAAATTGTAAATTCTGAATTGTTAATAGTAAATAGTAAATTGTATATTCTGAATTGTTAGTAGTAAATAGTAAATTGTAAATTATAAATTATAAATTATAAATTATAAATCATAAATTGTAAATAGTAAATAGTAAATAGTAAATAGTAAATTGTAAATTCTAAATTGTAAATAGTAAATAGTAAATTGTAGATTCTAAATTGTAAATAGTAAATAGTAAATTGTAAATTGTAAATTGTAAATTGTAAATTGTAAATTGTAAATTGTAAATTGTAAATTGTAAATTGTAAATTGAATTGGAAATTGTAAATTTGTAAATTGTAAAATTGTAAATTGTAATTGTAAATTGTAAAATTGTACATTGTAAATTGTAAAAATTGTAAATTGTAAAATATGGCTAAATTGTAAATTGTAAATTGTAAATTGTAAATTGTAAATTGTAAATTGTAAATTGTAAATTGTAAATTGTAAATTGAAAATTGTAAATAACAAAGTAGGTGAAAGTGATCAGATTTTTGAGATTTGAAAATATTTTATTTAAATATTCATTCAAATTATTTTTGTAATATAGTTAGTTTTATGTTGCAATAAAATACTGTTTTTTAAATAATAAAAACTATCTTGTTATTGCGAGCACAACATTGGTGACCCTGACACAAAAAATGAGTTGTAAGTTTTTAGCAAGCAAGATGACTAACCGTGAGGAAGAAGATTTTTTTCCGGCAGAAGGAGAAAGCCGCACTGACAAGGAGGTATACCGGGTGTCAATAATGTCGATGATGTTTTCAAGAGAGTACCCGTACCTTTTTATTCTGCAAATGGAGGCGCAGTTCAGGAATGCCGGTATAACGAGAGATGATACAAAGTTCGACCATGTAGTAGCAGGTTTAGAGCCTAAATATCTGGAGTGCATAGCTGATGTGATTCGGGATCCACCGAAGGTGTTGAAATATGAGACGTTGAAGAAACGGTTAATAAATGAATTCACAGAATCGGAGCACAAAAGACTGCGTAAGTTGTTGATAGAATTGCAGCTAGGCGACATGA
Organism: Teleopsis dalmanni; assembly: GCF_002237135.1. NCBI lineage: Eukaryota > Metazoa > Arthropoda > Insecta > Diptera > Diopsidae > Teleopsis > Teleopsis dalmanni. Next base: position 129,299,910 of record NC_051846.1, on the reverse strand, counting down.
AACCAACGCAATTTTTGAAGAAAATGAAGGAAATGGCTGGCAGTTCAATGGGTGATGACGTACTGAAGTCATTGTGGTTACAGCGACTGCCAGTGGGACTTAGAACAATCGTAGCTGCAGTAGAAGATGATTCTGCACAGTGGACCAAGGTGGCTGATAAGGTATTTGAGGTACAGGAAACAGAAACGGTTTGTGTAGTGCAAAGGAATGAACCGAATGAGATGAAGAAAGAAATTGACGAGTTAAGAGTCATGGTATATAATTTGATCATTCAGTTGGGCAAAGGAGGAAGAAGCAATGACAGAGATCGTGGAAAAGGACGATCATCAAGTGCTAAAAGAGATAATATCTGTTTTTATCATCGGCGGTTCAAGGAGAGGTCCACAAAATGTGGACCTGACGGCGAGTGAAGTGGCAAAGGGTAAAGCATGCCGTCTGTTCTTCAAGGATAAAAAAACAGGTATAAATTATCTAATAGACACGGTCGCGGAAGTTTCAATTTTGCCAAAGAGAATGCAGCCTGAAAATGAAGCCACGCAATATTATTTATACGCAGCAAACGGGGCGAAAATTAGCACGTATGGAACGAAATTAGTGCAAGTCAATTTGGGGTTGCGCAGACAGTTCCTGTGGGAATTCCTAGTTGCGAAGGTAAATCACCCAATAATAGGGGCAGATTTTTTGAATAATTTTGGTTTGGTAGTTGACCTGAAGAACAGCAGAATTTGTGATGGCATTACAGGCCTCCAGATAATGGGTTCGAAGAAGGAGATTGTAACATAAAATTTACACTAACTAAATTTTACTACACAAATAATACCAAACAACACAAATATAATAAAAACAAAATAAACAACAAGAAAACAAACAACAATAGAAAGAAACTTGTAAACAACGAACCGTTGAAATCACAAGAACAAAGATACTGCTTGCTTCGCACATCACAAGTATAAAAGGCGAAGCAAACGCAGTAGACTGGGATTCAGCAAGACAGCGAGCTAAGAACAGGTCGCTCTATATTACATGTGCTGAAACACCAAGAATCGAAATTTACATCTCGATTTCTATTTTGTTTTATTTTTTTTATTTTTAATAGAAATACACATTTCTATTAAAAATCATAATTAATAACGAAATTAACATTTCGTTAATAGTAATAGAAATATAAATTTCTATTACTCTATTGTTCATAACGAAATCAAATTTTCGTTAGTAAATTACTCGGTAAGGTGATAATAACCCATGAACATTATCACCCATACCAAATCCATTGTATGAAGAAGAAATTCACATTTCTTCAAACCTTTTGTCAGGGGCGTCGAAATTAACATTTCTACGCCAAAATCCATTGTATAGAGAAGAAATTCACATTTCGTCAAACCTTTTGTCAGGGGCGCGGAAATTAACATTTCTACGCCAAATCCATTGTATGAAGAAGAAATTCACATTTCTTCAAACCTTTTGTCAGGGGCGTCGAAATTAACATTTCTACGCCAAAATCCATTGTATATAGAAGAAATTCACATTTCTTCAAACCTTTTGTCAGGGGCGCGGAAATTAACATTTCTACGCCAAATCCATTGTATAAAGAAGAAATTCACATTTCTTCAAACCTTTTGTCAGGGGTGTCGAAATTAACATTTCTACGTCAAATCCATTGTATAGAGAAGAAATTCACATTTCTTCAAACCATATCACCGTACCAACGTCACCATCCACCGTATTCCACTGTTCCTATCAAATAAATTTATTGTAGGACTGAACCTTGAATCCGGCGAGTAAAACCCCGGCCAGGAAGGTTCGTTACAATTGGCGCCCGAGCAGGGACCGTGGGAACAGAACTGACCAACATCTTCAGTTGAGGATGGAAGACAAACCAACGGTGGTACCATCAGGAATCAAGGAAGTGACAGGACAAGCAGGCCGTAAAACAGCAGTCGCTTCGACAAGCACAAAACGACTTACATCAGGAGGCAAATCTTAGATTTACTTCGCTAAAAAGGAGGAACTGGTGAGTTACGCAGACGAATTCGGATTAGATCCAAGTGGTTCACTGGAGGAACTTCGGAAAAAACTTTCAACGTTCATGGACTCAGAGGCAGCTGAGAAAGATACCGCCAGGCTACAGGAACTCGCGAAACTACATATCAGAAGCTCATCACCGGGAGTCAGTGAAAATAGACGTCCTTCGTTAACTAAGGGAGGAAGTTTAACCATTGCCGAATATCCAGTAATCATCAACCAAGTCAGAAAATGGGAATGCCACTACTCAGGGGAACACGAAATACTACCATTTATAGAACGGATCGAGGAACTGGCAGATATGTACGGAATACATCGGGACTTATTACCGAAGCTAATGCCTGAAGTTCTAAAAGACAAGGCACTGATCTGGTTCAGGAATAACAACAAGCGATGGACCGAGTGGCCATCATTCAAAGCAGATATTTTAGCATTCTTCTTGCCCCCAAGATACTTTGAACAATTAGAGGACAAAATACGAGCCCGCCTGCAACAACCCAGGGAACTGTTCAGAGATTATGTATTGGCACTGCAGAACATAATGCAATATTCAACATACAGTGAAGAGATAAAATTAGAGAGAATCTACCGGAACAGTCGTACCGAGTATCAATGGTATATCCGTAGGAGAGACTTCCAGTCATTATCCGAGCTGTTAACATTAGCTGGGGACCTGGAGGCACTGACCGCTACGGACCGTCAAGTAAGAAATACGCTACCGGCTAAGGAGATCAAAGCAAGAGTGATTGATACATCTGAAGACAAGATCAAAGATGTCAGGACAGCTTGTCGTCGTTGCGGACAACAAGGACACTTGAGGTGGAATTGTCGTTTTTCAAGCATCTTATTTTGCTGGGAATGCGGAAAGAAGGGAAAACGTACAATTGAGTGCTGCAGGAACCAGGGAAACGAGAACAGGGTCCATCGACAGAACGGGGCGATGGGACCTCAAGTCAACACCCCGTCCCACCAGTAGGATGCATGAAGCTCAGTGAAACACGTCTGTCGGCCCAAGTGACTATCAATCAACAAGCCATGAAAGCAACGATCGATACAGGATCCTCGCGAAGTTTCATCAATTCGCAAACGGCAGCAAAAGAAGCGCTCATCAGGCTCACAGTAGTCGAGTATCCACAAGTGATCCCATTACAGAATCAGTCCAACCTACGTACAAAAAAACTTAGCATGCAGGATCGAAATTATCTAGAACAGCATCCAAAACCACTACAAGAAATTTCACAAACGCCATGTAAATGTCTCACACCTCCACTACAAGGATTGCAACGCCTAATGTCGATTAAAGAAAATCCAGAAGTATTTCAACCAGCCCGAGTAATACCAGAAGAAGTGCAGCGCCAGCAAAACACAGAGTCTTACACAGAATTACCGAGTCAAGAAATACACCGTCAGCAAAACACAGAGTCTAACACAGAATTACCGAGTCAAGAAATACACCGTCAGCAAAACACAGAATCTAGCACCAAATTACCAAGTCAAGAAATACACCGTCAGCAAAACACAGAATCTAACACAGAATTACCAAGTCAAGAAACACCAGGTCAACGGAACACGGAAACTAACACAGAATTACAAAGTCAGGATACACAACTTAACAAACAGTTGCAAACTCAAGTCCAAGAAATACACCGCCAACGATCTACAAGGGAGTTTCTAGCACAAAGTCAAGAAATACAACGACAGCAAAACTCAGAACCTGACAGACAGTTACAAAGTCCAAGCCAAGAATGTCGAGCACAAGTTTTAATTAATCG
>NC_051846.1:129270166-129296016 GCF_002237135.1 Teleopsis dalmanni | reverse complement strand
TTTGTAACGACCTTTTCCCGGCCCTATCTATAGCTGGGGTATACTCAGCGAGTATACCAGGGTTCGTTATAAAAAAATTTCTCTAAGTAAAATAATAGAGACACTTCTGTTTAAAGTAGCGTTTATTATTTAACAAAAAAAAAGAAAATATAATCAAGTTGTGGAAAGCGATGTTGAAAATGTTGCTATTGATGTAGAATGTTGTAATGATGTTGTAGACGGTGTAGCATGTTGTAAAATGTTGTATGGTGTTATAAATGTTGTAACGATGTTGTAAACGGTGTAGGATGTTGTGAAATGTTGTATGTTGTCATAAACGTTGTCACGATGTTGTAAACGGTGTAGAATGTTGTGAAATGTCGTATGACGATTGCTTGCGCAAGTTGCTAACCTGTAACAGGAGAAATTCCAAATAGCTAAACCTAAAGAAACTCTGATAAAATATAAATCAATACCTTTGTCAGCAAAAACCAGACAAGGGTCCCTTCCTGCTATTACGCCTGGCCACGTCCGTCAGCAATTGCCAAACGCTCGTTGTCCCACACGCCTTCTGACAGTGTTTGTGACTCGTCGTCCATTCCTCCATCAGCTATGGCCAAATGGAAAACTGGATGACTAGTTAAACTACCCAACGCTAGCATAAGCCAAACAGCAGGTAACTCAACTGGTTAAACTACCCCACGCCAGCATAAGCCAAGCAGAAGGTAATTCAACCACCATCACTTCGCCCAAACCAGTCCATCCATTCACATGGTGATCGTCAGCAAAACAAAATAGTTCTTACCTGTAACAGGAGAAATTCCAAATAGAACGATTTGGCAATTTCGCTGCCCTTTTATTTGAAAATCCTTCCATTACAGGCAAAAACAAAAATTATCTCCAAGTAAACAAGGTCCCGTAAATTTGTCAAAACAAATTTCTTATTGTTGTACGCATTGCAATCAAATTCAATAAAAATAACTGCATCATATAAAAAATGCGTGCACGATATTTTCTTAAATTTGTTTATGCAGACAAACAAGTGAAACAGTTACAACAAATTTAACTAACTTTTATTAGCGGCAAAAAATTAATCAAAACATATTTTACTTTGCAGGGTCATTCGTTTATAAAAAATGTTTGTGTTTGATATGTAATTTACAGGGTCAAAAATAGGTGTTACTGCAGAAAAATTTTATTGAATTTAGAAACATGTTTTTTTTACTAAGTGGATTTAAAACTCATATTTGACTATTCATTTAATTTGTGGGGTTAAATTTTAGAATAAAATTTGGGCCTTACACTCCCTCCCTACTTTCCCGAAGGTAAAACGCGACCACTACTGTTCCCGGGACAATGAACCGTGCCGGTACATACTACCTGTTAGCATGACTTCTGAAACGTTGCTTCGGACTTTTGAATACTTTATAAAATTCGTCTTGGGCCGTGGTGACAATATGATCGTTCTCCGGTTGGGTTGTACAACGAATTATCGTTTGCCGTTGCTGGTTTTCTGTGCTGACTTTGTCATCTGTTTCCAGACAACGTTCCTTAATTTGGTATGGCAATTGTTCCTGTCGGCCTTGATGTGTTTCAATATATTTTATTTGCTGTTGTACTATTTGCCCTTGTGTACCTTGTAGTTGTTGTAACTTTTGTACTTTGATAGGTCTCGGATCTTGCTGTGTTTTCCCTTTGTTAGGTCTCGGGTCTTGTCGTATTTTCACTTCGATAGGTATCGGATCTTGTTGTTGTACGACGTGTTCCAGCATGTCTTGTGGTTGCTGTGCATCTCGACTAGGTGTTGTATTGATAGGACTTGGATCTCGGTATTGTTGTAACTTCGGTACTTTAGTAGATTTCGGATCTTGTTGTATTTTCACTTTGATAGGTCACGGATCTTGCTGTATTTTCTCTCTGATAGGCCTTGGATCTCGCTGTATTTTCACTTTGATAGGTCTCGGATTTTGTTGTACAACGTATTCTAGTGTATCTTGTAGTTGCTGTGCGTCTTGACTAGGTGTTGTGTTGATAGGACTTGAGTCTTGGTATTGTTGTAACATCGGTACTTTGGTAGGTCTTGGATCTTGTTGTTGTACGCCGTGTTCTAGCGTATCTTGTAGTTGCTGCTGCTGCCGTTGTCGATTAACTTGCTGCTGTTGCTGTTGATTAGTCTGCTGTTGTTGCTGTCGTTGTTGCTTAACTTGCTGCTGTTGCTGTTGACGAGTCTGCTGTTGTTGCTGTCGTTGTTGCGTAACTAGCTGCTGTTGCTGTTGATTAGTCTGCTGTTGTGGCTGTCGTTGCTGATTAACTTGCTGCTGTTGCTGTTGATTAGTCTGCTGTTGTGGCTGTCGTTGTTGATTAACTTGCTGCTGTTGCTGTTGATTAGTCTGCTGTTGTGGCTGTCGTTGTTGCTTAACTTGCTGCTGGTGCTCATCGACGGCTATTGATTGCAGTAGTTCTTGTTTTTGCTCAAAGAATCTAGACGGGATAAAAAACTTTAGAAAATCAACCTTGAAATGTGTCCAGTACTGCCAACGACAATTGTTGTTGCGATACCATATCAGTGCATTATTTTCGAGAAGTAAGGGCATTTTGCGTGGAATTAAGTTTACATCGATGCTATACTTGTCTGCCAGTTCTTCTATGTGTTCAATGAAACGCAATGCACCCTTACCACCGTCATATCTGACAGGCCATTTTTCCACCTGTTCTATTGTTTGCATGTATGAGCGCATTGTAGGACTTATATCCGCCTCTTGGTATTCCACGTGTGATAAACGTTGATATATTTTTTCCCTTCCAGAGTTCTTAAATTCGTTTCATTCTAGTCTAGTCTTCTGTGATGCGACCAACCCAGTTCGTGCTCTAAAATCGGATCCTCCTTACTACAAACTTTATCCAGCTTGTTTTAGCATGCTGCATTCACGACTATTAACCACAATACAGGTGTCTCTGGCTCCTTTGATTTAACACTGTCCCTGCTCGGGCGCCACTTGTAACGACCTTTTCCCGGCCCTATCTATAGCTGGGGTATACTCAGCGACTATACCAGGGTTCGTTATTAGAAAATTTATCTAAGTAAAATAATAGAGACACTTCTGTTTAAAGTAGCGTTTATTATTTAACAAAAAAAAGAAAATATAATCAAGTTGTGGAAAGCGATGTTGAAAATGTTGCTAATGATGTAGAATGTTGTAATGATGTTGTAGACGGTGTAGCATGTTGTAAAATGTTGTATGGTGTTATAAATGTTGTAACGATGTTGAAACGGTGTAGGATGTTGTGAAATGTTGTATGATGTCATAAACGTTGTCACGATGTTGTAAACGGTGTAGAGTGTTGTGAAATGTCGTATGACGATTGCTTACAGTGGTGCGCAAGTTGCTAACCTTGAAGTGAAAGAAATTCCAAAATAGAAAGATTTGGCAATTCCGCTGCCCTTTTATTTGAAATTCTTTCCATTACATACAAAAACAATAATTATTTTCAAATTAACAAAGTCCCGTAAATTTGTCAAAACAAATTTCTTATTGTTGTACGCATTGCAATCAAATTCAGCAAAAATAACTGCATCACATGAAAAATGCGTGCACAATATTTTTCTTAAATTTGTTATGCAGACAAACAAGAGAAATAGTTACAACAAATTTAACTAATTTTTATTAGCGGCAAAAAAAACTAATCAAAACATATTTTACTTCACAGGGTCATTCGTTTATAAAAAATGTTTGTCTTTGATATGTAATTTGCAGGGTCAAAAATAGGTGTTAGTGCAGAAAAATTTTATTGAATATAGAAATATGTTTTATTAAGTGGATTTAAAACTCATATTTGACTATTCATTTAATTTGTGGGGTTAAATTTTAGAATAAAATTTGGGCCTTACACTCCCTCCCTACTTCCCCGAAAGTAAAAGCGCGACCACTACTGTTCCCGGGAAACTGAACCGTGCCGGGACATACTACCTGTTAGCTTGACTTCTGTAACGTTGCTTCGGACTTTTGAATACTTTATAAAATTCGTCTTGGGCCGTGGTGACAATCTGATCGTTCTCCGGTTGGGTTATACAACGAATTTTCGTTTGCCGTTGCTGGTTTTCTGTGCTGACTTTGTCATCTGTTTCGAGACAACGTTCCTTAATTTGGTATGGCAATTATTCCTGTCGGTCTTGTTGTGTTTCAATAAATTTTATTTGCTGTTGTACTATTTGCCCTTGTGTCCCTTGTAGTTGTTGTAACTTTTGTATTTTGATAGGTCTCGGATCTTGCTGTGTTTTCCCTTTGTTAGGTCTCGGGTCTTGCCGTATTTTCACTTCGATAGGTATCGGATCTTGTTGTTGTACGACGTGTTCTAGCGTGTCTTGTGGTTGCTGTGCGTCTTGACTAGGCGTTGTATTGATAGGACTTGAGTCTTGGTATTGTTGTAACAGCGGTACTTTGGTAGGTCTTGGATCTTGTTGTATTTTCACTTTGATAGGTCTCGGATCTTGCTGTATTTTCTCTCTGACAGGCCTTGGATCTCGCTGTATTTTTACTTTGATAGGTCTCGGATCTTGTTGTTGTACAATGTGTTCTAGTGTATCTTGTAGTTGCTGTGCGTCTTGACTAGGCGTTGTATTGATAGGACTTGAGTCTTGGTATTGTTGTAACAGCGGTACTTTGGTAGGTCTTGGATTTTGTTGTTGTACGCCGTGTTCTAGCGTATCTTGTAGTTGGTGCTGCTGCCGTTGTCGATTAACTTGCTGCTATTGCTGTTGATTAGTCTGCTGTTGTTGCTGTCGTTGGTGCTTAACTTGCTGCTTTTGCTGTTGATTAGTCTGCTGTTGTTGCTGTCGTTGTTGCTTAACTTGCTGCTGTTGCTGTTGATTAGTCTGCTGTTGTTGCTGTCGTTGTTGTTTAACTTGCTGCTGTTGCCGTTGATTAGTCTGCTGTTGTGGCTGTCGTTGTTGATTAACTTGCTGCTGTTGCTGTTGATTAGTCTGCTGTTGTGACTGTCGTTGTTGCTTAACTTGCTGCTGTTGCTGTTGATTAGTCTGCTGTTGTTGCTGTCGTTGTTGCTTAACTTGCTGCTGTTGCTGTTGATTAGTCTGCTGTTGTTTGGTAATCGGTTTTGGTTTTGTTTTTGGAAAGTGTTTCATGGCTGTTTGCACGGGCTCTTGTCGTTGTTGGTTAGATTGTATTCTGGTAGTGACATCGTTGGGTATTTCAGTTGTATGTACCAAGGTTGTGTAACGCTGCTTTACTGGGTAGTCATCCCTCATGGTTATATTGTAACAAGCCACGTTTTTCCTGCTGGTTATCTCTTTAGACTGCTTCACTTCTAGAAATTCTGTGATAGCTGTATCTTTGAATGAATGCTCTCTTGCGATTGGATCCAGAACGGAGTAGTCACATGGTTGCTGTTGATCTTCAGCGGCTATGGATTTCAGTGGCTCTTGTTGTTAGTCCAAGAAAAAGTTTAGAAAATCAACCTTGAAATTTGTCCAGTACTGCCAACGACAATTGTTGTAGCGATACCATCGCAGTGCATTATTTTCGAGAAGTAAGACCATTGTGCGTGGAATGAAGTTTACATCGATGCTATACTTGTCTGCCAGTTCTTCTATGTGTTCGATGAAACGCAATGCACCCTTACCACCGTCATATCTGATAGACCATTTTTCCACCTGCTCTATTGTTTGCATGTATGAGCGCATTGTAGGACTCATATCCGCCTCTTGGTATTCCATGTGTGATATACGTTGATATATTTTTTCCCTTCCAGAGTTCTTAAATTCGTTTCATTCTAGTCTACACTTCTGTGATGCGACCAACCCGGTTCGTGCTCTAAAATCGGATCCTCCTTACTACAAACTTTATCCAGCTTGTTTTAGCATGCTGCATTCACGACTATTAACCACAATACAGGTGTCTCTGGCTCCTTTGATTTAATACTGTCCCTGCTCGGGCGCCACTTGTAACGACCTTTTCCCGGCCCTATCTATAGCTGGGGTATACTCAGCGAGTATACCAGGGTTCGTTATAAGAAAATTTATCTAAGTAAAATAATAAAGACACTTCTGTTTAAAGTAGCGTTTATTATTTAACAAAAAAAAAGAAAATATAATCAAGTTGTGGAAAGCGATGTTGAAAATGTTGCTAATGATGTAGAATGTTGTAATAATGTTGTAGACGGTGTAGCATGTTGTAAAATGTTGTATGGTGTTATAAATGTTGTAACGATGTTGTAAACGGTGTAGGATGTTGTGAAATGTTGTATGATGTCATAAACGTTGTCACGATGTTGTAAACGGTGTAGAATGTTGTGAAATGTCGTATGACGATTGCTTACAGTGGTGCGCAAGTTGCTAACCTTGAAGTGAAAGAAATTCCAAAATAGAAAGATTTGGCAATTCCGCTGCCCTTTTATTTGAAATTCTTTCCATTACATACAAAAACAATAATTATTTTCAAATTAACAAAGTCCCGTAAATTTGTCAAAACAAATTTCTTATTGTTGTACGCATTGCAATCAAATTCAGCAAAAATAACTGCATCACATGAAAAATGCGTGCACAATATTTTTCTTAAATTTGTTTATGCAGACAAACAAGAGAAATAGTTACAACAAATTTAACTAATTTTTATTAGCGGCAAAAAAAACTAATCAAAACATATTTTACTTCACAGGGTCATTCGTTTATAAAAAATGTTTGTCTTTGATATGTAATTTGCAGGGTCAAAAATAGGTGTTAATGCAGAAAAATTTTATTGAATATAGAAATATGTTTTATTAAGTGGATTTAAAACTCATATTTGACTATTCATTTAATTTGTGGGGTTAAATTTTAGAATAAAATTTGGGCCTTACAAAACAATTCGTTATTATTTAATATATTCTTTAATATTACAAATATATAAAAACTTCGATTTTTTTTATAACTTAGTTTAACATGCACTTATGAAATTTATGTTAAAAAAAAATAATTCTATTTAATAAAATTTACATTTTCAATCAATGTTTAATATTATTTATATTCTTTCGTTTCAAACTCAGATTTTTTTTTATAACTTAGTTTTTAACGTGACTTCTGCACTCCAAGAATTTTCTGTCAAAAAAAATTATGTTTCATACAATTAAATTTCAAACAATTTTTAATACTATTTATATACTTTAATATCAAACTTAAATTTTTTTGTAACTTAGTTTTAACGCATTAGTTGTACTGAGGGAATTTTCACTAAGTCCAAGAACCAAAGTTCAACGTAGTCGAAGCAAATAGAAAAGAAACAAATTCTTCCTGAAACATGTACTTTTATACCATCAACGATCAACGGTGCCATCTGTGAAGGCGTTAGAGTTCAACGACCATTGATCGAAGCTCGTATTATGTTCCCCTTCGTCATGCATATAACGAAAGTCCAGCTTTAGGGCGAATTGTCATTTATCACATGTGTGGACGTTGCACGTAGTTCCTGCCTAAGCTTTGCTTCAGTTCCACATTTTTTTTTGCTTTGACGTTTCTTCTATTGTTGAGTTTTGTTTTGATTTCAATAAAATGTGTTTCAGTATGGGTGCTGGTGCTTTTTTTTTTCGTTTTGTGAAAATTTATTTTATTTTATACAAAGTTTGTTCCAGCAAAGTAAATATTCAAAAGAATAGTCCAAGTTATGTATAACTTTCGTCCAATATATTAGTTTACACAATAACAAATTTATTTCATGTAATTTCAAAGTTTGTCAATTGTACGAATTTTGTTGCCGCGGGGGTGGATTTGCGGTGAGTTAATTTACTTAATTTTTTTTTATATTAATAAACATCGTCTGTTACAGGTGTTTCTTCATTTAATATCAAGTTCACTTTTATTCAAAAATTTTAATCGTTACAGTACAAAAGTTGTTGATTTCGAGTCTGTGAATTTGCCAGTTAATACAAAAACGAATGCAGTGAGTTGTTCAACAGCAATTGGGCGATAACCTTTAGCATAAAAAATTGCTTATGATCAAAAGAGATAACAGGCAGATTTGTCATCAAGGGCTCTTAATATATTGCAATTCATGGACTGTGAGTTAGTCATATCTTTGATAGCGTTCAAGGGCCGTAGTTGGATTATCAATTCAAGTTGCTGCAGTCAGTGTTTTCCATAAGTTTGTCATATTTACAACTTTAAGAAAGTCATTAAATTGTGTAACCCAATTTAATTCACTTGTAGAACAATTATATATGTGTAGGTAAATGCGACGACAGCGACATTGTTTGGGGTGTCTGGATTGGTTCGTTTGAAGAATTCGTATAATGAAATCGATTTGCGCGTTTGAAAACTCTATATGAAATTTTTAGAGGGTCTAGTTCAAGTCTAGCTGCATTATTTATAGCTTTGGGGAGTGCTAACAAGCGTTTGTAATATATTGACTGAACGATTTCTAGTGAATCACAGTATCGTAGACCCCACACTTCTGATGCATATAAAAGTTTTCGAGAAACAGTGGAGTCGAATAGTTTAGCCCGACCTTCCCAAGACTCTGATTTAAATTTACTAATAGTTTGTACTGCCGTACCGAGCGCCATTTTCTCTTTTTATGGCAGTTTCTGCTGCACATCTGCGTAATGCGGAGTTTGAGAAATTTACTCCTAAGTATCTGAAGGACTTCACGACAGAAATTTTTTGACATTTGTAAATAAATTTTCTGCTATTCGTCTTCCCCTCTTCTAAAGTGGACAATTTGGGTTTTTCCCGTGTTTACAACAAGGCTGTTTTTTTTCGCAGACGCTTTCAAGTACCAATAAATTTTTTTTGTAAAATAATAGAGGACCTGGCTAGAAGAACGACGTCATCTGCAAAAAGCAGCATGAAAATATCATGTACACCGTCAATATTGATCCCTTTAATCCCTTTGCATTCCTTAATTTCTCCAGATCAGCAATAAACAATATGAAGAGAAGAGAGCTTTGAATTAATCACGAAGGACGCCTTGTCGTAAATAAACTGGAAAATTTTAATTAAGCGCGAACTTATGCCTTGAACTTATGCCAGACCAGCATCTGGTCAATAGAATCAAATGCCCGTTTAAATTCAATCAAAGTCCGTAAGCAGAGTTGCTTTTTAGACGTAGATGTGATTGAATTCCTATTTGAAGAGTAAAAATATTATCAGTACATAATCTTTTATTTCTAAACCCATTTTACGACTCAGGTATTTTATCGTGTTATTCCGACCATGGCAAGAAGGGATCATGTAGAATATGGGTGAAAACTTTTAAGATAATGTTGCATAGAGCAATGCCTTTATAATTTTTGGATGAGTTTACCTTCTGCTCAAAAAGTATTTTGTTGTTTGTTAACTACACCTTAAGTAACAGACCTTTTTCAAAAATTTTTGTTATATTAGTACACCCTTTCTTGGGGGTGTAGTCTTAGATCGCCTCCTCGTGGTGCACCCTGGGTAACGCCAAACGATCTATTCCTACTTCCTGGATGCTGTCCTCTTCAGGGGCTCCAGCATCCTCTGGTAACGACCGTTTTTGTCCTCGGACTATGTTTCTTCAGATCCTCTTTTTGTATTTGATCGCTTTGGGCTGGTGGTTACAGGTTTCTGGACGTAGCTGTCTTCTAACACGGTAGCGCCGGGGTGAAACTCGCGTGTGAATGGCTCCAGGCTAAGTCTGCCTCCGTCCCGTTAAAACCCTGGCAGTCCTCAAAGTACGTTCTGCATCCGTCACCATTAAGTTGGTCGTGTAGGTTCGGTTGAAGCTTAGCTCCCGATTAGTTCTGGTCTGGCTCTGAGCACTTGTTCCCATAAGGACCTGTGCCTGTGCCGCATGGCCTCCCTGCACTTGCAAGGATAACCATGGAACTTCTTTTTATCAGTAACTACACTTACGGGTGCCAGATAGCGGCTTTGAGTGGGGACCCTTTTAGAATGAACAAATCCAATCAAAACTTTAACAAAACTCCTAAAACTCCTAACCCTTCAAGGGGGCGTTCAAGCCTTACAAGGCAAGCGCCTACTAACAACCAGCCGTCTAGAGCCTCTGCTCAGGCGGTTCGAACAAGTAATGCTCCGTCATTGAGCACCTTGGCAACTGTGCCAGGCGGTAATGCTGCCTCCTGCTCTTCTGCTAGTGCTGCGGTCAAAGCTAATACGCCAACCGCTCCATCTGCAATTAGTACCAACTCAACTTCTGGTACACGTTCCCACCCTAACCACTCGACAAGGGCGTATAGGGCGCGGAGGTCAGCATACCGCATCCTCTCTAGGCTTAATGCCGCTGATCCTTCCTCGCTTTCAGAATCTCCGGTCCTCTGACATCGCTTCTACCTCTGCACCTGCTCAGAAACGACAAAGGTCGATTGAGCAGGCTGGTAAATCAATTCCGTCAAGCACTCCTAAGCGCCCCAAATTTAGTCCTCCGAGACCCTCATCTCAAAACCTCTCAGCGAAATAGTCAAAGAGAGTCTGACCTGGGCCATCATCGACACTGGCAATAGGGAGGGCACCATCTCTCCAGCAAACTGGAAGAAAGTCGAACGGGCTCTCCTCAAAATACATATGGAAATTATTGCCCTCAACCCTGGGCCATCTCCCAGCTGTAAAGACGCTGGATGGTACCAGGGTCATATTAAAATCATTGCCTGCTCAGACCAGCGCTCCGCGGATCTATATAAGCAGGCGATCGAAAAGGTTGGAGAACTCTGGCCCGGCGTACAGCTCAGAGCTGTTTCGGTGGATAACATCCCACAACGCCCCCGCTCCAAAGGATGGCTTCCTTCACCTGAGGAAATTCTTTCCCTTTTAAGGGCCAGTAACACTGACCTCCCCACGCATAACTGGAAAGTTGCGAAGGTCAGTGACCCCAAGGGCGACTTCGTCGAAGCCGTCGTAGTTCTTATCGAACAATCCCTAGCACCTCTTCAAGCCCGAAATGGGGTGATTCACTATGGCTTCGGTTCGGTCACTCTACGTGTTTACAAAGGCAACTCTCAAATCGCTAAAAAACAACCTTTTGGTGGGGCACCTTCGGAAACGATCTCCGATGACGGAATCAGTTCCATCTCCGTTCCAAACAATCCTGATGTAGGGACTTCCGATTTAATCAGCACTCTTTCCTCCAAAGACGGAGGTAGCGTAATCTCGTCTTCCGAACTGGTCGGCGAGTTCTTTACAGGTATGACGCTCTCCCGGGAGACCTCACCGATGTCGGATGAGGACGAACTGGACAGTACCATAGTTGAAAAACAACCAAGCAGTTGAAGGTCGTCCAAATTAACCTCCAACACTCCAAAACTGCTTCGGCATCCCTTACCCTCCGCCTAGCTGAAAAAAGAGAGGACATAATGTTGATCGAAGAACCTTGGATTGTAAACAATCGGGTTTGCGGACTGAATACAAACGGTTATCGGTTAGTATTCACAGAAAGTCCAGGTAAACCAAGATCTTGCATTCTAGTAAAAAATAACATTAATGCCTTTTTACTCCCTAGGTTTAGTGACAATGGCAATGTAGCCATGGCCATCGAATACGATTCCAAGGCCCTTTGGATTGTCTCAGCATATATGGGGCATGATCACGGTGCTACTCCGCCATAGCACTCCCTCAAGCTTTTGGTGTCAGAGGCAAATAACAGTAGGATCCCGGTGATCATAGGAGCTGACGCCAACGCACATCAGGAGATGTGGGGTAGCACAGATACTAACGCGAGGGGTGAGTGTCTTTTTGATTTCATTCTTGCAGGTGATTTCATTCTTGGTGATTGCTAACATAGGTAGGGAACCAACCTTCATGAATTCAATCAGAAAGGAAATTCTCGATATCACCCTGATTAGCGAGCACTCCTCTTACTTTATTACTAATTGGTCCGTATCACAAGATTGTTCCTCTTCTGACCATAGGTACATCAATTTTGATCTAGAATTTGTGGGGTATCTTGAAATGAACAGATCATCTAAACCAATAAATGGGAAACGTACTGTATGGCCCATTTTTCGAGCCAACCTGGAATCCAACTTACAGTTGGACCCTCCCACTATTCTCAACTGTTCCGATATAGATCGAGCGGTTGACCTTCTCACATCAGCATTTAGATGCGCCACAAACGCGGCCTGCAAGCCACCCGAATTTAGGGGCAAACCCAAACCTCCTTGGTGGAACTTAAACATTGCAGACCTCCGAAAAACCTGTAGAAAACTTTTAAATGATGCTAAAGCAACAGGAAACTGGTTTCCATATAAAGAGAAGCAAAGAGAATTTAAATACGCCATTAGGCGGGCCAAAAGGGCAGCTTAGAAAAATTTCTGTGGCAACATAGAATCCTCCTCTGTGTCTAGCCGACTGCGCAATCCTCAATTCCACCCATAAGACACTCGATTGTATCCAGGCTCCAAATGGTCAATGGACCAACTCCAGTAAGGAAACTCTCGACATCCTTCTGGACTCGCACTTCCCAGGGAGTATAGCCTCTGGTGCTGATTTATCAACTCAAATCAGTTTGCCCCCTCTAAACAATCCGAAACCGTTTCAAGTGACCAACACTCAAATCAAGTGGGCTATCTAAACTTTTAAACCTTATAAATCTCCAGGTCCGGACGGAATTATTCCCGCCGATATTCAACAGGGTGAATTCGTAATCTTCCTCTGGCTCCTAAGCATTTAAAATAGTTGTCTCAAGCTTATATATGTCCCAAGCTGCTGGAGAGTGGCTCGAGTAGTTTTCATTCCCAAAGCAGGGAAAATAACTCACTGCAGTGCCAAGTACTATAGACCAATCAGTCTGTGTTCTTCTCTTCTAAAAGTACTGAAGAGAGTTCTTGATCTGCATATCAGGAACAAGATAAAGCCAGTACTCTTATCTCCATATCACGAACAAGATAAACCCAGCGCTCTTATCTCCATCACAGCATGCTTATACTAAAGGCATGTCTGTCGATACTGCGCTTCATGCACTCATCTCGCAAGTTGACCACTCCATCTCTCACAGGGAATACACACTTGCCACTTTTCTTGATATTGAGGGCGCTTTCAACAATGTCTGCCCCAATGGTATCATAAAATCCCACTCAAAGCTAAATTTTGATAATAGGTTAGGTTAGGTTAGGTTACTGGGACCGTCCGAAGACTCACTTAGACCATGAGGTCCATTGTGATACCCTAAAGAATTTGACACCTGTCCCTATAACCACTTGGTACTGGCTACAAGGCCATACTATTATGACTATTATAAATCTCGATAATAATCTGGTTAAATTAGTAGAGGCCCTTCTCAAAACTAGGATTATTACATCCGATATCGGAAGTGTTCAATCCTCCAGAGCAGTCTGCCGGGGAACGCCACAAGGTGGGGTTCTCCCTCCTCTTCTATGGAACATAGAGGTTATTTCTTTGCTAAAACTTTTGGAACAATCCGGATGCAGTGTTATAGCTTATGCGGACGACATTGCTATTGCCTCATCTGGCAAATTCCCCCAAGTTTTATCCAACGTTATTAACTCTGCGCTCCTCATTGTCACTAAATGGTGTAGGGTCTTGATATTAACCCCGCAAAGACAGAGGTTATTCTCTTCACCAGGAAATATAAAATAACGACATTTTCCTTACCAAAGATAAAGGGCGTTACTCTAAACTTAAGTTCGAATGTCAAATATCTGGGTATTATTCTGGACTCTAAACTCAGCTGGAAAGATAACTTGACTGAGAGAGCCCGCAAAGCCGTATGCGCCACCTACTGCTGTAGAAGAGCTATAGGTCGCAGTTGGGGGCTCAAACCGTGCATTATACTCTGGCTCTATTCAGCTGTTATCGAACCAATTCTTCTGTATGGGGCTGCTTTCTGGTGGCAAGCAACTGAAAAAGCATGCCACACCAAATTAATTGACAAAACTAGGAGGATAGCTGCACTACAAATCAATGGTGCTCTTCGCTCCACCTCCACGCAAGCTCTTTTCGCTCTGCTTCATTGGCTGCCATCTCGGCTTCTGGTAAAACAGCAAGCCAAAATAGTTGCAACTAGGCTCAACGCCCTCTCCTGCTGGTCAAGAACTGAAATAGGCCACGCGATCATACTGAATCAGGATCTGCCAACTCACGTCTCTATTGACTACATGTGTTGTTACCCAGACCTAAACAGGGGGTTCGAATTTCTTATACCTAGCAGGAAGGACTGGATCCTTGAAAGAGTGATCCCTCTCCAAACGGTTGACATTTACACGGACGGCTCCAAAATAGATAAACGAGTCGGCTGTGGCATTTTCTCTGAAAAACTGGGTCTCAGCATCTCGCTTCGACTTCCAAACCATTGTAGCGTCCTTCAAGCTGAAATAATGGCAATTCACCAAGCTGTAAAATGGGTTCTAAGCAATCGAACATCCGATTTACCAATCTCAATTTTCTCTGATAGCCAAGCTGCCATCAGATCACTGACTGGCACCTCAGCCACACCAATTACAACTCAAGACTGCCGTGCTTCACGAAATGACCTAGCTAGGTTTGTTAGGATCAAACTCATTTGGGTTCCTGGTCACAGGGATATCACAGGAAATTGTAGGGCAGACGACCTAGCCAAGGCAGGTGCTCTTCTCCCTAACATTAACCTCTCTGATATAGGCGTTCCACTTGCTACAGTTAAACTGGCAATCATACAAAAATACCTGAGCATAGCCAAGCAACACTGGGCTGATGAACCTCAATGTCAGATTTCTAGGTTGACTTGGCCGAACTTAGACAAGAAAAGAACTAGTCAGCTACTTCAACTAAAACGGAACCTGCTCAGCACTACGATATCTGTGCTGACGGGACACTGCGTAAGAGGAAGGCACGCTATGAGACTGGGTCTCCCCTTTAATGACTTTTGTCGAGGTTGTAGTTCTGAGGATGAGGAGGAGACTGTACTCCATCTCATGTGTCAGTCCCCTTCTATAGCCAGAAGAAGATTAAAAACCCTTGGATCTTCTTTTCTAACTGACCTGACTGAGTTGTCATCCTGTAATGTTAGGGACCTAGCCATGTTCATAGAACTCTCAGGTTGGTTTTCCTTTACCTAATAGGGCAGTCGTTACCTTTCTTCGACGTTAATTGTATACTGATTACAATCTATATACAAATCAACGTAACTCCTGTGGTACCATAATGGGCCATTGTTTGTGCTTAAGTGGGCTTTTTGGGATACAAGGCCGCCACTCCAACCCAATCCTAACCCAACACCCTTTCTTGACATATGGTACAAACTTGAGCGCCATCTGTCAATTACTATTTTTTACTATGGAAAATTCTTATTGTACGCCATTTTTTGACCAAAAACGGCACCACTGTCATCGCTCAGGCACCATATTTACCAGATCTGGATCCGTGCGAATTTTTCCTGTTCCCGAAACTCAAACTGAAGGAACTAAAAGCTATATTTGCACGAGCTATATCTGGAATAAAATTTAAATTTGTGTGTTTTTTTTACTTGTTTTGAGCAGAAGGTATATAACCTCTTTTGTGGAACATAACAAGAACGGACGGTGACCAAGAGCTGGTATGTTTTCAGTTAAGAGAGTATTATTGAATACAGACTGTAGGATACAAATTCATTGACTCGATAAATTCTTAAAGAACTCTGCCGTAATCGCATCTTCTTCTGGAGCCTTATGGCTTTTGAATTTATTTATTGCTGTTTTCATCTCTGTTATTGTTATTTCCGAATCCAGCGCTTCGATATAGTTTTAGTTCTGAGTCAAACCATGGCTTAGAAGTATAGTAAGGAGGGATAGAGGATTAGCAATAACCATTTCTGATGCTTGGTCGTTGGAAAAAGAAGAGAAGTGATGATTCATGATCACTGATTCAAGACAGCGGTTCATGTGCATTGTAAAAATATCAGACTTATTTATATCCCATTTTAATCTGGTTTGCTCACAAGAAGTTACAATTGTACAATTTATATTGCTAGTGCTAGTAGGAAATTCAAGTTTTAAGATTACCGGGAAATGGTCTGAGCCAGAAGCAAGTGCTTGTACTTCTACATTGTTACCATTTTTGTTTGAAAATGTAAAACTTGCTGGGATGTCACCGTCTCTGCAACGGTTAAGCAAGCCAAAGCCATTATTTTCTATGAATTCTAATATAATTTTACCACGCGTATTCATGACTAAATCGAGGGAGTTTCTTTTAGACATGAAAATCGAGCTAATTTCAGATAAAAATTCTTGAGCACCTTCTTCACCCACTCTATCGTTGAAGTCACCACCTATTATTAAGGGGATCCCTGCATATTTTTTACTTAATTCATCAATTAATGGTTGAAGTAATTCTAAGGCAATATTTATATCATAATGTGGTTTTATATAAAATTAAGAGTATTAATACAAGAAAAGTTAAAAATTCACAAATTTTTTTAGCTTATTTTGATAGTTTTTGCTAAATTTTTTTTAATTAGAGAAACTATACCACCACCACTACCTTGTTGCTGGGGCTGTCTGCGCATCATAGTTGCACCAAGGACTAAGGCTAGTATTGAAATGTGTTGTTGACCAGGTTTCATAGACGGAGATGATCTGCGAGTCAGCAATTTTTTGTTCATTAAAATTTTTGTAATTCCGAGTACATTCCAAAATGTTATTTGTAGTTTAAAAGGATTGTATATAGATGCTGTATTTCGTGATGTTGATGGAGTGTCATCTGTAGTTGTTGTTAATGTGCTGTTGTTGTTTGGGTTTTTGCCATTGGGTTGTTATGATCCAGCACATTCATGATGCTCAATAAATTAAAATTAATGTTATCAGAAAAGGCTTTTTTCGTTAAAGTATTTAGACGCGTTTTTGTTTACTCTGCTATCAAATAGTATAAATAGAAAAAGTGCAGTTCTTTAAGTCTAAAATTTGCTTAAATTCGCTTAAAATTCCAGTGCTTGTGTTGGAGCTTGGAAGTGAATTTTAAATTATTTCAGTTTTTAATTTCAATATAAATTAAAAACAACAAACAGATTGCGCCAAACTAAAAAGGAAGCCTAAAATTAGTGTTCAGCGCGGAAATAAACAAGTTATTGAGGGAGTAAGTATACAAACAAATAAATTTACTAATTTATTGTCGTCTTCTTTTGCACGCAAAAATGATTTTCTCACAGTGCATCCACAGTCAAAAACTTTTTCATGAAGTGCTGAATGTGGATCTTCACTGTCAAATTCTCCATTAACAAATGTTGCAAATCAGAATGACAATGCAAAAAATGTAGCAGAGAAAATGTTACAGAAAAATGTATGTAATCAAAAATTGCCAAATTCCGCATCAAATAATTACGAACATGAGTCTATCAATATTAAAGACAAAAATAATATTCAAAATGCTGCCAAACAAGACAGCGGCAATAAAATTCAGACAGGAATAGATAGATACATTCTTGTTACAAAACGGAAACGCAGTTCTATGACAAAACCAACTAGTCAAGTAGCTAAACAAACAAAATTAGTTGAAAATCGCGCCTCCTCAAATAAAAATGGATTTGAAATTTTATCAACTGATAAAAGCGACAATATTGAAAATAATACCAAAAAATATAAACCACCTCCAATTTACTTAAGGGAAATAAATTCGAATGAGCTCTTAAAGAAGATGACATCCATTATCGGCGATAAACATTTCTACGCGAATCCACTTTTGAAAGGAAATGTCCATGAAACAAAAATCCAAATAAATGACAAACTTAACTATAGAAAGAATATAAATTTCTTTGATACCAATAACAAAAGCTACTACACCTATCAGTAGCAAAGGTTTAAGTGTAGCAATTAAAGGTATAGAACATTTCGTAGCAGAATCTGATATAAAAGCAGCCTTAGCAGAAGCCGGATTCGAAACAAAGTCCATCTTTAATATTAAAAATAAAAAAATACCTCAACCAATATTTAAAGCAAAACTTAAGCTTAACGCAAAAAAACTAGCTAAAGGAGAAGTGCATCCAATTTACAATCTTCGTTATCTTTTATATCGAAGGATAACAGTAAAAGAACCCTTCAAAAGGAAAGATCCAATACAATGTACTAACTGTCAAGAATTTGGTTATACTAGAACCAATTGCACCTTACCCAGTGTAGGTGTAATATGTGGAGATCTACACAAGTCCTCCATATGCCCAAAACCTAAGAAAAATGCAAATGCAAAAAAAAATGCAGCAATTGTGGCAAAAACCATACATCAAATTATAGGGGTTGTACAGTATTTGTTGCAGTTAAGCAGACAACTCTTCACAAAAATCAATAAAGTACTATGCCACCCCAAAATTACTTCCAAGAACAAATAAGCAATGCAGTAGTAATAATAACTCAAGGCAAAAGTTATGCAAATGTATTAAGAGAAAATGTTCAAACTCAACAATTGGCGAAACCCGCAGTAGGTAATTTATAAGAAACGCTAAATATACTGATCCAAAGTCTTAATCTTTTTATCTGTAGTATGCAAAGTATGATGCAACAACTTATAAAATATCAAAGTGATCTAATGCAAGCTCTGATAATGAAGAAATGAGCAATTCCATTAGAATATGTCACTGGAATGCAGATGGTATTAACAACCATAAAATTGAAATTGAAAATTTTTTAATTATGGTAGTAATGCAATTGATATTATATGAAATACATCTTACTCAAAAAGACGCTTTCAAAATTCCAAATTACTGCTTTTATGACACTAAGCATCCCAAAGGTATTGGTCGCGGAGGTACTGGTATTATAATAAAAAATAGACTTAAACACTATTGTTTAGAAGACTTCAGTAAAGATTATCTGCAATGAACTGCTATTCGATTTGATGAATATGGAGAAAGTGTCGTAATAGCTGCAATAAATTGTCCACCCATCTATAATATAGAAGTCCAAGACTTCCAAAACTTTTTTAAAACACACGGTTCTAAATTTCTACTTGCAAGCAATTTAATGCCAAACATACATTCTGGGGTGCAAGACTAATAACACCAAGAGGGCGGAAACTTCTAGCAGTTGTGAAAAGTGAAGATCTTGATGTCATTTCAACTGGGCAGCCACCTTACTGGCCTTCTCATCGACAAAACAGTCCCAGATCTTATTGACTTTAGCCTAAGCAGAAATATTAAACTATCAACAATCACCGTATTTCCATCAGTTGAACTGTCATCAGAACACTCATCAACAATAATAACAGTACAATGTCAGCGAAATAGAATTATCCAAACGCAAAGTCTAACGAAATATATAAACTGGTTAAAATTTCATAAATATGTTTCTTGCCATATACCACAATATGCTTCGTTAAAAGAGAATAATGAAATTGATGCTAGTGTTAACCAATTTTCTGAATTAATCTCAGCGGATATTGAAGTAGCTTCGATAAGAACTAAAAAAACAACCCAAAAAATTGGTGTGACAAAAACGATAGAAGTATTATTACAACAGAAGAGGAAAACTAGAAGACTTTGGCAACTACATAGATCCCTAAAACATAAAGTTCTACTTGCTAGATGTACTAATGAACTCAAATATGCACTAGCGGAAAGACATTAAGAATCCCTAGACAATTTTCTATACAATTTGGCACCTAATAAACAAACTGACTGTTCAGTTTGGAAAACAACAAAGTACCTCAAACAGCCTATCCAGCATGAATCCCCTCTCAGACTATAAAATGGTGACCAGGCACGAAGTGACTCTGAGAAAGGGGACATATTTGTAAAACACTTGAAATGTATTTACTTCAAATGATGTTTCAAATAACACCTCTTTACCAATAAAAAACCTACATCGCTCGAGCAGTCCACTTATCTTTAAACTAGAAAATATCACTTAAATTATAAAAGATCTCAATGCGAAAAAGGCAGCAGGACCCGATAAAGTATCAGTTGCAATGGTGAAACAGTTACCACAATGTGCCATTTTACATCTCAGGCATTTATATAACGTTATCTTACAGACAGGTTATTATCCCAAACTTTGGAAAATGTCACAATTAACAATGATACCTAAAGTTGGGAAGGACATAGCCAAAGTAGAATCTTACAGACCAATTAGCGTCCTTCCAGTATTATCAAAAATATTTGAAAAGCTGCTAATACCAAAAATAGTGCCAATACTCTCTGCTAACGAAATAATTTCGAAACATCAATTCAGTTTCAAAGCTAAACATAGTACAATTGAACAAGTGCATCGTATTGTATCATTCGTTACAAACTCATTTGAAAATAAACAATACTGCACTTCTATATTTATAGATGTAGCCCAAGCGTTTGATAAAGTATGGCATGAAGGCTTAATACATAAAATTACAACACTCATACCAGCTAACACTCACCTTTTGTTAAAAAACTACTTAAGTAAAAGAACTTTTAGTTTAAGATATAAAGACTTTGTTTCAGAACCTTGTCTTTTCAAGGCCGGAGTTCCTTAAGGAAGTGTTATAGGTCCGTTATTATACCTACTGTATACAAGTGATATGCCAACTTCTAAAACACTTTAACTGCAATATTTGCTGATGATACAGCAATACTACGCATGCTTAAGATCATATTCACCAACTCGATGGTAAAAAATGTACCCATGTAACATTTGCTCTAAGACCAGGCAACTGTCCCAGTATTACAATAAATGAGCAAAGTATGAAAGTACCTTCGAGCGAAAATATTTATGGATACATCTAGGTAGACGTTTAACCAGGAACAAACACATAGAGGCTAAAAAAACACAAATAAATATAAAATTAAGTTCATTGCATTGGCTTATGGGCACGTCATCTAAGCTACCACTTGAATACAAAATTCTGCTATATGAGTCAATAATACAACCTATATGGAGTTACAGAATTTAACTGTGGGGAACAGCGATGCCATCAAATATTGAAAAACTGCAAAAGCTGCAATCTAAAACCCTAAGAATGATAACATTCTAACATGCAATCTATAAATTTTATTTAATTGGATTGAATATGATTTTTTGAATTGATTTTAATTTTAAATTAATTTTAGTTTTTAATTTTACTTTTATTTCTAATTTTAATTTTAATTTTCAATATTATCTTATTATAAATAATTTAATGTCTCAATAGCTTTTTCCAAAGTAATGGCTTAGGTTTTTTTTCTTGTTGGCGTCAATTAGCCGCTTCAGTTCTTCGTGGGCAGTTTGTTTTTCTTGTTCCAATTTAATTATTTTTTCTTTTAAAGCTTTAGTTTCTTCTAAAAGCATTGCGACTGTACAATTTAGGCTGAGTATATTTGTGTTGACAGCTTCTAAATCGAATTTAGTAGCAATTTCATCAATTTCTCATCTAGAATGCTCACCATTGCTTTTTGTATGTTCTGCAAAAGCTCCAACACATCCATACTGCCAACAGATTGTGGGTCTCCTTTGTTAGCTGACACCTCTGATATAGTAAGTTTTGCTGCTGAGCCAGATATTGTAACGTTCATTAATTTGGTGGATTTGGCTGGAGGGCTTCTTTCAATAGGCATTATATTTATCTTGGTCTATTTCTTAACAAAATCTTTATAGATTCTTAAATGAACGCGATTGAAAAACGAAAAATTCAATATTTAATATGGTTCTTCTTTTTTTTTTATCTTATTTATTTTTATTATTTTATTTTTTTGGTCTCTTGTTTATATTGATTATGTTCCACTTCTTATTTCATTTTCCATTTTTTAGTTGCTTAGTGATTTAGTTTTGCTACTTGGATTATCTTGCTTTGTTGTGATATTTTTAATCTGTCCCTTTATCGCTGTAATTTGTTCTTTGCATATGTTTTTTTTTGTATAATTATTCGCTCATCTCTTTGTTATTTTCGCTGTTTAATTAATAACGATTTGTTGTAATTGTAAAATTAAACCACTTTGTTGTTTTTACCACTGTTAGAATATTCTCAGCTATTTAAAACTGGTTCGTCAAAAATTAGTGTGTACAGTTTTGCTTTATACAATAATAATAGAATTTGTATAATAAAATGTACGATTTACACACTTGTAAAATTTCTTAAAAAATTTTTTTAACACAAATAATTTATAAAATTTATGAAGGTTTAATAAATTTGCTTTTCTAAATAATCACCAATGTTTATATTCTGCACTCTGTATTAAGCAACCGGTCGCTTCGAACGCTTAACTCAAAAAATAAAAGTTTCGACATAACATTGTCTTACTAGAGTCCATGGCTTGCTCTCTTTTTCCTTCGATTGAGTTATGTTAAATTTTTCCTGAGGTGGCAGTTGTTTCTGTTGACTGACGCGATTAATTGAAACTTGTGCTTTCTTGGTTTCGAACTTGTAACTATTTGATAGGTTCTATGTTTTTCTGACGATGTGTTTCTTGGTATTGTGTTTTAAACTCCTTTGTAGATTGTTGACGGTGTATTTCTTGGACTTGAGCTTGCAATTCCTTGTTAAGTTTTGTATTTTGCTGATGCTGTGTCTCCTAACTTTGTAATTCTGTGTTAGGTTCTGTGTTTAGTTGATGTGGTGTTTCTTGACTTGATAATTCTGTGTTAGATTCTGTGTTTTGCTGACGGTTGTAACGATACTTTTTGGTGCGTTCAAAAAAAATGTTTCGCTGGGGTATTCTCAGCCATTGTCCAGAGTCGTCACAATAAATTTATATTCGCGGGGACGAGTTTCGAAAAAGAAAGATATTGTTTTCCAGTTTTATTTTTAACTTTATTTATTCATTTTTTAAATAACGGTGAAAATAGAGAATGAAGCTTAACAAATGAACAAAGAAATAATATGTGATGAATAAAAAATTTAAAATATGTGTTGCTATTGTTAGATATTTTTCTCAAAGATGTTTGTAGATGTTGTTCGTCGTGAACCCTGTGAACCCACTTCGTAAATGCTTTGGAACGACTGCCTTGGATTCGGTAGCTAAATGCCGTAGACCCTTGATGAACTTCTTGGATTATTGGATGGTTCGCCTCTGGGCACCAAGTAGGGAAACAGAATTATCCTTCTAATATATATTTAATTATTTTAAATCCTTTGGCGTAATACCTCCGCAGGATTGTAAGTAATTAAGTATATTGTCTTTATCGATATACACATAGTAGAAAAAGTGTACGGATATTCACAAAATTTTTCTTAAATTACGCATAACTTTTTTAATTTTTACTCAAATTCATTTTTATTTCCTGATTTATTTTAACCAAAGAAACAACAATAAAGTTGCAATATTAAAACTAAACAGTTATTCTTTAAAAAAAAATTAAACACAATTAAATGCAAAAGTAGCAATTTTTGAAGCAGAAAAAGTCTACGGATATTTCTTAATATTTACATTAAAACAATAAAATTCGCAAAAATCTTAAATTTAATAGCCTGTGGGATAACCCCTGCATTTAATAACCTCTGTTAAGCGTCTTTGCATGGACTCAACTAGCTTTGCAGTATCCTGTGCGTTTATTTCTAGCCATTCTTCTTTGATGACGTTTCCTGCTATATCCTTGCTGGAAAACATATGCTGGCGAATCTTATTTTCCAAATAAACCCACAGATGTGGATAGGACTAAGGTCTGGTGATTCAGGTCGTGTTTGAAGTTGCCTGAGAGCATAGTACAGCATCCAAATCCGTACGATGACTGTTGTATGTTTAGAGTCATTGCCCTACTGAAACAAAAAGGTTGCCTCAAGTCCTAACATTCTGACATTTTCTTTCAAATTTGTTTTTAGAATATTTAGATAGCAATATTTCTCCGTTGTATCTTGTACAAATTCAAGTCTGACCGCACCATTACTTGCTATACACCACTAAATCATTACGCCTTCACCACCACGTTTTACTGTTGAAATAGAGTTTTGTTTATCATAGCCTGTGCATAATTTTCTCCTTACAAGTTTTCTAACTTTGATTCAAAATATGTAAAATTAACTCTCATCGGAGAAAATAACTCATTTTCAGAACTTTATGGGTTTATATATATGCTTTCTTGCAAAGCTTAATCATTTTATTCTATTATATCTGGATATTTATGGCTTCTTTCCTGCAATCAGGGTATAATACATGCATTTCTTCAAAATTTTCCGCAGAGTTTTAGGACATATTTTGTTTTCAAGTATTTCGGCAATATGTTCAGCTAGTTTGAAGGCTGTTACTCTTGCATTTACTTTCACCTGGTTGATTATGCTACGTCTTTCTCTATTTGATAGAATTGAGGGGCGGCGAGTGCGAGGTTTAGAAACGTAAGTTCTGGTCTCTTTGAAGTTATTTGTAATTCTCTGAACAGATGAATATTGACGACCAATATCTTCAGCAATTTTTCTTTGGCTTACGTCATCTTTCTAAAATTTAACAGTTATTTGTCGCTCACTAAAACTAATTTCACGTCTTTTATTTTATATTGTAAAAATTTATTGCTTATATAAAAAAATATTATTAAATGATTAATATTTAGACTCTTTAGGAAGTCAACTAATAATTAAATATCATTTAATGACACTTTAATGCTTGCAAGCGAATTTAAATTAGCGGTAAATGTAAATATTAAGAAATATCCGTAGACTTTTTCTGCTTCAAAAATTGCTACTTTTGCACATAATTGTGTTTAATTTTTTTTTAAAGAATAACTGTTTAGTTTTAATATTGCAACTTTATTGTTGTTTCTTTGGTTAAAATAAATCAGGAAATAAAAATGAATTTGAGTAAAAATTAAAAAAGTTATGCGTAATTTAAGAAAAATTTTGTGAATATCCGTACACTTTTTCTACTATGTGTATATAAGTGTCATGAAAATATATATATCCTTTAAATTTAACGATTTATTTTACCATCCAATATATATTTAATTGTTTTAAATCCTTTGGCGTAATACCTCCGCAGGATTGTAAGTAATTAAGAATATTGTCCTTATTGATATATATATGAGTCATGAAAATATATGTAGCTTCTAAATTTTGATTTCTTTGGCGTAATACCACCTAGACGAATACTCAAGAACTCGTGCCCTCTTAACATATGCACCGTCGTAAATATTCCTGCGCCGGAGCTTTCTTATAGCGTATTTTATTTTTTTCCCGTTCGTTTACCTGCCGTGTTGTGTTTTGTTTTGACAGTTTTTTTTCCATTAATGAATTCCAAATTTTTTTTTTAAAAGTATTTTAAGAAAAAAAGTGTAAGTGATAAATATATTTATAAAAAAAACATGAATCATAAAAAATATAAGTGTATAAAACTTAAGTGTAATTAATTAAAAGAATTTCAGTGATTTTGTATTAAGCCAGTACGGATGTTAATTTGTTTTGGTGGTAGTTTTGTTTATGTTATAATATTTACAAAAGAAATAAATGAAATATTACTTTCCATGTTATACCGTAACAATTAATAAATTCTAGTTATTTTAGTAATTGACTAAATAGAAAACTAGTAGAAAACTATGACGAAGTGTTGCTTGTGATGGGTTTTTTTTTGTTTGTGAAGAAAAACGTAATCAGTGAGCGTTTAGTTGTTGCATATTTGTTTATTAATACTATATTTGTTAAATAAATGTGTTTATTCATCGTGTTGTAATTCAAATTTTATAATAAGTAAATAAAATTTAATTTTTTTTTTATAACATTTTCACGGTGTGTTTATGTTTTTTTTTCTCTCTTCAGAGTTTCTTTTCAGTCTAGATATCTAGATAGGTAATGTCCGTATATTGTGACCAAATATATTTTGATAAATTTTATATTTTCCAGGTAATTCCAACGCTGTTTGATTCGGGTGAGTGTTTTATTGTGACATGTGTAGGTGTTGTGTTTTATAACGACGGTCAGACACTGTTGTGCGGAAGAAATTTGATGTACAAATTTGTTTCGTCACACGGTGTATATCTTGACTTGGTAATTCTTTGTTAGATTCTGTGTTTTGCTTATGGTGTATTTCTTGACTTGGTAATTCTGTGTTAGATTCTGTGTTTTGCTGACGGAGTATTTCTTGACT
>NC_051846.1:129241563-129270066 GCF_002237135.1 Teleopsis dalmanni | reverse complement strand
AAATCCCCTCAAAGGTGGACAGGTGTTGAAAGAACATGCACGTGAGTTATGTACCATCACCCTACTAATCCAGTAAACAACTCATAAGAAAAGATCGTTTTGTCCTAAATAAATAAGTCTGTAAAATGTAACAGAATTCGGTTTAGTTATCTCAAATAATAAATACAAATATGTTATAACGATAACTAACATAAACTGAGATCATCCTAAGTAAATAATTACAATTTATGTTAGTCTGTTATCGCGATTTGCTTTGCCAAATCGCTGTTATAAAAACTAAAAATTAAATTAAAGTTAGACTTAAGATTCTAGTTCATAACTTAAGTTGCGTAATTTTTAAATAACTTAATTTTGTGTTAAACTTCAGTTAAATACAAAATATAACTCGTGCGCATACCTTAACGAGAGTCAACAACGCTATGATTCTAATCAAAATAATAGAAGAATATGCAAGTACGTATGCTTCAACGTTAATTAATAGCGCTATGATTCTAAGAAAAAGGGAGCAGCACAGAAAAGTTGTTGAAAAGGTGATGTTTTTGGTTTTGTTCAGACAGTCAAACGGAACGGTTGCGTTGAATTAAAGAAAGCCACAATGATGACGAAATTAAAGGACCTACGTATAAAAGATTTAACCGTGATATTGCAAATAGTATTCAAGTACGTGGTAGTAAGCAAGGTAAAATTGCGAAGGTAGAAAAAGTGTTAGAAAGTCACGAAATTGACGCTGAAGGAGAATTGAAAGAGTTAGTGGTAAGGCTACGCTGGTAGGTTGAGAATCAACGTTACCGACTAGTGTAGTACCCACGTCAATGCATTTGACTCATGCAGTTATAAATGCATATATAACATAATGCGCAAGCCAAGTGATAAAGTATATATGGTCTTTGCACTAGCATGACCCACATTCTTTAGGAAAGAATAATACAATAATTATAAGTACTTAAATATGATATATGATTAAGCACTTATTATGAACATGAACATCATGTATATTAAAATATTGATGATAAAGAAGTAACCCACGTACTGATTAGTTATTTCTAGTACATAAAAAATACGAATCATTGTTAGTATATAAGTTTTAAACGGTATAAATACCGGAACATTTTATTGAATAAATTAGACTTAATTCTAGATTTAAAGCATACACTTGTCTTTTAAATTACTGATCTCTGTACGGTGTACTAAGCTGATGAGAACACTATTCTATACTGCATAACTGCTAAAATAATAGAATAAGCGACTGGAGAAGTAAAACAATACTCAAAATCTTTTTCAACTATACCTCGACATTTGTACATAGCATACCTACATCATTATATGTCGATCATACTTTCATTACATGGCGATCCTGAAATTCTGAATTTCATTACATCTATGAAGCATTAATCCTGAAAATTCCTGTAGCCTTGATAACATGCTATCAATTTCAGAACAACAAGAAGAAGCAACCTGTCTACCAGTATCTAGTTTTCTACAACTAGGAAATTTGGAAAGACGACACTTAAAAAGTTTCGAAGAACTGCACGAAACGGTTAATTATGAAGAATACTTCAAAGAAAAACAGGAACGACTAGAACGACGCTGTACGCATCCTGCTTATGAATGTCACAACACAAATTTGACGAGTTACTTAACAGAACAGTTCTAACACTTCAAGAGGCACTAGAAACAAATCCGAGTACTGGCCCTCGCCCAATAACCTTGAAAGAGTACAAAAACGTCATCTAGTGGGATGGATAAAAGAAATAATAATAGCAGCACCAAAGTTGAAGGACATGCGTTTAAACGAGCTGAAGGGGGCGTTGGAAGAAGAAGGTTTGCATACGACGGGCAATAAAATGTAATTGGTATTGCGTCTGACGGAGCACCTAAAAAAAGATGAAATCCGCGAGCTGACAGATATGAGTTCCATAAAATCACATATAGATAATATGGAACGAATGATTCAACAACTTTTAGTATGCATGGAAAACGTGTGCGCATACTTAGCGGTCTCAAATAGCCAAATGAACCTTGATTTTACATCTTCAGGGAAATATACCTATTGACCCTCAGAGTTATGTACAATTCCTGATTTAATTGATTTTGGTGTTGTCAAGAGCATAGACCGAAACTTTGTAGTTCCGAAAATACATTAGCAGTCACATAAACTTAAAACCCAAGCTCAGAAATGAAACTGATATAGACTCAGCCTTACATGATGTTAGACTGTTTGTTGACGAATCAACAAAAAACTAAGAACTACGTTATGAGTTAATCGCTCACACCTGTTACTTGATTTTTTGGTTGACGAATCAACAAAAAATTATGAATTAGGTCATAAGTTAAGCGCTCGCATAGATTGCTTAGTAAGCAATTTGTGCGAATTAAATAATAAATTAATTTAATTTGTACATCTTGCAATTATTGTTACATTTTAATTTGTATAAAAGACGAAATAATTTTAAATAAATTCAGTTATCGACTTACAATCAATGTCTCAACAATCATATATTGTTTCCCCCCACCAGTGGTAAGGAACATATAGATTGTTACTGAACATCATTGTTCATTTTGGTCTTTCGTGCCGGATATTTGAAACTTCCTCCACCAGTGGTAAGAGTTTCAAATATACCAAACTAAGAGACTTAAGTCTAAGATTGAATCAAGTATAAGCGTACCGAGGCTTTAAACATCGGAGTGAAGTAAATACAAGCGTACCGAGCCTTTTAACTTCGGAGTGAAGTAAATACAAGCTTACCGAGGCTTTTAACATCGGAGTGAAGTGAATACAAACGTACCATCGAAATGAAACAAGCAGAAGCGTACCGAGGCTTTCAACAAACACAAATCAAATACAAATATAGGACATCATGGAGAACGACGAGATAGACTAAGTTATCCAACATCAAAAGGAAATTGAAGGTGAGATCCAGAGGATCTGGATTAATTTTAAAAAGGATTCTACCACAAGATACTCAAGTCAGTAGTTTGAGATGCATTTGGAAAATTTGCGTCAGAAATGGGACGCATTTGAAGACAATAATGATAATCTGATCAAAAATTTGAAGCTTGATCATGATTATATCACAAAAAATTACTTTGGCCATTTACAACAAAGACGGAATGAAATCGAGAATCGATTTAATAATGAATTGAAAATACTAAGTGAAAGAGAGCAATAGGAAGTTCGGTCATCAAGGAATCAAGACATAAGTATCAATGACGAAGTCACCATCACCGAGCCATGTGATATTACGAACAAACGTTTAGCAATCTCAAGTACAAGTCTGTTGCAGATCAAAGAGACAATAGACTTAACGAAAAGTATTGAAACGTTACAGTTTAAGTTTGAAAAACTAAATAATTGTTGGCCAAAGATCTCATAATTACACGATGAATGCCTGCTCGGGAATGATGCAATAGACCATGGAGATTTCATATAATTGGAATCGATATACGAAGGAGTATATATTCAGTTACAAGAGGAACTGAACGTTCGCAGTTAAAACGTTTCAGACACAAGAGCACCTGTAAGCAGCAATATCAAACTACCACCGTTGAATGTAGTTCAACAAAACCATAATCTTGTGGATGTAGAAAGAATGCAGTACTTAAAAGGAAGTCTGCGGGGAGAAGCCGCCAGACTCATCAATCATTTAACAAAACATCGAACAATTATACGGCGGCAGTTGAACTACTGAAACAAAGATACAACAATCCAGCAATACAATCTTATTAATAAGTTATTGTCACTCAGAGTAATAAGAAACGAAAATGCACAGGATTTAAAAACATTAATGGATGCTTCTACTTACTTACTTACTTAGTTGGCCATTACAGACGTGTGTCGTCCTTGGCCGCGTCGAGTAGCCTCCGCCAGTCAGCCCGATTAGTTGCCTTCTGACGCCAGTTGGTAGTACCGAGCGCCCCCAAATCGTTGGTCACCTGGTCCTTCCACCGCAGATGCAGACGTCCTCTACCGCGTTTTCCACCTGCGGGTATCGAATCAAATACCTTTCTAGCCGGAGCACTTTCTTCCATTCGCACGACATGACCAAGCCAGCGTAGCCGCTGAATTTTTATGCGCTTAACTATGTCAATGTCGCGGTATAAAATGCTTCTAGATAATGCTTCTAGAGAAGTGTTATATGGTACACGTAATTTAAATGTGGACACGTCCAGTTGGGATCCACTAATAATACAGACACTGAATCCAAAATTTGATGGTAAAACCAGAAAATTATACCAACATTCAAGAGGAGCATCAATACAAATACCAAAATTGAGCTGCTTATACGAGTTTCTTGAGAGCAGAGTTAGAGGATTGGAGGCAACTCGTGACACAAATCGCGAAAATAAGAATAATTTTCGACCAACAGCTGTAAATACAAAAACGCATGTAACTACAATACGTACGCTATGTTTGGTGTGTAATGGTAACCATCAATTAATTCGATGTTCAAAGTTTCTGAATATGAAGGTGCCGAAACGTCGTGAAAAGATTATGAGCGCCAAATTATGTTTTAATTGCCTTCAGAGTGGGCATTTTAGTAAGTTGTGCTTGAATAAAAAAAGATGTACAATTTGCTACAAAAAACACCGTTATATTATGCATGAACAAGTTAAAGACAAACCAACATTCACAAATAACGTAAATAAACAGAGGATGCCAACAGTAAAGAACACCTCTGAGACCGAAGTGGCAGCATCGTACAACATCCAAAAGGAAAAAAACTGTTTTACTAGCAACAGCAATGGTAATTATAACGACTAAAAACAATCCGATACGAGCGCTTCTTGATCAAGGATCACAATCTTGTATAATAGAATAATTAGCAAGATCAATCAGAGCACCATTGACCAATTATCAAACTCATGTAAAAGGTATCAATGGGCAAATAACAAGCGTGATAGCCAAATGCTCATTAGAAATTCAATCTATACATGATAAGAATAAGAGCTGTTATATTGAAGCAATAGTGTTACCAAAAATCACATCAAAAATGACGAATGCAGAATTCACGCCAGGAAAATGGTATCATATTGATTGATTGCAGTTAGCAGATCGTTGGTATGCTGAACCAAAGGAAATACAATTGTTAATCGTGTCGGACGTGATACCAGAAGTGTTTAAAGAAGGATTAATTAAAGGGCCAGACAACTCTCCTATGGCTCAAAACACACTATTTGGATGGATATTATCAGGACCTTTAGATGTAGAGCGTACAATCACAAACAAAATAACGTTATGCACCATGACTTGCGGCAACAGCGACAAGTATTTAAAACGGTTTTGGGAATTAGAGGAAATTCCAAATGCAGACTTAAGAACGGTAGAAGAAAGGCGTTGTGATTCAACTTGTACCCGCGATAAAACAGGACGATACATCCTTAGGTTACTGCTATAAAATGATCAAGAAACGTTAGGCAAATCCAGAAAGATGGCATTGAAACGATTCTTTTACTGGAAGAACGACTTGAGAAGAATCCATCACTAAAGCAAGAGTATGTGAACTTTATGCAAGAGTACATTAAGGTGGATCACATGAAAGAAGTTAATGAGAAACCAAAGACAAAGGTGTATTATTTGCCGCATCATGCAGTTATTAAAGAAGACAGCACGACAACAAAACTTCGAGTGGTGTTTGACGCGTCTGCCAAAAAAACATCAGGACAATCACTGAACAGTATTGTGATGACAGGCTCCACATTACAAAAGGATTTATTCGTTCTATTACTTCAGTAGAGAATGTTTAAAATAGTTTTTACGGTTGACATTGAAAAAATGTATCGGCAAATACGGATTCATCATGATGATAGAGATCTTCAACGAATTTTATGGAGAAACGATCGGATAAAACCAATAAAAGAATGCAGATTGAACACGATTACATACGGTACTGCATCAGCACCATATCTTGCCATCAAGACGTTGTTTAAGCAAGCAGAAGACGAAAGAATTAATTATCCTTTGCCAAAAGAAATCTTAAATAAAAATTCTATGTAGACGATTGTTTGGTAGGCGCTAATTCTATTAAAGAATGTGAAGGGTTTAAAGCAACATAAACCAAAGCAGAATCAGATACTAAAAATAACACTTCGTTCAATAATGTGTGTGACTAACTAATTCAAACACATTTTTTTTGCCAAAATTCGTTTTTATTCATCAACATAGTCCCCTTTTAGGGAGATACAATTATTCCAACGCTTTTGCAATCTTTCGATACCGCTTTTGTAAAACGATTTTTCTTTGCCTTCAAAATAGGTGTTAGTTTCGGCGATTACTTCATCATTTGAGCCAAATCTCTTACCACGGAGCATCTTTTTGAGGTCTGCGAAGAGCCAGTAGTCGCTGGGGGCCAGATCTGGAGAATACGGTGGGTGCGGCAGCAATTCGTAGCTCAATTCGTTCAATTTTGCCATCGTTTTCATCGACTTGTGACACGGTGCATTGTCTTGGTGGAACAAAACTTCTTCGCCATATGATTCTTTGCGATTTCGTCTTTCAAACG
This sequence comes from Teleopsis dalmanni, assembly GCF_002237135.1. Lineage (NCBI taxonomy): Eukaryota > Metazoa > Arthropoda > Insecta > Diptera > Diopsidae > Teleopsis > Teleopsis dalmanni. The sequence goes on along the minus strand of NC_051846.1, from coordinate 129,263,566 downwards.
CTCCAATAACGCTATATAACAGTCGCTGTTGATGGTCTTCCCCTTCTGGAGATAGTCGATGAATATTATTCCATGCGCATCCTAAAATACAGACGCCACAACCTTGCCAGCCAACTGCTGCGTCTTTGGTAGCTTTGGGCGGCTTAAGGTTGCAACTTTCGAAAAAAAATATTTATTTAGTATTAGTGCCACCATCTATGTGTCAGTCACACACATTATTGAACGAAGTGTTACTGTTTTTATTGGTTCAGTAAACGACCGGTTGTGTTGCTGTTGATAACTAGTTGATTCAAAACTTCGATTATGGATAATTTCCTCTCGTATCGGCTTTGTAGGTAAGCGTCTCACTGTGTTCTGCAATAGCATCGTTTGTGGATAATCATCTGCTAGGCGACCAACTATCACACAGCCTCGACTCACTTTATCCTGTTCTTTACGAAGTTCTTCGAAGTTATCTGCCGGTTTTGTTAATTCTGTTAAACTCGAAAAGTCTCAACGTTTGATGTACATTTGGTACTCTGAGCGCGTGTTTCGGTATATACGCTCCAATTGCGAATGTTGGTTCATGCTTGTGTGTCGCATCAGATTTTTAATGTCCAGTAACTAATCCTTAAAACTTTCTTGTTTCTTCTGGCGTCGTGCTTGCACCTTGCCATGCTTGCACCTATTGGATCTTCTTCCATGTCATAACATATTGACCACTCAGTTATCTGTTCAATGATCTGAACATACGATGATGAAATGATCGGCGTTTTGTATTAGTTCTTTGGGTGACTTTGATTAAGATCTTCTTTTGTGGTGACGCACTGTTCTGTTTGAAGAACGAACTCTGTCTCTGCTCCTCCTTCGAATCAGTGGTATCAGTTCAGTTAATTATAAACTCAACATTTAGCGATTTGCTGCTTTAAGCACTTGACACATTTACGCGGATTCCGTTTCCTCTGTTTCTGCTCTTTCACTCAAAACTCGAGTACCTGCTCGAGCGCCAATTGTAACAACACTTTTAGGGTGACGTTCAAAAATATATAATTCTTCCTGGGGTATCCTGAGCTGTCGTCCAGGGTCTTAACAATAAAATTTGTATTCGCTGAGACAAAGTTTCGATTGATAGGACAAAGAACCGTAGTTTTGTAATATTTTATTTAATACTTTATTTACTCCAAAAAAAATATGTATCAAACAAAATGCATTTATAATTCAAATAAATCTCTACGTATGTTACACCAAAGAAAAGAAAGAAATATTTTTATAATATGAAGAAAATATTTTTTCGACAAAGATCGAAGAAATTATTATCCCCGCCCGTGATTATATCATAGGGGTGAATTTATGTCTCCTGAATTGTATGCTCCCAATCACACAAGATCACTGTTGTAAAGGTAACGATGCTTCTGCGCTTGGTTTATCTGTTGAGAAGACTCCTGGCAAGACCACGTGGCGTCCTGGGTTTCTCTTCTCCTTTCATCAACGATGGATGCTCTGTGCTAAGAGATATAGTAATTTGGCTGAATGAGCCAGGTTAAAGAAAAAAATGATAATAATTCAATAATTTGACCGAATGGGCCAGATCTATACTACTTTGCCTAAATGAGCCAGGTTTTGGTGTAATGAACCAGTAGGCTGAATAAGCCAGCGTACTTGTCATTGTAAAAGTGAAATTCCAAGTCCTCGATCATATCAAATACGCGTTCTTTTATACTGAATATGCTAGAGCTTTTTGGTGTATCGCACGGGTATATTTGCCGTTGCTTTATATTTTGCACCATTTGTGTTATTTTTTGTGCTTCTTGTATACTTTTGCGTACTTTATGTTTTTCGAATATTTTTGTTTTTCGCCGTGTTTTACGATTTCCTTACTTCACGTAGTTCTTGGGATATAGAATATTTAAATTCTTTAACTTAAAAAAAAAATATTGTTAACAAAAAATGTAATAAAAAAATGATAAAAAGCAATGTGACAAGATATAAGTGAGTAACTCTTTAGTGTAATTGATTAAAAGAATTTTAGTGATTTTGCATGAAGCCGATGTATAACTGCAATTTGTTTTCTTCGTTGGTGATTTGTTTATGTTTGGTTATAGAAAAATATGATTTATTAATGCAGTGATCTTTGTTTTGTATAAAAAATGAAAATAAACCAAATAAAAATATCAGAAAAAGTATTATTTGTGATATGTTTTGTTTGTCGTAACAAAAACGTAAACAGTGAGTGTTTTAGTTTCTGGATGTTTATATATATTTTTTTTATCCATGTTTATTAAATAATTGTGTAAAAGATCTATGTTTATTGAATAAATGTGTTATTTATTGTTTAGTTAATGTCCAATGTATGTTGCAAACGCCGGCGGCTGACATTCATGGCCAAACCATAACACTTCCACTGCTAAAAATATTGAATTTAGACTCGACTGAGGATGTGACGCTGTTCCATAAGTCTAATTTTTTGTGGGCATGCTCCTTAGCATAAGCAAGTCGACTTCTCTGATTTTTATGATTGGTTTTTTTAGCTACTGGATCATTAAAGTGGGAGTGTCGAAACATGCGATGGACAATTTTCGCACTGCACGTGTTACCTAATTCTATCAGTACCTTCTTAACTATATCAAGAGCATATAATTTTGGATTATTCTTGATTTTTCTAACAATATATCGTCCGTCAGCTGAGTTGAAAATTTTATTTGGTGCCCTTCTGCAAATATTTTGAATCGTATTCTCATGACCAAAGCGGTTAATTATGCTCTGCACAGTGGAGTGAATTCAAGTTTCTGAATTCCAAATTCCAAATTCCAAATACTGGCGACTAAATGTAAATTATAATAATGATAAAATAAGCTGTGAACTATAACTCTGTTACGCAATCGGGTTTTTCCCCTTTGAGCGCAGTTCAAATTTTAATTCATTTTTAAGATACAGTATCTTAAAATTTTAAAACAGTGTTAGATGAAGTAAGATAATAGCCACTTTATGTTAAAAATCAGTTGAAAGGAACATCCGACATAATTCGGACTTACTTTTGTGCCTTAACAACGAAAGAGCGATACTGGAGACTGAAAACCGTCGCAATTTAGAACACTTTGGTCATATTTTGAGGCTTTCAGAAAAATATGATTTACTCAAGCTAATCATTGAAGGATGATTTGAAGGAAGACTCGGTCCGAAAAGAAGAAAGATATCGTGGCTTAAGAATCTAGTTCAGTGGTCTTGTAAAAGTACGAAACCGCTTTTTCGTGAAGCTGTGGACAAAACCAAAAAATCAGTCATGTTAGCCAACGTTCGAAGCAGACAAGGCACTTAGAAGAACAAGATAATAGAAGCCTTGCTTCATATGACTTTGTTTTGAACTCTTTTGCATTAACTGCTATTTCAAATATTCCATATAACCATAACTTTTCTCGCAATTCCGCATGCGTTGTATTGCCATATAAAATCAATTTATTGTTAGGATGGTCGTCAATTCCTTCAGTAATATATTGGACTACAGATTCCTCGTAAATTTTTTTAAATAGACCAATTTCATTTTGAGTGCGTACTCTTTCACACTTTCTTTATTCGTTTTTTTTTTTTTGTGAAACGCAATAGTTGAACTGCCTCGTTGCTATTTAATTTTTTCTCAAATTTGATTTACAATTCTTGTTTCAAATTTCCCAATTTACAGCAAAAATTGTTCTCGTTAATGACTTTGGTAGGCCACGAAGTAATCTTATTGCATAAATAATTTTTTGATTCTCATTCCATTGCACAATTCGGGCATGTTGTTCGAATTCATTTATGAAATATTCCACTGGATAAATATCATCTCCACTAAATGTATTCAACGAATTTTCAATATCAGTAAATGTGTAAAAATTTGCTCCTACCAAACTGGCGCTACTTGGAAATCTACGCAATTTGCTGTGTATGTATATTTCGTTCAATGTTGCGTTAAGCCACTTAGTGTGTCATACATAAGAACATCAGCATCGCCTTCTTTTTCCGGTTTACATGAAATTCGTTAAATTAGCGTTTCGCAAAATTCGGCAACGATGCATGCTTGTTGTTTTTAACAATTCTTTTTCTTTTTTCTTATTCATATTCGTCTTTCACTTTCGTTTTAAAATTGATTTATATTGAAATATAATGCATATAATTGCAATGCAACAATTTAACGACTTTATTTTTGCAACCTAATATACACTAAAACCAAAATTAAAATCAATACCAATTGTTTATTATTTTTTCTTTTCTACTTCTACTTTATTAATTTTCAACTTTTAATTTGACTATACTTTTGTTGTTCCCCTAAAATTGTAAAGTAAGGTTATCGCTCTAAGCATTAAACTATACAAATTTCATTTATTTTTTCTTAGTTACAAAATCTTTTTCTCGTTTGAGAGTAATTTTAAATACATGCTAATTTTATATAATTTATACAAAATATAAAATGTAGGTTGCCATGCCTTGGTGTTTATTAATATACTTCACGATATCACTGCTACTATAAGGCATAACACTGTCCATTACCGATCATATTAATATCATTTGCACTAACAATAACTATGGTTGCGCTTTTCCCGGTGCTTATTCATGTCACAATAGGCAAATCTCATATATTTGTATGAGACTTATATACAATATCATCAAAAATCAAATTTTTAATAATTTGGAAAAACTTGTGCATTGCATGCACACAAAGTCAATATATATGTATATTTTAGGAAAAATATATACAAAAACAAAGACTATGCATTATCTTCAAAAATATTGCCTCACCTACGAAATGATTTAGTATGTATGCAATAACAATGAAAAATATAAGTGTTGATGGTGTTTGTCCGTCCACTCAACACTGAACAACTTTTTTCGTGTCTGACAACCATCGAACGCCCTTTCCTCTCTATTTTCTCATTAACTAAAATGAAACAAAATTTTGTAAATATAAAAACAAAAAATTGAACTTCACTGATTGCCCTTTCGTCTCGATGCAGCAAAACTTATGAAGCATAAGAAGGCAAAACAGAAAATTGTCGCCATATAAGACACACAAGCACTTAAACAATCAATATGAATACAAAATATGAATACCCCTCATACGCACATTCAATAGAGCTTTTGTTTGTTTCCAATATTTAAAATCATTTTGTTATACGTAGTTTCCTTATACCTTAATTGTTCTACAATCCAAAGCTCATATGTGCTTTTAGCTGGCTACTCGAGCTAGCTGCTGTAAAATCAATGGAGTCATTTATTTATTTTGCATTAGCAACCTGTAAATTATTTCTCCGTGCTAAAACTGAACATTTTAGTTGAAAAGGTCTAATAGCATAATATTTTTCATGAAACACTGCGTACTTTATATAAATGTAATTTATTCAGATATTTTTGCTTTATCATAATAACTTTATAGAATTGAAGACCTACATAATTGAAGTGAAACCATAACAGTAAAAACAAATTCCAGTTCGTAGTAAAAAGAAACAGACCTGAAAAAATCTCATTTCATTATATTTATTAATATACATACATATGTACATACAGTGGCTCACAGCTTACACTAGTTTACAAATAATTAAAAGTTTTGTTTTCCAAAGACGAGGTGTATATTTCCTAAAGGGAAATTTTCCGTAGAACTGGAAAATCACAACGATTTTTTTCCTGTGTACCGTTTTTGAGTTATTTGCAACCAACCGTTATTTTGACTTTTCTCAAAACATCACCCTGCATATGGCACCGCAACTTTATTTCTGAAGTTACCTCAGTGGTGCGTAATATATCAAATTAAAGGTGAAGGTGACGTCAAACTTTTATATAAAATGGAAAATATTAATATTTAATAAAATTAATTTTTAATTTTTAAATAAAATTTGTACAATTTCACATAACACAGTTTTCATTTGCACTTTAAATTTTACAAAATAAATTCTGACTTGTTAATAAAAATCACTATTTTGGGCAAATTTGGGAAAAGGCAAATAACTTCTGAAATTTTTATTCGATTTTTATGTTAAGTCACTCGAAATGTTTGTACTAAAACAGTGTTAAACGTCAATCAAACCAAGAATTTTTTTTAAATATTTTTGTAAAAGTCCCTTCACATTGAAAATCGAAAAAGTTGAAAAAAGCGTAAAAAAGATATATTTCATCTGTACATTTTCATCTATAACAGCGAAACTAAATAAGTTACATTAATGTTATGTAGCTTAAAATGTTTGTACAAGTTTCACCGCACTACTATGGTAACTTCAAAAATAAAGTTGCGGGGCCATATGCAGGGTGATATTTTGAGAAAAGTCAAAATAACGGTTTATTGCAAATAACTTAAAAACGGTATACTGGAAAAAAAATCGTTGTGATTTTCAAGTTCTACGGAAAATTTTCTTATAGGAGATAAAAGTTTTGTCTTTTTGGCTGTAAACTAGTGTTATTTAATGTAGACCAAAATTTTTTAAAAAGTATTTTTTATTTCAAAATATATGGCAAAATTAAAAAACCCAAGTATACAGAGTTATTATTTGTAGTGTTCTAACTCATTTCCAAAAACAAAGATCCGAAAATCTTTTTCCATTCTTTAGTAATGCCACAACAACCATAAACAGATGAAAAATTCATGTCACAGCTTAAATGATGCAGTTAAGAGTACCTTTAATATCGTCGTCATTTCAGACGGAAATAAAAATATTCTTATTTTGCGATCATTTGTAATCATATTTTTGAGGGAAAATATTAAAAAAAATTAAAGAGCACGCATTTTATTAACCATGGGAAGGGGTACATCAATTGGAAAGCGAGATTTGGCATTGGAGCATTTAAAAAAGGGAATTTCCCAACGTAATATAGCTAAAATGGTAAATCTAAGTTCTTAAACAGTTGAGCACATAATTGAACACTTTTTACATAAAAATCGTCAAGAAAATATGGCTCGAAAAGCCCGCAATCAAATTTTTAAAGTAAAAGAATCGAGAAGGGTAGTAAACTAAGTTCGAAAAATACAACAACAAGCGCTCCAAAGTTGGAAGACGTGGACAAAAAAGACTTAGGAAAGACGGTCATTCTGAAACCGTTCACAGAATATTGGGATAATCATATTTAAATGGAAGACTAGCTCTAAGTAAGCTTTTTGTAAGTTTAAAAAGAAGAATCAAAACTTGCAGTTTGTACTATTCAATGTTATATACTAATACTAATCATTCAATATAACTAATAAGAATATACTTAAATTAGTAGCTAATTTTTATTACAATAATATCATATTAAATGTGGGTCAGTAAGCTATGGTACAGACTACGAAGTCATTTATGTGGTTATTTTTATATAAATCGGATTTTCAATTTAGTAAAATTTTTATAGATTGTATTATTTACAATACTTGATTATCAATATCAATGTATCAAGTAGAGTATCAATAAAATAATATTGCTTGTAGTTTAAAATTCAAAAAAAATTAATAATATAAAGTTAGAACTGATAACATACACAAAATTCAATCTTGCATAACTAACAACATAAACTGATAAATAACCGCATTAAGTTCATGATGAATTCAAATTTTATAATATAAAAATATATTCAGTAAACAATTGTCTATTCAATTGAACACTTTGCTTTTTTTTGCTTTAGAAAAATGAATTGTCCATTTAATGGAAGCTGGTTGGCATCAAATATTTTAAAAATATATAAATGAGATAAAAAACTAATCTTTATTACCGAACTAATAGGTCCAGGAATGATGATGTTGCCACGCCTTTAAATACACAAGTTGGTAAAATTTATGGAGAATATCTGTTGTTGGATAAAATCCTGACGGCTCAATGCATGCTTTCTAAAGAGGATGATAGACCAGTTCACGATGAACACTTGTTTATTATTATACATCAAGGTCTGTTTTTTTTAATGGTGAAGCGAAATTTTTTGTCCTTATTAAATAAGTTTATGTTTATTTAAGCATATGAACTCTGGTTTAAACAAATTATTTTCGAGCTGGACTCCATACGTCAAATGTTAAATGAAGAAAAAATCGAAGAAACTAAAACGTTAGAAATATTAAAACGTCTCAACCGAATAGTTCTTATACTAAAGGTAACATCTTTATTATTAGTAAAGAATCTAATTGATTTAAGTGGTGAACATAATGCAAAAATTAAATTCAAGAAAAGAAAATAAAGATAAAGAAATATTTGAAAAAAGTTTTTATATTGAATTAAAAGTTCAGTATGACGCATTTAATGCCATATAATATAAAATCGCGTTGCATGAAATCGCGTTTTAAGAAGTCGAATTAAATCAATGAGTTAAACGTGGATAACTTCAGCGCGAAATGCTTAAGTAACCATTATCATGCAAAAGTTGATCCAAACATAAATATCTAAGAAATGTTTGTTTTTATAAAGTGATGGATGCTTCAATCTAGTGATATGCTTGTCACCCTCTTCGATTATATATAGAAAAAAGCCTTGTGTTTTTGAATATGATATAAATTAAGTATAATTAAACCATAAGTTTCAAATTTTGTTTTATAGCGCGTTATACTGAAATCACGTTATGCAAATAAAGTTGTGGCGTTGTGTAGCCGGATCGCTCACTAAAACTGCATTCACATGAGAGATTTGATTGTAATTGTAGCTAACATTTCGAATTAAAGATTTATATAAGAATGTTTGCAGCAGAAAATAAAATTGAATTGAAATTCTTAAATTCTACAATATTAAATTAATTTTAACCTGTGCAGTTTTACTGTAATACGGTATTTTCCAGTACAAGCTAATGCTATTGTGAATAATTTTTAAGAATAAATGAAATTTTCATGCAAAAAGAAACAAAACTGTTCTTTATCATATGTACATATAACAGAAAAGTCTACGTTCATGCACAAAATTGTTTTTAAATTTCGCATAACTTACTTAATTTTTACTCAAATTAATTTTTATTTTCTGATTTATTTTAACCAAAAAAATAACAATGAACTTCAAACATAAAAAATTAAGCTATTCTTTAAAGTAAAACAAAATTATATGCAAAAACAACAATTTTTGAAGTAGAAAAAGTCTATTTTCACTTCTTAACATATAAACTAAAACAGCTAAAATTCAGAGAAATCTTAAATTTATGAGACTGCGAGATAACCTCTGCTTTTAATAACCTCTTTTAGCCGCCGTTGAGTGGACTCAACCAGCTTTACAGTGTCCTGTGCGTTTATTTTTTGCAATTCTTCCTTGATGGCGAATATTATTTTCCAAATAAACCTACAGATGTTCTAAAGGACTAAGGTCTGGTGATTCTGATAGTGTTTGAAGTTGCTGGGAACATGGTTCAGCAGCCAAATCCGTACGATTGCTGCTGTAAGCAAAGAGTCGTTGTCCTGCTGAAACAAAAGAATTGCCGCAAGCTCAAATATTCTGCCATTTTCTTTGAAATTTGTTTTTAGGATATTTAGATACCCATATTTATTCATTATATATATATAATTTACGGCTATATAACCCTAAACCATTACGGCTCCACCAGCATGTTTTACGGTTGAAATTAACTTTTGTTTATCATAGATTGTACATGAATTTTGTTTTTATATATTATATTAAAACACATAAAAAAAACTTGCTTCTAATAAAACTACATGAATGAAGATTTTTAAATTTATATTTAATTGGAAAAGTTAAATCTGTTACAATTGTGAGTTGGACCAAGACTGGATTCTAAATCTTTTAAAAAGAATTTTAGAATATCAGAACTTGTGTTTGTATTTCGTAAATGATGAAATAATACAATTCTTATATTTATGTTTAAATTATGGAAAAATACGATTATTACATTTTTGTTTATGTTCTTTTTAATTATCTCTGTGGCTCGGGAATCAAATGACAATTTGAGTTCTTCGGCACAGAATGTTTACATTAACGATATTTATAGATTGTTGCCCATTATACTGTACTGTGTATGTAGGGGGACGTAACTCATTATTTTCTCCACACAAGTTTGTTATCTTTGATTCTAAATATGCAAAATTAACTCTCATCGGAGATAATAACTTATTTTTAGAACTTCATAGATTTATTTACATGCCTTCTTGTAAAACTTAATCATTTTATTCTATTTTATCTGGATATGTATGGCTTCTTTTTTGCATACATGCTTTTCTTTAAAATTTTCCGCACAGTATCAGGACATATATTGTTTTCAAGTATTTCGACAATATGTTCAGCTAGTTTGCAGGCTGTTACTCTTGGATTTATTTTCATCTGGTTGATTATGCTACGTCTTTCTCTATCTGAAACAATTAAGAGCCGACCAGTGGGAGATAAATGTAAATACTAGAAAGTGAAAGTTTCTGCTTCAATAATTGTTGCTTTTGCATATAATTGTGTTTAATTTTTTTTTAAATAATAATTGTTATTTTTTTATGTTCGAAATTCAATGTTGTTTCTTTGATTAAAATAAATCACAAAAGAAAATTTGATTTGAGTAAAAATTACATAAGTAACGCGAAATTTAAAAAAACTTTTTTGCATGAACGTAGACTTTTTCTGCTTTTTTTGTTGAAAGTAATTAAAAGTTTGGATATATGATACATTTGATAAAGAAATTACAATGATATGTCGTGTGAATGTCTTTTTGAATTCAAATTACAGTTTGAAATATTTTACGGGTAAAATTTCAATCAAAACTCTTATGATTATCTAGAATAAATTAACAATAGCGGTAATAGTAGTTTTATTTATGTAGGCATCCATATACACACAAATATGTACATTTAAAATCACAGTTTCCCATTTGAATTACTTTCAATCATTTCATTTGAGTACAATCTTTGCTCATAAATAGAACCATTTCTTTTTTTGAGAATTATTTGAAAGTTAACAATCTCATCCTATAATTTTAAGTTTTCATTCCAATAATTTCTATTGAAGTAACGAAACATTTGAAAAATATATCATATATTAATTATATATATATATAGGATTAAGAATACACTATATTTAATTTTCAATTTAATTATAAATGATTAAGAATACATCTTATTTAATTTTCAAGTTTTACAATTGTAATAAATAAAAGCACACACGTGCACACACCGAACTACTACGAATAACAACCTGGCAAAAAGTGTCTCTACAAAAGGGCGCTGTTTCAATGCATTTCGCTTTTTTTGAACAAATGTTCAAAAAAGTGCAATCTCAATGTACTGTGCATTTGGTTCACGAACATCCCGGGGACCATGAAAAAGCATTTCAGGATATAGGTAAAACAACAACCTTCGTAATGGGTCGCGTTATCTCCCCATGGACAGTGTGAAGATTTACGAGCCATCTGAACCAGGATGTATTTAGCCATGAGCAGGTGGTATGTTCGATTCCTTAATGACCACTATGTTGCCCACAGCTATATTTGGTTGCCGTCGAAACCATTTTAGATGGTTTTGTAGAGATATTATGTATTCCTGATGCCATATGCGCCAAAATTCTTGAAGCATATTTTGTATGTGCTGCTAGTAGTCTAATTTGTTGACGTTTACATGCCTTAGATCGCCTTCTGGAACCAACGTGTACGGACAACCAATCAAAAAATGAGAAGGAGATAGATAATTAGTATCCGGGTCTGATGTAGCGCCTAGGGGGCGAGAATTCTCAACTGCTTCAATTTGTGTCAGCAAGGTATTCATCTGTTCAAAAGTAATTACTGCATTGCCTATTATGCATCGTAGATGTAACTTGATAGATCGCACTGCCGATTCCCAGATTCCACCCCAATGTGGTGCATGAGGTGGGATAGAACTCCATCGGATTCCGTCTTCTGCTAAAGACGCGGATATGATTTCGTTCCGAGACTGTGACATAATTGCTGCATGCATCCGGTTTAACACACGAGAAGCACCAAGAAAATTCCTTCCATTATCGCTAAGGATTGAAGAGCACTTTTCACGACGGGACATGAAACGGCGATGTGCTGGTAGGAAACAATTAGTACTTAGGTCAGTAGCGAGTTCGAGGTGTATGGCAAATGTAACGAGGCAAATAAATAAGCAAATATACCCCTTGGAGGTACGTGCATTTCTTCCGCCATAGAATTTCAGTGTGAAGTGCCTAGCGTAATCGCACCCAGTATTTTCAAAGGGATGTGGTTCTCGAACCCGCACTGCTGGTAGAACAGCCATGAACTGTGGCGTTGATGAAAGCATTTGAGAGATTTATGAGTTAAGTAGGATTAACGTGAAAATTCTATGTTCCTTCGGGAGTATAACAAGATGAAGGGTGTTTTTGTCTAACGTTGAATGCGTAATTCTTCCACCGACGCGTAAAAGTCCGGTATCATTAATGAATGGGGCAAGTTTGAGTAAGGTAGATCTTCTGCTAAGCTCCCTGTTATTTTTTAATTGCAGCAAATCTTTCTTGTAGCAGGTTTGCGCAAATTGTGAGCAAATTAGTCGAGCTTCACTTAATTCATAAAAGGTAGATTGCTCACGGTCTTGCTGAACATGTCGGAGGTGCGTTTTTCTACGAAACCGTACGATGTATGATATAACTCGCAATAATTTCTTCCATATTAAGACCCTTTCTCCCAGCTCTTCTAAACTATTGTCCCTCGCTACTTCCATAGGGACTACGTTTATCTTGGCACACTTCATTTCAGCGGTCACATTTTCTGAATATGCGAGGAAATTATCATCGTTATTATATAAAGACTTACCAGTAGTTACGTTCGCTCGCCAAGGAGGCCCCTTCCTCCATAGTTTAAAGTCTAATAATTCGTGAGCCATCGTGCCCCGAGACGCGCAATCAGCTGGATTTTCCTTAGATTTAACATGTCCCCAGCTACTTCAGGGATGAGTTTCAAATATTTCTGCTGTGGGATTCGCGACAAACGTTTTTAATTTAATTGGTGGTTGCGATAACCACGCTGAAACCACAGTAGAGTCACATTACGCTTTTACGTTGATTTCCTTGTGAGGCAAAGCCTTTGTTATTGAATTTAACAGTTTCGTTAATAAAAGAGCACCACATAACTCTAGTTGCGGCAAAGAAATTTGTTTCAACGGCGCCACACGTCTTTTTGCAGCAACAAGAGATGTCCTTATATCCCCATCCTTATTCTGGAATTGTCAATAAACAGCTGCAGAATATGCCTTTGTTGAAGCATCCGAAAATCCATACAACTCAAAGTAATTAAGAGAGTTACACACCCTTCTTGGCAATGGCAATTTTGCAACATTATTTAAGTCTTCACGATGTTTTAGCCAAACTTCATCGAGATTAGAAGGCAGATAGTCGTCCCATTTTAAATTAGTGAGCCATAATTCTTGGAAGAAAATCTTGAATTGAACAATAACAGGAGCAAGCAAACCTTATATCCAAATACGTCCTCGCATGGCTTCCAAAAGATACCCAAAACCTTCGTCATATCATCTAGCTCATGCTTCAAAAAACATTGATCAGACTGATTATAAAAATTAGAAGTTATGGAACTATAATTAGAGACCCATTTTCAAAGTTCAAATCCTGCTTCCGCACAAAGTTGAATTAGCTCGTCACGTTTCCCTTCTACTTTACTCACGGACTGCGAACCAGTAATGACATCGTCAACGTAAAAATCTTGAAGAATGATTTTCGCAGCAAGAGGGTATCTTCTTTGGTGATTCTTTGCAAGCTGTTCGAGGATCCTCACCGAGAGAAATGGTACGCATGATGTACCATAAGTAACCGTACATAATTGGAAATGTTTTAGTTTTTCTGATGGATCTCCCCTTCAAACAATTCATTGATAATTTCGATGATTTTCTGATACCCAAATCTGGCGGAACTTTTTTACTATATCAGCAGAGAATATATATTTATGTATACGAAAGCGAAGGAAAACATCAAATAAATTTCATTGTATACTTGGACCTGTATGCAACATCCTGTTAAGTGAAACTCCGCTAGTATCTTGAAATGAGCCATCAAAAACAACGCGAAATTTTGGTCCAATTACTGGATGATGCGACATATAAAAACTGTGGCTCTCACTGGCAACAACATCATCAGGCTTAAGTTCCCGCAAGCTTCTTCGATTTCTCAAAATTTTAGAAGCGAGCGATCTATATCAATCGTAGTTACAAGAGACGATACTACATTATCCAAGGATGCCTGAACTGATGTCACCACCCATCCGAATATTGTTGATACAGGAACAGCATCACCAGAGCAGTCGAAAATTTTGTTAAAAGTAAATATTCTCCAAACTTGGTCAACACTAAGCAAAATATCAATCGGTGAAGATGTGGCATGTTAATTTTAGGAAACTCATTTCCCTGAAATAATGAAACATTAGAAGTGGATGAAATTTGTTTCAATAATGATGCTTGCTGTTCCACTAGCTTGTTCATGATATCATCATCACCTCTAGGTCACACATTTGGTGCAAGACCCCGTTTCAACGCAAGCATTAAACTTTGAGTGGATAGGTACTTCTCCTCAAATGTAGAGAAATCGGAATCAGGGTCGACGTAGTCAGGAACATTTCGAAACTCGTACATCTCATCCGTTGACCTAACAAACTGCTGCCAAATATCTTCTAGTTTGTCAGTCCTAGTTACGATTTCATCGTAAGACACCTTTTCTGGTGTCTTACGATGCACGTGCGTGGACGCCCAGGCGTCCACGCACGTGCATTAACCTCTTCATTTCCTCTGCCATAACGAAATAGGGTTTAAATATGATTCAAATAAAATCCGGCTGGAAAGACCAATTTTTGATCAAGAATACGCTTTATTTAATTTTCAATTTAATATTAAATAATAAAGAATACATTTTATTTAATTTTCAGGTTTTACAATTGTAACAAATAAAAGAACACACGTGCACCGAACTACTACGAATAACAACCAAGCAAAAAGTGTCTCTACAAAAGGGCGCTGTTTCAATGCATTTCGCTTTTTTTGAACAAATGTTCAAAAAAGTGTGTTGTGCTTGCAATAACAAGATAGTTTTTATTATTTAAAAAACAGTATTTTATTGCAACACAAAACTAACTATATTACAAAAATAATTTGAATGAATATTTAAATAAAATATTTTCAAATCTCAAAAATCTGATAATTTTCACCTACTTTGTTATATATCACCACACAGCCCCTTCTAGAATTTGACGGCTGCATAACGACAAATTCTATCCGAATTGTACATTATTACTACATCATAAACCTCAAAGGAAAACGCACCGCTCTACCCACTCGAGTCACCTTTGGTGCTATCTGCTTGTTACTGTTACCACCTAACACCTTGACATTATTTTGCAAACAACCTTCACCAGCTTCATTTCCAAAATATACCGGTTTCACTCGATCTATGCTGACATTCACCGTGCGCCCTCTTGCCCTTATTGTTAGAGTTTTCTCACCACGACTTAAAATTTCATACGGGCCCTCATATGGCTGTTTCAGTGGTGGTCGCACGGCGTCATCACGTAAGAATACTTGCAATGGGAATGCAATTGCAATGCTTGCAATGGCTTCAGTTCGTTCATAGTTTTCCTTAACAAACTCTGTTTGCGATACTTGCTTCAACTCACCAGCAAACATCTCTCCTGGTAGACGCATATTTACCCCATAAATTAATTCCGATGGTGTCGCTTGCAAATCTTCTTTAAATGCCGCTCTTAATCCCATTACCACAATTGGCAAGGCCCTCGTCCATTCACACTTGATTTACATTTCAGTGCAGACTTTGCCGTGCGATGAAAACGTTCGACAAGTCCATTTGACTGTGGACGTTTTGCTGGACTCAAACTGTCGTCCCTGGTCTGTCGAAATCCTTTTCGGCATTCCATAATGTGCTATCCAATCCTTAATTAAAGCTACGGCCACATATTCTGCCGTAATCTCCGCCAACGGTTACACCACCGGCCACCTTGAAAACCGGTCGATGAATGTCAGGCAATACCGCATACCATTGCAATAGGGTAAGGGTCCCACGATATCAATATGTACATGCTAAAAACGTAGATTAGGAGCGTTGAAATTCTGCAACACAGTCCTGTTGTGCCGCTGGATTTTCGACTTTTGACACGCCATGCACGTTTTCACCATTTGACTTATTTCGGCCTTCATTTTAGGCCAACAAAAACGAGTTCTTATTAGTCTTATAGTTGCTTTTCTACCAGGATGAGCTAAACTGTTTAATATTTCAAACACTTGCGCTCGAAAGGACTTTGTAATAAACGGTCTTGGTTTCTTGCCGGATAATCACAATACACAGAGACACCCTCTGCAATTAACTCCACCAACTTGAACTCCAGAGATGATGCTGTACAGTTTCTTATCAACTCGTTCAGCTCCTGGTCAATTTTCTGCGCTTCTGCCAATTTAACGTAGTCTAGTGATCGTCTAACTCCAGGCACCACACTTTCAACTCGAGATAAAGTATCTACGACACTACTTTTGCTGCCTGCTATATGCTGAATATCTGTTGTCAGCTCCCCGATGAAATCTAAATGGCGTAGCTGGCGTTCAGATGCTTTTTCAGATCTTTGTAAGAAAGTAAATGTAATCGGTTTATGATCCGTTAGCACTGTGCAATTCCTGCCCTCAATCATGTACCTGAAATACTTTACCGCCATATATACAGCAAGTAGCTCGCGGTCATAGGTACTATATTTCTTTTGAGTCTCTGTCAGCCTTTTGGAATAGAATCCCAGTGGTTGTAACTGCCCATCTATAAGCTGTTGCAGCACTGCTCTTACTGCGACATTGCTAGTGTCCACATTTAGCACCAGGTGTGCTAACCGGGTGTGCTAGCATTGTAGCAATTAGCCAGATTGTTCTTACACACTTCAAATATTTTCTCGGCCTCTGCTGTCCACTCAATCGGAGATCTATCATTTTTCTTATTTCCTTTTAATAGCGCGTGCAGGATGCCATCATTCTTCGCAGCATTCGGGAGGAAACGTTTGTAAAAATTAATTGAATCGATGAATCTTCTTAACTCTCGTGCTTCCTTCGGTTTTTTAAAATTTCTTATCGCTTCTACCTTTTCAGCTATGGGTTTAATTCCATCCACATTTATTACACGTCCCAGAAAGGTAACTTCTTTCATAAAAAACAAACATTTTCCCAGATTGATCTTCAGACCATGGTTGCTTAATCGCTTGAACACTTCTCTTAAATGTATTTCGTGTTCCTTTTTATCAGCCGATGCTATACATATATCATCTATGTACGTTACTACATAATTCAGATTCTTTAGGACATCATTCATAAACCTTTGGAAAGTCTGCGCAGCATTGCATAGACCAAAAGTCATCATGTTAAACTCATATAAGCCGAACGGGGTTACTATCGCCGTTTTAGGTCGATCCTCTTCAGCAATCGGAATTTGATTGTAGGCTTTTTCTAAGTCAATAGTTGAGAAAATTTTCTTATTGTGCAATATGCGAGTAAAGTCATGTATATGGGGTATTGGATACCGATCTAGCAGTGTTATCGAATTAAGCTTCCTATAATCGCCACACGGTCTCCACTTACCATCCTTTTTCGCCACTAAATGCAACGGACTTGCCCAATTGCTGTTACTTGGCCTACATATACCTTGTTTCGTCATAAATTCAAATTCCTTTCTCGCAATTTCAAATTTTTTATGCAAAACCGCCTAGGTTTTGCATACACTAGCTGTCCCTTGGTAACAATTTGCTGCTCTACTAGCGTAACTCTAGCGGCCGCCTTATTACTTGTAGCCGGTTCCGTTATCTCTTTATAATCCCGCATGATGTTATGTGCCGGGCTAGTCGCATCAATAGTGCTTAGTTTCACGCAGTGCATCTTGTAACGAACCTTCCTGGCCGGGGTTTTACTCGCCGGATTCAAGGTTCAGTCCTACAATAAATTTATTTGATAGGAACAGTGGAATACGGTGGATGGTGACGTTGGTACGGTGATATGGTTTGAAGAAATGTGAATTTCTTCTCTATATAATGGATTTGACGTAGAAATGTTAATTTCGACGCCCCTGACAAAAGGTTTGAAGAAATGTGAATTTCTTCTTTATACAATGGATTTGGCGTAGAAATGTTAATTTCCGCGCCCCTGACAAAAGGTTTGAAGAAATGTGAATTTCTTCTATATACAATGGATTTTGGCGTAGAAATGTTAATTTCGACGCCCCTGACAAAATGTTTGAAGAAATGTGAATTTCTTCTTCATACAATGGATTTGGTATGGGTGCTAATGTTCATGTGTTATTATCACCTTACCGAGTAATTTACTAACGAAAATTTGATTTCGTTATGAACAATAGAGTAATAGAAATTTATATTTCTATTACTATTAACGAAATGTTAATTTCGTTATTAATTATGATTTTTAATAGAAATGTGCATTTCTATTAAAAATAAAAAAAAATAAAACAAAATAGAAATCGAGATGTAAATTTCGATTCTTGGTGTTTCAGCACATGTAATATAGAGCGACCTGTTCTTAGCTCGCTGTCTTGCTGAATCCCAGTCTACTGCGTTTGCTTCGCCTTTTATACTTGTGATGTACGAAGCAAGCAGTATCTTTGTTCTTGTGATTTCAACGGTTCGTTGTTTACAAGTTTCTTTCTATTGTTGTTTGTTTTCTTGTTGTTTATTTTGTTTTTATTATATTTGTGTTGTTTGGTATTATTTGTGTAGTAAAATTTAGTTAGTGTAAATTTTATGTTACACTTCCCCGGTTTTTCCATCGAGTTGAAGGACTCTGATTACCTCGTAGAATGATTCCTTGTTCGTTTCCTTGGATTTTTGAAAATTTTAAAGAACTTGTCTTGGACTATGATGTTATGATTGTCATCTTTTTGTTCAAGTATACCTAAACGTCTTAATTGTTGCTGGTGATTTTGAATACTATTTGGAATCTCAGTCTCGACGAAACATTGTCTTACTAGTGTTGGTGACTTGGCTCCTTTTGCCTTCGGTTGATCTACGTTAAAGTTCTCCTGAGGTGGCAGTTGTTCCTGTTGACTAACGTGATTAATTGAAACTTGTGCTCGACATTCTTGGCTTGGAATTTGTAACTGTCTGTCAGGTTCTGAGTTTGGCTGTCGTTGTATTTCTTGACTTTGTGCTAGAAACTCCCTTGTAAATCGTTGGCGGTGTATTTCTTGGACTTGAGTTTGCAACTGTTTGTTACGTTGTGTCTCCTGACTTTGTAATTCTGTGTTAGGTTTCGTGTTCCATTGACCTGGTGTTTCTTGACTTGGAAATTCTGTGTTAGACTCTGTGTTTTGTCGATTTATTTCTTGACTTGGTAATTCTGTGTTACATTCTGTGTTTTGCTGACGGTGTATTTCTTGACTCGGTAATTCTGTGTTAGACTCGGTGTTTTGCTGACGGTGTATTTCTTGACTCGGTAATTCTGTGTTAGACTCTGTGTGTTGCTGACGGTGTATTTCTTGACTCGGTAATTCTGTGTTAGACTCTGTGTTTTGCTGGCGCTGCACTTCTTCTGGTATTACTCGAGCTGGATGAAATACTTCTGGATTTTCTTTAATCGACATTAGGCGTTGCAATCCTTGTTGTGGAGGTGTGAGACATTTACCTGGCGTTTGTGAAATTTCTTGTAGTGGTTTTGGATGCTGTTCTAGATAATTTCGATCCTGCATGCTAAGTTTTTTTGTACGTAGGTTGGACTGATTCTGTAACGGGATCACTTGTGGATACTCGACTACTGTGAGCCTGATGAGCGCTTCTTTTGCTGCCGTTTGCGAATTGATGAAACTTCGCGAGGATCCTGTATCGATCGTTGCTTTCATGACTTGTTGATTGATAGTCACTTGGGCCGACAGACGTGATTCACTGAGCTTCATGCATCCTACTGGTGGGACGGGGTGTTGACTTGAGGTCCCATCGCCCCGTTCTGTCGATGGACCCTGTTCTCGTTTCCCTGGTTCCTGCAGCACTCAATTGTACGTTTTCCCTTCTTTCCGCATTCCCAGCAAAATAAGATGCCTGAAAAACGACAATTCCACCTCAAGTGTCCTTGTTGTCCGCAACGACGACAAGCTGTCCTGACATCTTTGATCTTGTCTTCAGATGTATCAATCACTCTTGCTTTGATCTCCTTAGCCGGTAGCGTGTTTCTTACTTGACGGTCCGTAGCGGTCAGTGCCTCCAGGTCCCCAGCTAATGTTAACAGCTCGGATAATGAC
This sequence comes from Teleopsis dalmanni, assembly GCF_002237135.1. Lineage (NCBI taxonomy): Eukaryota > Metazoa > Arthropoda > Insecta > Diptera > Diopsidae > Teleopsis > Teleopsis dalmanni. Next base: position 129,243,443 of record NC_051846.1, on the reverse strand, counting down.
TGGAAGTCTTTCCTACGGATATACCATTGATACTCGGTACGACTGTTCCGGTAGATTCTCTCTAATTTTATCTCTTCACTGTATGTTGAATATTGCATTATGTTCTGCAGTGCCAATACATAATCTCTGAACAGTTCCCTGGGTTGTTGCAGGCGGGCTCGTATTTTGTCCTCTAATTGTTCAAAGTATCTTGGGGGCAAGAAGAATGCTAAAATATCTGCTTTGAATGATGGCCACTCGGTCCATCGCTTGTTGTTATTCCTGAACCAGATCAGTGCCTTGTCTTTTAGAACTTCAGGCATTAGCTTCGGTAATAAGTCCCGATGTATTCCGTACATATCTGCCAGTTCCTCGATCCGTTCTATAAATGGTAGTATTTCGTGTTCCCCTGAGTAGTGGCATTCCCATTTTCTGACTTGGTTGATGATTACTGGATATTCGGCCATGGTTACACTTCCTCCCTTAGTTATCGAAGGACGTCTATTTTCAATGACTCCCGGTGATGAGCTTCTGATATGTAGTTTCGCGAGTTCCTGTAGCCTGGCGGTATCTTTCTCAGCTGCCTCTGAGTCCATGAACGTTGAAAGTTTTTTCCGAAGTTCCTCCAGTGAACCACTTGGATCTAATCCGAATTCGTCTGCGTAACTCACCAGTTCCTCCTTTTTAGCGAAGTAAATCTAAGATTTGCCTCCTGATGTAAGTCGTTTTGTGCTTGTCGAAGCGACTGCTGTTTTACGGCCTGCTTGTCCTGTCACTTCCTTGATTCCTGATGGTACCACCGTTGGTTTGTCTTCCATCCTCAACTGAAGATGTTGGTCAGTTTTGTTCCCACTGTCCCTGCTCGGGCGCCAATTGTAACGAACCTTTCTGGCCGGGGTTTTACTCGCCGGATTCAAGGTTCAGTCCTACAATAAATTTATTTGATAGGAACAGTGGAATACGGTGGATGGTGACGTTGGTACGGTGATATGGTTTGAAGAAATGTGAATTTCTTCTCTATACAATGGATTTGACGTAGAAATGTTAATTTCGACGCCCCTGACAAAAGGTTTGAAGAAATGTGAATTTCTTCTTTATACACTGGATTTGGCGTAGAAATGTTAATTTCAGCGCCCCTGACAAAAGGTTTGAAGAAATGTGAATTTCTTCTCTATACAATGGATTTTGGCGTAGAAATGTTAATTTCGACGCCCCTGACAAAAGGTTTGAAGAAATGTGAATTTCTTCTTCATACAATGGATTTGGCGTAGAAATGTTAATTTCAACGCCCCTGACAAAAGGTTTGAAGAAATGTGAATTTCTTCTCTATACAATGGATTTTGGCGTAGAAATGTTAATTTCGACGCCCCTGACAAAAGGTTTGAAGAAATGTGAATTTCTTCTTCATACAATGGATTTGGTATGGGTGCTAATACTCATGTGGTATTATCACCTTACCGCGTAATTTACTAACGAAAATTTGATTTCGTTATGAACAATAGAGTAATAGAAATTTATATTTCTATTACTATTAACGAAATGTTAATTTCGTTATTAATTATGATTTTTAATAGAAATGTGTATTTCTATTAAAAATAAAAAAAAATAAAACAAAATAGAAATCGAGATGTAAATTTCGATTCTTGGTGTTTCAGCACATGTAATATAGAGCGACCTGTTCTTAGCTCGCTGTCTTGCTGAATCCCAGTCTACTGCGTTTGCTTCGCCTTTTATACTTGTGATGTGCGAAGCAAGCAGTATCTTTGTTCTTGTGATTTCAACGGTTCGTTGTTTACAAGTTTCTTTCTATTGTTGTTTCTTTTCTTGTTGTTTATTTTGTTTTTATTATATTTGTGTTGTTTGGTATTATTTGTGTAGTAAAATTTAGTTAGTGTAAATTT
>NC_051846.1:129216114-129241463 GCF_002237135.1 Teleopsis dalmanni | reverse complement strand
TTTAACGAACTTTTTTTCAAAGAAGGGGGTAAACTTTTCTGTTCCCATGAAATACGGGACGAAATAATAACAACAACCGACCGACCAAATGCCTTTTGGACTTAAAAATGCTTCATCGACGATTCAACGTCTTATGAATTCTATACTTCGAGATTACATAAATAGAATTTGTGTCATCTAACTCGGACGGAACATATAGAAAATTTAAAAAAAAATATTTCAAAAATTAAAGGAAGCCAAATTAAAGATTCAATTGGAAAAATATAGTTTCCTAAAAAAAAGAAACCGATTTTTTATCTAATTAGCTTACACCTGAAGTTATTAAGCCAAGCCCAGCTAAAGTTGAGGTAATACTAAACCTAAGGTTGCCCACAACCCAGGAACAAATTAAAACTTTCTTGGGTATTACTGGTTTCTACAGAATATTTATAAAGATTATTCCAAAATAACTTATCCAATGGTCGTGTATCTGAAAAAAATTGCCAAAGTAAATGTTAGGTTAGGTTAGGTTATACCGGTGATCCCTAGTGGATCCACTTAGGCCTATTGGCCCATTGTGATGCCGTATATAAATACTAAAAGAGAGTAAAAGAAACCTCAGGGTTTAAAACCACCTAGAACCTTTTGCGAAGCATAAAATGCTATTTAAAGCCCGATCCTGGTAACTGGTCCAGGTTCTCAGTGAGGGGCCCCCCTATGTCAAATCGCGAACTTTGAAGAGGCTGGACAAAAACACAACAGATGAGATGCGCTCTCATCGTCCTCCCCACAGCTACGACAGATTTGGTTGAAAGGAAGACCTAGTCTTCTAGCATGGTTCCCTAGCTTACAGTGCCCTGTAGTCAACCCTACCAGAAGACCAATATCCTTGCGGGACATCTCAATGAGAGTTTTCGATTTCCTTTTATCGGAAAGTGGCCAGATTGCATACAGATGTCTACATATCGTTGAGTCTTCCCATCTTTTATTAAAAGTATTAGCGCAGAAAGAACTCAATATCAGTTTACATGATGTTAGCGATATGCCCAGATAGTCTAGGTGCTCCGAGTATGGTTCTGAAGCACCCTTTCTGGCTAACTCGTCTGCTTTGCAATTTCCGAAAATATCCCTATGGCCGGGAACCCAGATTAGAGAAATATTGAGCTGCGTCGACATTTCGTTTAGAAATGTGTAGCAGTCAAGAACCGTCCTAGATGTAAATTGGACCGAACTCAAGGACTTTAATGCAGCTTGACTGTCTGATAGTATGTATATATTCCTGCCAAATATATCATCTACATTCAAACAAGCTATAGCTTCCCTGATGGCGACCACTTCCGCCTGAAAGACACTACAATGATCTGGAAGCCTAAAGAAGGAAGATTTGTTCAATTCCTCTGAGAAAACTCTACTACCTACACCACTACTTGTTTTGGATCCGTCAGTGAAGATGGTTACGCCCTCATCTAAGAAGGGGCCACCTGACGTCCATACCTCTCTAGATGGAAACACGACATCAAATTTCCTGTCAAAGTTGAGAGTGGGTGTGATGTAATCAACGTTTTTAGGAGTAAAATTGAAAAGATTTAGAATGGAGGCATGACCATAGTCACTGTCTCTCCATTGTGAGGTAGCTTTTAGTCTTAAAGCAGATGAAGCTGCCATTTGTTTACTAATAATATCCATTGGCAGTAACTGAAGCATCAAATCTAGTGCAATGGATGGTGTGGTGCATAGCGCCCCGCTAATACAGAGTTCAGCTCTACGCTGAATCCTGTTAATTACTGAGCAGTACGAAGATTTATCAAGAGCTGTCCACCATACCGAAATACCATACATCAATATGGGCCTAATAACAGCTATATATAGCCATTGGGTGATACGAGGTTGAAGACCCCACTTCTTACCAATAGCTTTCTGACATAGAAGAAGCGCAACATTGGCTTTTCTTGCACGCTCTAGAGTGTTTTTCTTCCAAGTGAGTTTCCTGTCGAAAACTATACCTAAAAATTTGGCTTCCTTCTTCACATGTATCACAGAACCCCGTAGAGAGGGTGGAGAAAGATTCGGGACCGTATGTTTTCTTGTGAAAACTACGATTTCAGTTTTATTGGGATTCACCCCAAGGCCACATTTTTGTGTCCAATTGTTTAGGATATTAAGACCATTTTGTAGAATATCCCTAAGAGTGGTAGTATATTTTCCGGTGACTGTTATCGCAATATCATCCGCATATGCAATAGTTTCGCATCCCTCCGCCTTCAGTTGTATTAGCAGTTCATTCACCACTATGTTCCAAAGGAGAGGGGAGAGTACTCCTCCTTGGGGGGTACCTCTATTTACCCTTCTGCATGCCGTTGATGAGCCCATCGTTGCTTCAATGAGTCTGCCAGTTAGAAGCTGATTTATAAAACCAATGAGCGCATCATCAACACCCAGACGCGAGATCGCGCTTACTATTGCACTCGGGAGTATATTGTTAAAGGCCCCTTCAATATCTACAAAAGCAACCATACAAAATTCTTTGAGTTCTATGGATTTTTCTATTCTGTAAGTGAGGGAGTGGAGAGCTGTCTCTGTAGATTTTCCCTTAGTGTAGGCATGCTGTGAGGGGGACCACTGGTTGGGGCTTACAGCACGCCTTACTTCTACGTCTATTATTCTTTCAAGAGCCTTCAACATGAAAGAGGAGAGGCTTATAGGACGGAGTTCATTGGGGTTATGATGCGAGGTTTTTCCTGCTTTGGGTATAAAAACTACTCTAACCTCCCTCCATTTAATCGGGACATAGTTAAATAAGAAACAATGTCTAAAGATTGCCAAAAGCCGGTTGTGTATTAACTCCCACGAATTCTGGAGCTCAATTGGATGAATACCATCCGGTCCTGGTGATTTGTAGGGTTTAAAACTAAAAATAGCCCATTTGACGATCTGCAGGTTAACCTTAATAGAGTTAACCGGTGAGAGATTAAGGCACTCTGAGGATGCAGCTACCGAAGTAGAAGATCCCGGAAAGTGAGTATCTAGTAGTAATTGTAAAGATTCGCTACTGTTATTGCACCATGTCCCGTCAGATTTTTTGAGTAACTCTGGGACAGATGGATTTTTGGATAAGATTTTACGCAGTCTAGAGGTTTCAGAATTGCTATTTATTTCTTAACAGTATGATTGCCAAGTGTCTCTCTTGGACCTACGTAAATTTTTCTTATATTCTTGCAGAGAGGTTTTGTAATTCAGCCAATCACTCTCATTATTATATAGTTTTGCTCTGTTGAAGAGTCTCCTACACTCCTTTCGTAAAAGACCTAGATGCTTATTCCACCAAGGTGGGTTACATTTCCTACTAGGTTGTGTGAGGGGACAAGCATAACTGAACGCTTCGTTGAGCACTGAGGTGAGATCTTGGACTTGATTGTCTAGATCAAAAGTGTTCCCAGGAGGATCGGAGGAAGTGGATAAAAGCAGCTCACTTAGAGCTGCATTATAATTCGTCCAGTTTGTGTTTTTAACATTTCTGAACGTTTTTTGATTGCAGATGTTCGATTCATCTAAGGTTAAGGTGAATTCTAGAATCATATGGTCTGAGAACGAGTGTTGAGTAGACACTTTCCAGTTCTTGACCGATTCGTGAAGCCTAGCAGTAGCAAGAGTGACATCTAACACTTCCTGCCTGTTTTTTGTAATAAAAGTTGGCATATTGCCATCATTGCAGATGAACAGATTGTTACTAAATACAAAATCAAAAAGTAACTCACCTCTTTCATTAGTATTTGAGCTGCCCCAAACCTCATGATGAGCGTTGGCATCGCAACCTATTAGAAGCTCTACCCCGAGTCTCCTGGCGCTGCTTGTTAGCTGTATCAGGACATTCGATGGTAGTGTGGCATGGTCATGTGCCAGATATGCAGATACTGCCCATATTTGGCCCCAGGAGCCCTCGATACTTACTGCGGTTTGGTCACCATCACTATATTGCGAAAGTAAGAGGGCATTAAATTTTTTATTAACCACTATGCAGGACCTAGGCTTACCCTTATTTACCGCATAAAATAGGTTGTAGTTATTAGCCCTGATTCCGCATACAAGATCCTTATAAATCCATGGTTCTTGTATCAGGACCATATCAGCCTCGTTGTTGCTGAGGCGTTGCAGTAGACTGGCGGATGCAGCCTTGCTATGATGCAGGTTAATTTGCTGTACCCGCATCTTCAGTATGTGTGGATCCATTTTTCTCCACCACAGTGACATCAAGAGCACTATCCTCCTCAGAGTCATTACTCATTAGGAGTTCCTCTTCATCGAAAAGATAGTGCATGCCTATGCTCTCCTCTGATGTAATTGAGTGAGCTGGCGAAGGAGCAGACACTGAAATGTCCATGCACACAGGTGAGTCTTCAGATGGAATAACCGGACTCACTTCGGTCATGGAAGCAGGCTTAATATTGCCCACTTTCGATAAGGGATCAGCAGTGTGTTGAGAAATTGCCGCTGATTCCCGTACATCAGACGAGGATTGCTCCTCATCTTTTTTGTAGACCCTCATAGTTATGGGGGAAAAACCGTAAATTAATACGCCACCAGATCGCGCCAAAATGGCCAGAGAGGCTTTGTCGATCACAAAACTGACCGACCTAAACTTGCCTTTGGCTTCTTCCAGCTTAGTGACCTTCCACGTGGACGTATTTAGATCAGGGTTTCCCACCCGAATTAGCTCCAGAATCCGCTGAGGGTCGGATGGTTCGGCTGGAATCCAGGAACGCGCCCTAGGTCGGCCAGGAATTTGTTCCTTGGCAACGACTTTAAGCTTTGCGCCTGGCCAGACCTCACCCATTCTGGAGATGGCAATGCGAAAGAGATCAACAGAACGCTGATCAACGCAGGCGACTAGTTTCACATGGCCCTGAAACCATCCACCGTCGCGACATTTGGGAATTGTACCTGGAAATTCCTTAAGAACTTCGACGAACAAGTCAAGGAGCTTTCGCTCAATTTGATCCCATTTTTCAGGATTAATAGTGCCATCTGGATCATTTTCATCAATGACCGCCATTATGATGGAGCCCTTCAGCGTGTCGCTAAAGGACTTAGTAGTGGTGGCGTTGCCACGAAATTTTGCCTTTTTGGCATCTGGCTTCGAAGCTGACTCATCTAATGAGCGCTGGCGCTTCGGTACAGGTTCCTTTTTGACCTCCTTAGAAGTATCAAGGACCCGTTTGGCCCAGGCTAATCTAGCCTTAAGAGACTCGGACGTAACCGAGACATTGCCATATCTCTCGAGCAGCCTAGTCGCCGCTCGCCGTTCTTTATAAATTCTCCTGGATGGAGAGCCCGACCATGCGGAGGGGCCAGAACGCGTGGAGATTTCTGGTTTGTTAGGAGGTACCCTGTTATTACCGCTAGAAGTTGCGGTAGGTACCTTGGAACTAGTCGTTCCAGAAGAGCTTGGTTTAACCGAGCTTGATTTTTTTAAATTTTTATTATTTTGGTTCATATTTTAAACCCACGAGTTGCGGAGAAAGGAAAGTCGATCCGGGCAGAGATCCGCTATACCCGGACAAGGCTAAGTTACAACCGGAGGGCGCCAGATATCCGGAGGTCTCCGTTTAGAGACACACTAACGTAGTGCCATTCATCTCATCGGCACGGGTCGAATAACACCGGAGATTACGGGTTTTATCGAGTTTTCCTCTCTAGATCCATAGTATTCTGTTGAGTCAATGAAGTTATCAACTACAAACAGGTTCACCTCGAGAAGGGTGTGATAAAGTACCACGCACCATGGTCTTGGTAAGGCATAGGCTGATGTTTTGCGCATGACCATACCCTGTTCATTGAGAACACGAACCCAAAGTAAATGTTAATGACCCAAATTTTATCACAGTTTTTGAAAAAACTAAAGGATATTTTAATAAATACCCCAGAACTAAGATATCCTATATTTAATAAACGTTTCAAGGTCATTACTGATGCCAGCAATTTCGCAATTTGCGCAGTTCTAACACAAGAAGAGCATCCAATTACGTTCGCTTCACGAACACTAAATGATCACTAGAAAAATTGCTCACTATCCAGAAAGAACTATTGGCGATAGTATAAGGAGTAAAATATTTTAGACCCTATATTTTTGGAAGGAAGTTTGATCTACAAACAGATCACCAACCACTAAAGTGGTTGCAAGCCAAAAATTCCGGTAAGGAATTAACCCTTGGTTGCAAAGATGGTTAGTGCAATTACGAGAATACGATGCGAGAATAGATTATATAGCAGGGACGGAAATTAAAATAGCCGATTTTCTAAGCCGTATCAATTGCGACGAGATCAATCTGTTAGAATCCGACAATTTCAATATTAACTTAGATGATTTGCTAAAAATCAAAAATTTAAATGCTGGAGAACAATCAGACCAAATTTCAATGGAAGTTTAAACCAATTACTCTTAAGAAAATATATCAATTATTAGAACTAATGATATTGACAACTCAAATGAAGGTGAGACTATTCATTCTCAGCCAGAAAATTTCAACGTTCACTTTACAATTCTTGACATTGTCGTAAGTCGCTTTAGTAAACAAATTATACTAGATGAAAACAAGGAAACTGAAGCAGTAAATGTTTTCAAAAACAAACGTATTTTTATAGACAAGGAAGATGTTTCCTCCGGAAACGTTACCAATATAATACCATAAGAAGACACTTTGATAGAGGAAAAATAGAAAAATTTTCTTAACTCAATAATTATTATTACAACAAGTTACAGCAAACTCTATTAAGTACATTTTCAAATACAAAAAGCATATCTTTCGTAAACTGCAGCTATTTTGCATCAAACTAAGAAGAAGAACTAGAACTCAAAAAACAAATATCACAATTTCACAAACTTGAAGTCGGACATTCAGGAATTATACCGACATATGAGGGAAAAAACACAAAATTTATCATCCACAATTAAAAATAAAAATACATGAAATAATTAACATTTGCGATATATGCAATGGGGGGAAATATGATCGTAATCCAATAAAAACTAAATTTCAATTAACCGAAACACCAAATACAATTAATGAAATTGTTCATGTAGATACCTATGTCAATAGTAAAGAATCATTTGTTGTGTTTATAGACAAGTTGCGTTTTAATTAAATATAATTCGTGTGGGGGTTATAATTTCTTCGATCTTTGTCAAAAAAATATTATCTTCAAATTATAAAAATATTTCTTTCCTTTCTTTGATGTAACATACGTAGAGATTTATTTGAATTATAAATGCATTTTGTTTGATACATATTTTTTTTTGGAGTAAATAAAGTATTTAATAAAATATTACAAAACTACGGTTCTTTGTCCTATCAATCAAAACTTTGTCTCAGCGAATACAAATTTTATTGTTACGACCCTGGACGACAGCTCAGGACACCCTAGGAAAAATTATATATTTTTGAACGTCACCCTAAAAGTGTTGTTACAATTGGCGCTCGAGCAGGTACTCGAGTTTTGAGTGAAAGAGCAGAAACAGAGGAAACGGAATCCGCGTAAATGTGTCAAGTGCTTAGAGCAGCAAATCGCTAAATGTTGAGTTTATAATTGACTGAACTGATACCACTGATTCGAAGGAGGAGCAGAGACAGAGTTCGTTCTTCAAACAGAACAGTGCGTCACCACAAAAGAAGATCTTAATCAAAGTCACCCAAAGAACTAACACAAAACGCCGATCATTTCATCATCGTATGTTCAGATCATTGAACAGATAACTGAGTGGTCAATATGTTATGACATGGAAGAAGATCCAATAGGTGCAAGCATGGCAAGGTGCAAGCACGACGCCAGAAGAAACAAGAAAGTTTAAAGAATTAGTTACTGGATATTAGCGTCGAGACGTTTCGAGTTTAACAGAATTAACAAAACTGGCTGATATATTCGAAGAACTTCGTAAAGAACAGGATAAATTGAGTCGAGGCTGTGTGATAGTTTGTCGCCGAGCAGATGATTATCCACAAACGATGCTATTGCAGAACACAGTGAGACGCTTACCTACTAAGCCGATATGAGAGGATATTATCGATAGTCGAAGTTTTGAATCAACTAGTCATAAACATCAACACAACTGGTCGTTGGCTGAACCAATAACAACAGTAATAGCGAGATCCAAACAGTTGTTAAAATCGCTAGCAACAAGTAAGACGTCTAAGTATATTTAAACAAAAGTATGACAATCGCCACATCAAAGACCAAGAAGATTTCTACAAGAATTACAAGAGTCCGAAGAAACGAAAAAGAAGTCATGCTTACAGGTAGTACGTCCCGTTTTAGTTCAGTTTTCCGAAGAAGGAGGGTAATGTGACGATATAGTAAATTGTATATATCAAATTTCTACCACACATATTACAAGCGAAGGACAGCATCTGACTCTCACTGCATTGCTGGACACTATTACACATACAAACGCTACGGAAAAGAATATTCACCCGAATCAAACAACACCGAAATTACCTGAAAAATATAAAATTAATAATATACATTTGGCCACAAATTGTACAGACATTACCTGTGATCCTCTGGTCCAACGAGCCGCGGGCATTGATACCTAGACTGAAAAAACCAGAGGAGAAAAAAAATGTAAACACAACTTGAAAATGTTTCACAAAAAAAAAAAATGAATTTTATTTTCATATTATAATTTGAAACATACATTGAACATTTACTAAACAATAAATAACACATTTATTTAAAAAACATAGATCTTTTACACAATTATTTAATAAACATAGATAAAAAAAATATATATAAACAACCAACAACTAAAACACTCACTGTTTACGTTTTTGTTACGACAAACAAAACATATCACAAGTAATACTTTTTTTGATATTTTTATTTTTTATACAAAACAAAGATCACTGCATTAATAAGTTATATTTTTCTATAACCAAACATAAACAAATCACCAACGAAGTGTGATATAGGCCTGTGTCAAAACAGTAAAATGTAAGATACACCGAAAAGAAAAAAACAATTCTAGATATTACCTGGGATGTCCCACGAAGTCCCGATTACACTCTAGCCATGACAGCTGTGTGTGCAGCATCATCACTTTGTTTTATTTTTTTCGTTTTTTTGTTGTGTTCCTCGAAAGTGACGTTAATTCTTTTGTTTTCTTTGCACTCACTACAGAATTAAAATTTTGTTTATTAAATTTACAACGTGCATTGACCGCACGCTATCAATAAAAGTAAAAGCAAACAAAAGTAGTAAATAGAGAAGGTGAAAAGAAAAGCATTTAGGTTCGATTCTTGTTTGTTTTGTTCAATATAGTTAAGGCGAATTTCACGAAAGCTCCAATAAAGTTTGAATTAGTTATAAAAGTATAGTATTGCCAAGTACAAATAACAAATTATACACTTCAGACCAGTGACGACGCGTGCTCTATCTGGAAGGGTGTGCGGCCCTTCTTTAATGTTGTTTTTACACGTACCACTTAAATTAAAATATATGAGATGTTTTATTAATAATAACCGTATTATATTAGGCAACAATATATTCGCAATATTATATTAACAATTCATTAACAAAATAACATATTAAACAAATTAAATTAATAATTTATATATAAGTTTAATAGTATATCAATATAGAAGAAACAAAACTTTTCACATAATTCTTCTCGTAACATCAAACCAACTTTTTTAAATACTGTTTTACTGTTAAAAAGGGAGAGACGAAATGTGATAGAAATGTATGGTAAGATGAGCTGCAAACTTCAGCCGCTCATGCAACTACTTTGGCAAATCATCATGTTGAATTCGTATGCATGCAGTTGATATTCGAATAGAACAGAAAATTATACAATTCCCACTATATAAATCTCTATTTCTGATATTATACGGGAGTACGTACGGGAGAACGGGAGTACACGCACATTATTTTGTTCATATGCAACGTATAAATGTGCGGCCAACTTCTTTGAACACAAAGGGGAGAGACGAAATAAAATAAAAATGTTCTGTGATTTGAGCTGCAAATATGTGAGCACAACTAACAAGTATAGCAGCTAACAGAAGCAAATTGATTGAGTTTTCATAGACAATTATATTTAATTGTTTTTGCTAAAACTTTTAAAATATATATGGAAATGTAATAAATAATAATAATTCTTGATGTGATGATACTTAATAAATTTATAAAGCTATATTATTTAACATTTTGCAAATTATGTTCGGGTGTTCACCGCACACCTCCGCACCTTAGAGCAATCGTCACTGCTTAAGACAAATTTTAGCTTTATTGGAAGTGAAAAATATAGTAAGTTTTCTTAGACGTCATCACCCTCGAACAAGCAAGCAAATACAAAACAAAACCCAGCAAAGCCAACTAACACAAATTCAAAGAGTGAACTCTGTTAATAGGAAGGTGGTGGAAAGTTTTCAAGAACATTCTACGGTAAACGAAGAGGTAACAGGACCACTGGCGTGATAAGAGGATTTTTCAGTTAGGCAAACTGACTATAAAAGAGCCAGCGGAGTTTTGATTCGGTCTCTTTTGTTTTCTTGCGACGGAAAGTGGTGCATACCAAGTTATAATCAATATTAAAAGTCAATAAAAAAAAATTTTATTAAAAGTGAATAAAAATACAAAAATTAACTAAAATTTTATTAAATTTTATTAAAAGTGAATAAAAATTCAAAATTAACTAAAATTTTATTAAATTTTTTTAAAGTGAATAAAATTCAAAAAAAAAAATAAATAAAATTTTATTAAATTTCATTAAAAATGAATAAAAATTCAAAAATAACTAAATTTTATTAAGTGTTATTAAAAGTAAATAAAATTCATAAATAACTAAAATTTTACTAAAAGTTATCAAAAGTGAACAAAATTCAAAACTAACTAAATATTTAACTAAAAAATACTAAAAATTAATAAAAATTTAAATTGAAAGAAAAGAAAAATTAAGAAGAAATAAGAATGTTCTATAACTGTGTGACAAAACAGTCATAATAGGTACCAGTAGTCAATAAAGACAACAAAAAAAAATAAATATTCATTTAATTGTCAGTCAGTAAATGACTACGCGAAATTTGAAATCCCCCAGAAGAGATAGAAAAATCACACTCAGTAGCCAACGGATTTAAAATGAAGTAACTGTAATTGAAGGACAGTAACGGACACAGGACACACCGTTAGTATACAACGGTGTTCAGGTATTCCGGTTATTAACGATACAACTTGAAAAGAAGAAAAAAAAATAAAGGATTAACTGCCTAAGTTCAATTTTTTATATAATACCCCCAAATATCTCGTACCTTATAAGGTAATTCCCCCAAAAAAAAAAAAGGAAAAATTTAATTTGTTTTGTTTTATCTTTTAAAAAAAAAATTCTTAATGCGAAACTGATTTGAATTACTTGATGAATATAATTTTTAGAGTCACTTGTAATATCAATAGAAATACAAAAGAAAAAGAAAAAAAAAAGTAAAAGCAAATTATATATATCGCTGAAATCATACATATTATACCAGAGTTAAGAAAAAGTTATAAACATATCAGAAATTATTTTTTGTTTTCACCATAGAAAAAAAATCAATTACAACTACATGTATATATTTGTCTTTTTTTTTGTTTGTTTGCTTGTTAAAAGAAAAAAGAAAAAATCTGTTTTGAAATTTATAGCTAGGTCAGCGGTGGCTGGAGTGACGTCATTTCTGCGGCTGTAAGGTAAGCTATAAGAACAAATAAGAACCAAACTTGACAGAGAAAACTAAGTATCTCTGTAAAAACTGAATGTTTCACAATTGATGTTTTTATTTATGTTTTGTTTTCATTATCAGTGCTACAATTTTTCTCTTAAATTTGCAATTTAACTGATTTTGCTCTCTCTCTTTAGTCAAGTAATATTCCGGTGCAATCACTGATTTTTTTTTTATTTGTTTTTTCTTTTTTTTGTGCTTCTGTTGGGAAGTTTTTTTTTATATACACCAATTACAACTATCATAATTATGAAATATGTATAACAAGACCTTCTTGAGATAGAAATGATTAAAATCTTGTAATCACTTTATTGTTATTATATTATTATGAATAAAAATATAGATTAAAGACATTGTAGAATAATTTATGTATCTGTATATACTTAATTACATTGTAAAGGTTTTTGTATTGTTATATGCAGAACAAGACTTTTTTGAGATAGAAATGAATAGAATCTTGTAATCACTTTATTGTTATTATATTTAACGTTTCGAGTTTAACAGAATTAACAAAACTGGCTGATATATTCGAAGAACTTCGTAAAGAACAGGATAACGTGAGTCGAGGCTGTGTGATAGTTGGTCGCCGAGCAGATGATTATCCACAAACGATGCTATTGCAGAACACAGTGAGACGCTTACCTACTAAGCCGATATGAGAGGATATTATCGATAGTCGAAGTTTTGAATCAACTAGTCATAAACATCAACACAACTGGTCGTTGGCTGAACCAATAACAACAGTAATAGCGAGATCCAAACAGTTGTTAAAATCGCTAGCAACAAGTAAGACGTCTAAGTATATTTAAACAAAAGTATGATAATCGCCACATCAAAGACCAAGAAGATTTCTACAAGAATTACAAGAGTCCGAAGAAACGAAAAAGAAGTCATGCTTACAGGTAGTACGTCCCGTTTTAGTTCAGTTTTCCGAAGAAGGAGGGTAATGTGACGATATAGTTAATTGTATATATCAAATTTCTACCACACATATTACAAGCGAAAGACAGCATCTGACTCTCACTGCATTGCTGGACACTATTACACATACAAACGCTACGGAAAAGAATATTCACCCGAATCAAACAACACCGAAATTACCTGAAAAATATAAAATTAATAATATACATTTGGCCACAAATTGTACAGACATTACCTGTGATCCTCTGGTCCAACGAGCCGCGGGCATTGATACCTAGACTGAAAAAACCAGAGGAGAAAAAAAATGTAAACACAACTTGAAAATGTTTCACAAAAAAAAAAATGAATTTTATTTTCATATTATAATTTGAAACATACATTGAACATTTACTAAACAATAAATAACACATTTATTTAAAAAACATAGATCTTTTACACAATTATTTAATAAACATAGATAAAAAAAATATATATAAACAACCAACAACTAAAACACTCACTGTTTACGTTTTTGTTACGACAAACAAAACATATCACAAGTAATACTTTTTTTGATATTTTTATTTTTTATACAAAACAAAGATCACTGCATTAATAAGTTATATTTTTCTATAACCAAACATAAACAAATCACCAACGAAGTGTGATATAGGCCTGTGTCAAAACAGTAAAATGTAAGATACACCGAAAAGAAAAAAACAATTCTAGATATTACCTGGGATGTCCCACGAAGTCCCGATTACACCCTAGCCATGGCAGCTGTGTGTGCAGCATCATCACTTTGTTTTATTTTTTTCGTTTTTTTGTTGTGTTCCTCGAAAGTGACGTTAATTCTTTTATTTGTTTTCTTTGCACTCACTACAGAATTAAAATTTTGTTTATTAAATTTACAACGTGCATTGACCGCACGCTATCAATAAAAGTAAAAGCAAACAAAAGTAGTAAATAGAGAAGGTGAAAAGAAAAGCATTTAGGTTCGATTCTTGTTTGTTTTGTTCAATACAGTTAAGGCGAATTTCACGAAAGCTCCAATAAAGTTTGAATTAGTTATAAAAGTATAGTATTGCCAAGTACAAATAACAAATTATACACTTCAGAGTCTGAAGTGTATAACTTAAGACTTCAGAGTCTTAAGTTAAGACAAATTTTAGCTTTATTGGAAGTGAAAAATATAGTAAGTTTTCTTAGATGTCATCACCCTCGAACAAGCAAGCAAATACAAAACAAAACCCAGCAAAGCCAACTAACACAAATTCAAAGAGTGAACTCTGTTAATAGGAAGGTGGTGGAAAGTTTTCAAGAACATTCTACGGTAAACGAAGAGGTAACAGGACCACTGGCGTGATAAGAGGATTTTTCAGTTAGGCAAACTGACTATAAAAGAGCCAGCGGAGTTTTGATTCGGTCTCTTTTGTTTTCTTGCGACGGAAAGTGATGCATACCAAGTTATAATCAATATTAAAAGTCAATAAAAAAAAATTTTATTAAAAGTGAATAAAAATACAAAAATTAACTAAAATTTTATTAAATTTTATTAAAAGTGAATAAAAATTCAAAATTAACTAAAATTTTATTAAATTTTTTTAAAGTGAATAAAATTCAAAAAAAAAAATAAATAAAATTTTATTAAATTTCATTAAAAATGAATAAAAATTCAAAAATAACTAAATTTTATTAAGTGTTATTAAAAGTAAATAAAATTCATAAATAACTAAAATTTTACTAAAAGTTATCAAAAGTGAACAAAATTCAAAACTAACTAAATATTTAACTAAAAAATACTAAAAATTAATAAAAATTTAAATTGAAAGAAAAGAAAAATTAAGAAGAAATAAGAATGTTCTATAACTGTGTGACAAAACAGTCATAATAGGTACCAGTAGTCAATAAAGACAACAAAAAAAAATAAATATTCATTTAATTGTCAGTCAGTAAATGACTACGCGAAATTTGAAATCCCCCAGAAGAGATAGAAAAATCACACTCAGTAGCCAACGGATTTAAAATGAAGTAACTGTAATTGAAGGACAGTAACGGACACAGGACACACCGTTAGTATACAACGGTGTTCAGGTATTCCGGTTATTAACGATACAACTTGAAAAGAAGAAAAAAAAATAAAGGATTAACTGCCTAAGTTCAATTTTTTATATAATACCCCCAAATATCTCATACCTTATAAGGTAATTCCCCCAAAAAAAAAAAAAAGGAAAAATTTAATTTGTTTTGTTTTATCTTTTAAAAAAAAATTCTTAATGCGAAACTGATTTGAATTACTTGATGAATATAATTTTTAGAGTCACTTGTAATATCAATAGAAATACAAAAGAAAAAGAAAAAAAAAAGTAAAAGCAAATTATATATATCGCTGAAATCATACATATTATACCAGAGTTAAGAAAAAGTTATAAACATATCAGAAATTATTTTTTGTTTTCACCATAGAAAAAAAATCAATTACAACTACATGTATATATTTGTCTTTTTTTTTGTTTGTTTGCTTGTTAAAAGAAAAAAGAAAAAATCTGTTTTGAAATTTATAGCTAGGTCAGCGGTGGCTGGAGTGACGTCATTTCTGCGGCTGTAAGGTAAGCTATAAGAACAAATTAGAACCAAACTTGACAGAGAAAACTAAGTATCTCTGTAAAAACTGAATGTTTCACAATTGATGTTTTTATTTATGTTTTGTTTTCATTATCAGTGCTACAATTTTTCTCTTAAATTTGCAATTTAACTGATTTTGCTCTCTCTTTAGTCAAGTAATATTCCGGTGCAATCACTGATTTTTTTTTTATTTGTTTTTTCTTTTGTTTGTGCTTCTGTTGGGAAGTTTTTTTTTATATACACCAATTACAACTATCATAATTATGAAATATGTATAACAAGACCTTCTTGAGATAGAAATGATTAAAATCTTGTAATCACTTTATTGTTATTATATTATTATGAATAAAAATATAGATTAAAGACATTGTAGAATAATTTATGTATCTGTATATACTTAATTACATTGTAAAGTTTTTTTCTATTGTTATATGCAGAACAAGACTTTTTTGAGATAGAAATGAATAGAATCTTGTAATCACTTTATTGTTATTATATTATTATGAATAAAAATATAGATTAAAGATATTATGGAATAATTTAAATATCAATATATGCATAATTACATTGAAAAGTTTTATTATTATTTCGAAATCATATTGTAAAATTCAAAAAAAAAAAAAATTTGTATTTTGTTTTTTTATGAATATATATAGCAAATATAGAGTAAAAAAATAAAAAAAGTAGATATATATATTTTTCCTTTTATTTATGTAATATTTTTGTTTAAGTCAATTCTATAGGGAATTTC
Organism: Teleopsis dalmanni; assembly: GCF_002237135.1. Taxonomy (NCBI): domain Eukaryota; kingdom Metazoa; phylum Arthropoda; class Insecta; order Diptera; family Diopsidae; genus Teleopsis; species Teleopsis dalmanni. The sequence continues at coordinate 129,225,467 of NC_051846.1, read as the reverse complement.
TGAGTTTACTATGAGATTTTATTGATTCTAAATAAAGGGGTGGTGTTAGTCCTGCGATCCAATTATTCTCCTAAGACAGAGCTTCGCTGTAACGAAATTGTATTCACATCTTTTCTCGTGATTTTATTTGTTTTAATCTTGAATATTTTACCCTAACAAAGAAAAAAAAATGAAACGCTTCACTGATAGCAACCAGGCATTACCAGATGTGTTACCAGTGTTTCCCGCGTTCGAGGAAACCATGGCAATCCAGGCTGGTGCTGCTAGGAACATCGACTGGGGAGTGGAAGAGTCAATACTAAATGAAATGAAAGCAGCAGGATTGTCCAGAGGTCGAACCTGTAACTAGGGTGTAAGCCAGGTGTGTACAAAACTTCCTAAGGCTGTAGCAGTAATCAGAGAGAAGACTCTACCCATACTATACGATGAAGATTTCTTTAAGTTTAGAAAACCAAATAAACAATAGTGGTTTTAGTTATTTTGTTTTTGTTTTCTTATTTTTTTTTTTTTTTGTATTAATTTCATATTTTTTTTTGTTTTTTTTTGAAATATTGAAGAAGTTTAGGTAAGGTACAATGAATTAAATAGATAATAGTTTTTTTTTATGTAAGCATTGAATTAATAATGAAGATAAATCGTTATGTGAATATAAATAGATATATATAAATGAAATAGTAATGAATGGTAGATAGTTTTGTTTAGTTAGGATAAGAATAAAGAACATGGCACGTTTTTTTTTTTGTTGTCATCTACAGCGTAGCCTCAGTTGCCAAGAACCCCACCCCAACACTGGCGAGCATACCGGGCTAGCCACCGTGTCATAAGCGGCTTCTGAGGGCGCTAATTCTAACAACAGGTAGATACAACAAATGGTGCCCAACGAACGCGAACGAACGGGACTTCGAGTTGGTCGCTCAACAAGTGACATAAAAACGTAACGGCGACAGGAACTTATGATACAACGACGAGACCATGGTCGTACAACAGAAAGGACAGGACTAACGACGATTTGAGAACGGAAGACTTATACGCCGAAGCAGACTATAGTTAGAAGAACGATAAATGGAAAGAACAGGAGATTCATTTATTGCCTCTGATTGTAGTCCAAAGTTACTATTTATTTTTTTGTGTAGTTGAATTCACACCAGTCGACATAGTTAGCTTTAATCCGGTGGGTTAAATGTTTAGCGCCTGACTTGCCTTTGTTCGTTACGACGAGATAGGTATTGCAATGTTAGATTAGTCTGGGTTTTTTTTTGTTTTGAGGTTCCACGATATTGAATTCGTTTGGCATAGAGTTTTGTCCTCGCTCTATGGATAGTTTAAGAGGTATGACGTTTTGAATGAATGAGACACGACAGCATTAACGGAAAGACCAATCTACGAAAACGAGTTAATGAAGATGTGAAGACAGCTGAATACAACTAGTATCGATTCGAGAAATGACAAGACGCAACATCTGAAATGTGAGATGAGAGAGAGAGAGAGAGAGGTTTATAATATGTGGGTTTTTTTTTGTACCTGTTTTTTTTTTTTGATTTTTTTTTGGTTTAACTGCGCGGTTGACCTCTTAATCCGGTGGGTTAAGACTGCAACATCCGTCTTGCCTGTTCTCTGTTAATAAAGGGTTGATGATACTTTTTTGTCTTCTAATAGCATTAGAGGTTCCTTCAGGTAGAATTTGTGTAATTTCGTTTGATATTGTTTCAATGAGGTTCCTTCACACAGAACCGCGGTTGTGTGAAGTTGACTTTTCATTGTAAGCTAAGTAATTGTGAGTACGGGGAGTGGTTTGTTTTGTTTATTGGAGTTGAGGTTTTACATGCTTGCAGCAAGTAAAGCTGAAAGTGTGGAAGAACAATGAATTGAACATTTACTCCTTGGAAAATATTAACTTGATCCAATGAAGATAGTGTAGGGTAAGTTTAAGGTTTCTTTATATAGCACCAGTGCAGTATAAAGGGGGCCTTCTTCCAGTTTCTGTGAAATTGGATGTTAGTTTGATCTGTATGTATTATAAACCTCATATCCCTGACACAGCGGAACCACAAAAAAAAAACCTGCCTTAGGTGGAATTGTGTGGTCGCAACACTGAAACACCCCCCAGAGCCTTATTTGATAGCATATTCAAATTTAATTATTATAGTCTAATAATTTGACTGACACAATAAGTATCCGGTATAATTGAGTAATTAACAATTGCTACAGTAATTAGTAAACAGAGAATTACTGAATTCATAATTTGTTCTGTTGAATATAGCATACTACAAGTCACTTTTTTTTTTGTTTTTATTAACGATTCTTCAAATAAGACAAAAATCGTTTTAATATTGCACCTAGTACAAATAACAAAAAAAAAAGGTACTAATAAGCAATTTGATTTGAATATTTAAGGTAAAAAATGAAGCTATTTTGCTACTCGCTGTCCATTAAGTCTGCCACTGTTTTCCTTTTTAGCCGTCTAGGTATTGCAACCACCTGGAGAAGACTGGATGCTGTAACGTTGACATGTGTTTTCAATCGCTGTTTGTGAGCAATGGCACACCTTTTTACCACGACGTCGACTGTTGGTATGTCAAGGTCACGGTGGAGAGCACTGTTTCTAATGTAATATGGTGCATTTACGATGTATCGTAGTACTTTATTTTGAAAGCGCTGGATAGTTGCAATGTATTTCTTGCTGGCACAACCCCAGAATTGTATGCCATAACTCCAAGCCGGCTTCAGAATTTGTTTATAGACCATTAGTTTGTTGTGGATTGCCAGAGGTGGTAAAATTTGTTTAGTTTTAGGTCAAGCTCTTTTCGTTTTTTCTTAACATGCGCTTTCCAGCGCAGCTTAGATTCGAGCGTAATGCCCAGATATTTGGCTTCGTTGGCGTGTGAAATTTTTGTGACATCGATATGAATTGGAATATGGTTATTGTTAATGAATTAACACCTAAGGAAATGAATTGACAGCACTTAAACTGTAACTCTTTAATTGAAAGTTGAGTTTTGAGCACTTGAACTGAAACTCTGGAAATGAAAGTGAGAGATCGAATATTGATTTCAATCTGAATTTTATTAAATTAAATTTTTGCTTAAATACTAAATTATTACAAATTATTACAATAACAATATCTAAATTTTATTCTTTTCCTTTACCGTCTTTTTGCCTAAAGTGCAAGCTCAGCATATATTATGCAACCAAATTCTTTGTTGTGTCTAGCAACCAAGAATTAATGCCAATGCACTGGCCTTGATATATGTTACATATTCAAAGTTCAGTGCCACTGCACTTAACAAAAAATATAATGCAAATATTCAAGTTCAGTGCCACTGCATTTTACCAAATTAAATAATGCAAAGGAAAGTCAAAGTTTGGATATTGCTAACATCAGCATATATGTTCAAATTTTACAAATATTGTACAATAATAACAATAATAATAATAATATTTTACAATAATAATTAAATGTGTGAACATGCTGCCCGCCTTGAATTGACAACATCAATTCTAATTATTGGAAGCTGCAAGTCAACATGCTGTATCCTCGGTCATCTGCTGATGTCGTGGCATCGGTATTGGAGGTGTTTGATGGGTGATTTTTTGCCTTCGCCATATATATAATAGTGCACTAGCGACACATAGAAACATTGCTAATGCAACGTATCTGGTTATTAGACTATGTGTCCCTGGACTAATAGCATCAGTTGGAAAACTGGAACTCTGGATGTGGCCTAATTTTCGTTGAATAAGTTCAAGCTCATGAATTGTGGGTGACAATGGTTTGACGCTGATGTTATTGCTCGCATATTGTTTTGTCCATCCTACAGATAGGTTCAATCTGGTGATCGATGCCTGCATTGAAGTAATCATTTTTTGATGACCTTGAATCGTAATGTGTTCATTTTTGATTATGCATTCAGGTTCTAATGTAATCAAACCACTGCCCACTAAAGTTAATTGAAGTGCTTTCTTATTGCATACTGCATTCATTTTGATGTTATTTATGGTTGCGTAAATCCATTGATTCGGATGATTTAGTTGATACCATACAGTTGTGTCCTTGAGCTGATACATATCGCATCTTGGTTCAGCTTGATTGTTAAATAAGTTAATTTCACAATTCATGAAATGTTGCTTGTATGTTTGGACATAGTAACTCTTCGTCACTTATCGATATGCATGCGTCCACTTGATGCTGTGTCATTGGTCGAAATTCATCATGATGCGAACTGATGGCTAGAAATTCTGTTGAAAGTTTCACTGATAAAAGTGTGTTATTTAGAGCTGCCACAATTGGAACAAGATATAACAGTTGAAATTCTCTTGGATCCGTGAGAGGTAAGTCGATGCAAAAAATGACATGGCCCTTTGCCAGGATTCCGTTGATCTTCATGAGCCTATATACTTCGAGTAAGTTATTGTGGTGGATAGGTAACTGTAGGTGTGATGGAAGATGTGCCCTAATTATCATTATTTGCTCACTAAGCTGTTGTGGAGTCAGCAGAAGGGGATTTATTTTATCGTGGTGACTGTCGATTAGTACGTCCAAAATTGATGAGTGAAGGCTTTGCAGGTTGGATACCATCATGAGCATTTGCATTGACAACATAAGCATGTTTTGTGTTACGTGTATGTCGTTTATTGACTCAGCTGTATACAACAAGTTATTGATGCGCTTTTCAATTTCTTCAAATTTGTCATGCATGTTTAATTGGTTCTTCTTAAAGATATTGATAGTTGAATCAACAAGTGACGTTTGGTTTTTAACGAGTTGTTCCAGGTGATTGTCGTTCCTTTTAAGACCATTTATTGTGCTTGACATTTGTGCCGCGTAGTTTGAGTCGAGGACACCAAACAATGAATTGGCAAAATTTCCGACAATGTCTATAGCTCCTCTTGCTATTCTTTTTTTAACAGAGAGAAGATTAAGTTCCATTTGCAGTTCCTCCGTTATACGGTCAAAATAGTTGAGTAATACCTTGCAAGCAGTGTTATCCAATGCCTTGTCGCATAAATTGTTCAACCTTTTTGTTCCATCAGCAAAAATACTCATTTGTTGTTGGTATGGGGAAAGGTCAAAATATACAATCATTTTCCAATCAGCAGACATGATTTTGACTGGTTTAAGCTGCTCAAAATAAATGCCAAGTTTGTTGTTGAAGGTTGTTATATTGATGGGACTACATAGTGCAAGTGGCAAAATGAGTAGAGTAATAATGGTGAGCAGCAACCCGGGGTTCAGACATGATCGTTTTGTTGGAGTTAACCCATTGACTAATGATTCAGGTTTTCTGATGCGATTTAATGGAGTTTTTACGATAAGCGACACGGGAGGTGACCTTGGAGTTTCTTGAGTCTGTTCTGATTCGATTGTTCTTTCAGTCATTTTTCCAAAGGTTGGATCTTCTAATGTATCGTCTTCAGGAAATAATGGAGCTAATCTATGCACCGGTCTTTTAAATACCCCCTTTTTTGTTTGAATGTCACAAACTCTCACTAAACCATCTTCGCCTTTGTAAACCTTGATGATGCGTCCCAAAGGCCATTGCAGAACTGGGACATTGTCTTCTTTAAGGATTACCATCGTATTGGTCTGTATGTTGGTGATTGGACCCTTCCACTTGTGGCGCTGTTGCAATTCGTTTAGATACTCCTTAAGTCCAGCGCTGCCAAAAACTGTGTTTTAGCTCTGATACCAGTTGCCAGCGTTTAAGTAATTTTTCTTTAGAGTCACGTGCATGCACATCAACGCTTGAAGTGATTTCTTCACCTATTAAAAAATGACCTGGAGTTATTGCGTTCAAATCGTTTGCACCTGATGAGCTAGGAATAAGGGGTCGCGAGTTCAACACTGTTTCAACTTCAATAACGACAGTTTCAAGCTCTTCATATGTAAGTGATGCTGTTGAAACATTTTTGACCAGCAAATATTTGACAGATTTTACTGCTGCCTCCCATAACCCGTCGAAGTGTGGTGACCTTGGTGGAATGAAGTGAAATTCTATGTCTTTCGTACTGCACATTCCAGCAATTGATTCCCTCTCTCGATCAGCGTAGATGACGTCAGTAGGTTCCTGCAACTTGTTTTTGGCTCCAACGAAGTTGGTCGCATTGTCGCAGTATAACGTTTTACAGCGTCCTCGTTTTGCTATGAAGCGTTTTAATGCTCCAATGAATGCATCTGTGGTCAGATCAGTCACAAGTTCTAAGTGTACGGCCTTGGTTGCAAAACAGCAAAAGACAGCGATATACGCCTTTTGTGGACGCTTGCCTCTTGTTTTGTAATGAACCCATATTGAGCCACAATAATCAACTCCAGTGCTGAGAAATGGTCGAGCTGGTTGCACGCGGTGTCCAGGCAAATTTCCCATGATTTGATTGTACACAATTGGCCTTGCTCTTCTGCATCTTAAGCATTGTTGTATTACAGCTCTCATCAAGCTTTTTCCTTTGAGGGGCCAAAAACGCTGCCTTACTTGCGCTAGCAATGCTTGGGCGCCACAATGATAATTGTTTTTATGTATTTTTTCTACCAACAACTTTACTAGTGGATCGTTGTTTGGTAAAATCATTTGATGAATGGCATCAAATTGCAGTGTTGAAGAGCTTACCCGTCCGCCAACACGTATTACCCCTTCTTCATCCACGAACGGAGTTAGAGAAGTGAGGTTATGAGTTTTTGGCACAAATTCGTCCTTAACTAGCATTTTCCTTAGATCAGAAAAATCGGAGGCCTGGATTTGACGTATTATTACCTTAAATGCTACGTCGAGCTACATCGGTGAAAGCTGCATGGTCTGTGGTCTTGATTTTTTTGGTTTCCGTGCGTTTTTTGTGAAACGAAGTACATATCCAACAACTTTTTGGACATGTGTGAATAAATTTCTTGAATGAATCGAGTAGACCCATGCATGCTCATTGGTAGGTTGTTGTGTTGATAAAGCGAGCACCACCGTGTTATCTTCAACAATTAATTCCCTTTTGAAGGGAGCTGGCCACAGCGGCTTTAGCTTATATAAAAATAGTGGACCATATAACCACATGTAGCATGATGAAAATTCCCGCGGTTTAAGCCCTCTTGACAGGATATCTGCCGGATTTTGTTTTGACGGGACGTGACGCCATTGTTCTGGAATTGTTAACCGAAGGATTTTTACAATGCGGTGGGCGACGTAAACGGGTAATTTGCCTGGATGATTGTTTATCCAGGAAAGCACAATTTGTGAATCTGTCCAAAAGTAAGTTGCTTTGTCTTGATAGCCTAAATCAAGTTTAACTCTTGCCATGAGTTCTGCTGCTAGCAACGCTGCACACAATTCTAGTCGTGGAATTGTTTGAGATTTTATGGGTGCTACACGAGATCTGGAGCATAGTAGATTAAGTTTTATCGTTTTATCCTTTTGTACTGTTCTATTGTATACTGCTGCACCATAAGCCTTTTCTGAGGCGTCACAAAAAGCATGCAGCTCAACATGGCTGTAGCCTTGACTGCTAAATACGTGCCTCACAACTGTTGCATTGTCCAACAAAGCCAGATCTTCTCTATACGATGTCCATTGTTTACGTATTTCTGACGGAAGGTCATCATCCCAATCGAGTTTTAGCTGCCATGCTCCTTGCAACAAGATTTTACCGGTGACCAAGATTGGACCAATAAGACCCAAGGGGTCATATATGTGTGCCAAATCGGAGCTCATAGATCGTTTTGTTGTGTGACTATGGTCTCGAATGTTAACCTTGATACGAAATAAATCTGACTTTGGTAACCATAAAAGACCCAACGTCTTTGTGAATTGGGTTTCCTTGGAATCAAAATTGAGATTTACTTCTTGATCTTCTGATTCCATGTAAAAGTTTTGGGTTGTTTGCACGCCATTTTTTTTAGTTTCATTCCAGCCTTGTCTAGAATTGTTATTAATTGTTGTTGAATTAGTAACGCTTCGTTGATGGTATCAGCTCCTATGAGACCGTCGTCAACATAAAAATCCCTTTTTAAAGATGTGGCACCATATAAATAATTTCCTTGATATTCATCCGCCAATTTTGTTAGACAGCGTGTTGCTAAATATGACGCTGCTCTTGTGCCATAAGTAACTGTGTTCAACTGATAATAATTAAGTGATTCTGTGGGATTTTCTCGCCACATTATGAGTTGCAGATTTCGATCATCTTTGTTAACCCATATTTGACGGTACATTTTTTCCACATCAGTTTTTAAAACATATTTGTGCATTCTAAATCTGAGCAAAATCGAAAACAGTTCTTCTTGAACTTTTGGACCATTAAACATTATGTCATTTAGTGATGGCCCTGATAATTTGTGTACTGATGCGTCAAATACAACTCGCAGTTTTGATGTTGAGCTGTCTGGACGTAGCACACAGTGGTGAGGAATGAAATATTGGGGAGATATTATTTCGCTACCGCTGAATTTTGTCATGTGTCCCAATGCTTCATATTCCCTCATAAATGAAACATATTGATTCCTTAGATCAGGATTTTGAATGAAACGGCGCTCGATTGTCTTGAACCTCTTGTAAACGATTCCTTTTGTATCTGGTAACACTGATGGATGATTCTTTAGTGGGAGTTTCACAACAAATCTGCCATCACTTCCTCGAAAAGTGTGTTGCAAAAAATGTGACTCACAACGCAATTCGTCTTCTGTGAGTTCCAAAGTTGAATCTGGAATTTCTTCTGATTCCCAGAATTTCAATATAGATTCCTCTAGTTCCTTAGTAGTGCATATGCCACAAGTTGCTGTGCTTGAATTTGAAGTTTCAACATTGCCAGCTAATACCCATCCAAAAATAGAATTCTGAAGTGTTGGAAGACTACCTGCTAGTTTTATTTGACCTTCAATAAGTAACTTGAAAAAGATCTCTGCTCCTAACAGGCAATCTATTCGGCCAGGTTTGTTAAAATCTGGATCAGCGAGAGTTAATTCCTTTGGAATATCCCAAGATTCGATATTCAAATACTGCATTGGCTGATCTGAAACGATTTTTGGTATGATATGTGCATCCGTCTCTGCTACAAATTCGTTCAACGTTGATTATATTCGGATTATTGTTTGATGACATATTTTTGATTCATTTGCGCCTACGCCTTCCATACTCATAAGCGTTGGCCTAGGCTTGCAGCCCAATTTTTTTGACAGTCGGATTGTTATGAGATTGATTTGAGAGCCAGAGTCCAATACTGCTCTGCATTCAATTTGTCTTCCATTTGATGCCAGCAATCTTATTCTGGCCATCCCTAATAAGACATAATTAGATTCCTTATTGGTATTGTTTGTTAAAAGGGTTATTTTATTTGATGATTGGTTTGAAACTGAAGCTTGACCTGTTTGTTGAGGCGTT
>NC_051846.1:129201125-129216014 GCF_002237135.1 Teleopsis dalmanni | reverse complement strand
ACGGCTATGTAAAATGACGTTGAGCAACACCACCAGCTCCGTTAGAATTGGAAAGAACCTCTCCGAGCCGTTTGATACTAAACGAGGTTTCAGACAGGGTGACTACTTGTCGCGTGATTACTTTAACCTAATGTTGGAAACGATAATTCGAGCAGCAGATTTAAACCGTACTGGCACAATATTCTACAAAAGTGTAATGCTGCTTGCGTATGCCGACGATATTGATATCATTGGTCTGAACACCCGCGTCGTCAGTGTGGCATTTTCCAACTTAGAGAAACAAGCAAAGCAAATGGGTCTTGTGGTAAATGAGGACAAAACAAAGTACTTTCTGTCAACAAACAAATCTCCTGAGCGTCTTGGGACCTACGTCACTGTTGACAATTATAAGTTCGAAATTGTGAAAGACTTTATTTATTTAGGAACCAGCTTAAACACCAAAAATGACGTCAGCCTAGAGATTCAACGAAGAATTACTCTTACCAACAAATGTTACTTCGGGCTAAGTAAGCAATTGTTATTTCTCAATTGCCTCTCTCGACAAACAAAAATCACGCTCTACAAATCCCTTATCATACCTGTCCTGTTGTATGGTGCAGAAGCTTGGACAATTACCAACAGTGATGAGAAGGCGTTGAGAGTATTCGAGAGAAAAATTCTTCGGAGAAGAATTAGATGGAACGATGAGCTGTATGAGCTATACCGCGACATTGACATAGTTAAGCGCATAAAAATTCTGCGGCTACGCTGGCTTGGTTATGTCGTGCGAATGGAAGAAAGTGCTCCGGCTAAAAAGGTATTTGATTCGGTACCCGCAGGTGGAAAACGCGGTAGAGGTCGTTCGCATCTTCGGTGGAAGGACCAGGTGACCAACGATTTGGGGGCGCTCGGTACTACCAACTGGCGTCAGAAACCAACTAATCGGGCTGACTGGCGATGGCTACTCGACGCAGCCAAGGACGACACACGTCTGTAATGGCCAACTAAGTAAGTAATCTATGTAAACCAATAGATTTTTACCCCTCCCAGTAACCCTGTCTTTCAGTCCTGTCAAATGTTTTATATGTATTATTAGTTCAATAACATTTCACCTTCCACATACCTCGTGGTATGTCCCTGTACTACCCATAGAGCCTATAATTTATCTGACCATGATTAGGCTATTTCTATAAAAAAAATTATATCTGTCACTTATGTTTAAGAGCAACAAAAGAAAACAAACAAAAAAAATTGAATTTAAAATTTTTACACCTTAAATATAAGCTCTATTTATATAATAAAAACCAATATATTCATATATAAATTCATAATTAAAAAAACATTAAAATTTACTTATATGTAAAACAAAGTTTCATTTTTAATAAACTTTTCTCAATTGTTATTAGTATATTAATGTAAACAAAAAAAAAATTCATAAGATATTTACAAAGGAATTTTAATACACAACCATATATATATATAAAAATAAAATCAGATAAATATAATAAAAATAAAAAAAAATAAATAGCTTCCTATGCATCACCTTGTTTGTATTTTTTTTTTATATTTATATTTTAATTACTCTATTGGTAGAACACTTACCAGCATCGTAGCAGTGACGTCACTCCATGCGCTGATGTTCCTAGCTACAAAAAAATTAGAGAAAGTAACAAAATTGTAAAAAAAAAGAATCAAACACCTGATGTGTTTAGCAAGCAAATTTACAATGGGTACAATTTATGTAACTTTCGAATTTTCAGCATTATTATTTTTATATAATTGTAATTATAAGTAACCATTCTAATAATAACTATATTTTTTCAAATTTCTTTAGTAACAGATTAAAAAAAAAACAAATTCTTTTACGTGAAAATAATAAATAACAAATTTTAAGAATTAAAATTAAATCTTAAATTAAATCTTAAATTAAATCTTAAAAAAAACTTACTAATAAAAATATTAACGCATGTAAAAATTAAGGTTTTGTATTTTTTTTTTTTATTATTTGAAACACAATATGTACAATAATATAAATACATGTTTCATTGCACTACGACTAGTTCATACAAAGAACTATAAAGCAGTTTTGTTATATTTCAGAATACTTATTAGAATTGTCAAGTTGTCAAAGACTTAGTGCTAATAGTAGTAATCTAAATTATTATTAGACTACTAATTCCGTAGTAGATCTGAAGGCTTAGTTCGTTTAAGTCTCCTCAGCAGGCCAGTTGTATTAGACAGATGGTTGACTGTCTCGTTTGGATGCTGTTGTAATCGTTTTTGGTGCTTTACCGCGAACTTTTGAATTACTGCAGCCACTGATTCGATCTTCAAATCCCGATGGAGGTCAATATTCCTAATAAACCACGGAGCGTTGACTAAATTTCTTAAAACTTTATTTTGAAAGTTTTGAATGAATTGAATAGAGGATTTTGGTGCACATCCCATAACTGGATTTCATACGTCCACATCGGAGCTAAGACTTGCTTGTATATCATTAATTTATTGTTTAGAGAGACGGGTGATTTTTTTCCCAAGAAGCCAATATAAATTAAAACAAAAAAAAAAAAACAATATGAATAAAAAAAACTTAGGCGATGTGACTATTTTAGGTGTTATTATTCAATATACATCTATACTGCAATTCACTTTTGAGCTAAATATGCTGAACGTATATACACCTTTCCATATATCCACATATCCTTATATCTCCATATTTGTTATAACAGTTCAATAAAAAACAGTACAGCAGAAACCAACTTTTATGGTGCTCTGAATGTCTACCTGTGTCCAGGCGCCTCTTTTTTGCATAGAGTACTGCCTCCACTTGCCTCGCCACCACGAACCAGTTGTTTTCACTTCAATGACCTTCGAGTTCAAGTCTCCTTCTCTGATGAAGTTGACACACATTTGGAGGGCTTAGTCTAATTTTGTCTGGAATTAGCCAATGCTGTCGCTAGGTATAAGGTAACAGCTTGTTGCGATAAATGTTAATGTAATTTACGGGTATTTTTTTTTGGCTGTGTTGCTATGTGGATGCTAAGTGTGCACATTAAAGTATTTAAGAGTGTGGATGTTAAGTATGGTGAAAGCTCATATGTTGTAAGAGTATCTGAGCGAATGGTTTTAGAATGAACGTTAGCTAGCCAAACTTCCAAACGTTGACCCGAAAAGAACGGGGATATAAAATATCTAGCGGAAGTAAAACGTGGGTCAGTTTTTTTTAAAAGTCGAATAAGTATATCGTGTTCTTATTCACAAAGAAATTATTAATTATTACCAAAAATTAAACAAAAGTTATTAACAAAGATTATTAACAAAAATTATTAACAAAAAAAATTAAACAAAAGGTATAAACAAAAATTATTAAAAAAAATTATTAACCAAAAACTATTAACAAAAATATGAAAAAAAACAAAAGTCAAGTTTATCAGTGAAACAAAGAAAAATTAAAAGAATAATGTACGCTACATACAATTTTATTTAATTTGTGTAGAAATTTCTAAACTGATCTTGTTAATTTAAATGTTTTTAAAATAGCAAAAATAAAAAACTAAAATCCAAATTTATCAGTGAATGTTTATAAATTAGATGGTTGTGAATTAACAAAATCACTTATTCACTGGCATGAGCAAGACAGCAAAAAACAACCTACTGAAGGGCAAAAACAACTTATTGAAGAAAAGATTTTTTTTGGTGAGGAATTAGTTGCTCTAAGTGATCTCATTTTACATCGTTTTTGGGTGATACAGCACTTGATTTACAGCAATTGATTATCCAGAATTTATAAAAGCTCCACAAAAAGCAGCATCAAAACAGCAACATCAACAACAGCTAAGTGGCGAACAAATAAAAAAATTAATTATCTCATATAAATAATATATATATATCATTTATAAAGTTTTTTGAACTATTTTTTTTATTATTGTTCACACATTTTATTATTATTATTGTAAAATATTATTATTATTATTATTGTAAAATATTATTATTATTGCTATTGTTATTATTGTACAATATTTGTAAAATTTAAACATATATGCTGATGTTAGCAATATCCAAACTTTGACTTTCCTTTGCATTATTTAATTTGGTAAAATGCAGTGGCACTGAACTTGAATATTTGCATTATATTTTTTATTAAGTGCAGTGGCACTGAACTTTGAATATGTAACATATATCAAGGCCAGTGCATTGGCGTTAATTCTTGGTTGCTAGACACAACAAAGAATTTGGTTGCATAATATATGCTGAGCTTGCACTTTAGGCAAGAAGACGGTAAAGGAAAAGAATAAAATTTAGATATTGTTATTGTAATAATTTGTAATAATTTAGTATTTAAGGAAAAATTTAATTTAATAAAAATCAGATTGAAACCAATATTCGATCTCTCACTTTCATTTCCAGAGTTTCAGTTCAAGTGCTGAAAACTCAACCTTTAATTAAAGAGTTACAGTTTAAGTGCTGTCAATTCATTTCCTTAGATGTTAATTCATTAACATTTAATTTGGTGACCCCGACGTGATTATCAGGTGAATCGCTTGATAATTCAACACGAAATTTACGTAAAGGTGTCCTACGATCACATCAATACAGGCTTTGGTGTCAGCATCAACAAAGGACAAATAAAACAATTTTAGTTTCACAAGGTGTGAATCAACAAATCAACTAACTGGATAATGGGTTTCAGTTCGCTTGTGGATCGCCAAAAGGCATTGGGCGACAAAATCAAACAATTTATTGGTAATTGCAAAAAAGCTGGAAAACCTCGCAGAACTTCTCAATTCTATACAGACAAGATTCAAGAATTGCAAAGATTGGGTGACGAATATCATGAAAATCATCAGGAAATTATGGCTTCAGTGGACAAGGTTGACGACCATGAATACTTGGTGAACAAAGAGTATCAAAGTATTCTTAAAATGATTGTCGATTACAACAAGATTCTAGAAATTGAAGCAATAGAGCTAGAAAAATTATCTTCAGCAAGCAATGGCATAACAATTGAGCAAAACAATCAGATAAATGATTCAAACATTCGGAAACTACTCCGAAATCAGAAGGCACTCATACGTGTAATTGAAAGAACGATAGAAGGAATCATGGTCAACAGGCAAGTTGAACAACCATCTACATACTATTCTATAAAGGCAGCCAGTCTTGAAGGGTATATGGTCGATTTAACGGCAAATAACACAACGTTATGGGAAGCTACCGACGAAAGCATAATGGAAATGTTTTATGAACTCGAGGAAAAGGCAGGAGCTGCCATGATCGAACTACAACAACATTTGCATAATAATCAGACAATTCGCAACTCAAGACAGACAGATTGCGAATTGCCTCTACCAAGAATATCACTACCAAAATTTGATGGAAACTATATGCGGTGGGTGGAATTCAAGGACTTGTATATGGAATTGGTCCACAACACGGACATCAGTGACAGCAAAAAAATGCATTATCTGACTACATCATTGGATAACGAGCCAAAGGGGCTAATTAGACATCTTCCAGTAGTAGGAGAAAATTACAATATAGCCTGGACTTTACTTACAAGTCGTTATGAAAATAAACGACTTCTGGTTACAACACTCCTAAATAAATTAATGGGACAATCCTCAATTAAAAGGGAGTCGGCACCAGCATTAAAATCTCTTCACGATGTAAGCAAGGAATGCATACATGGTCTCAAGGTTCAAGGAGTTCCAGTCGAACATTGGGATGTTGTCCTGGTACATCTATTGCTGCGCAAGCTGGATGCAGAAACTCTAACAGCTTTCGAACAAGGGCTATCAGACAACAAACGTTTAACAACCATTGATGAATTGCTAAAATTTTTGGAACATAGATTTCAATCACTTGAGGCTAGGGGAAAAGGAGATTCATCATTCACTCGAACATGTGCTTCAGCTACAAAATTTGGTTTAAGTAAAACCTGTCCAATTTGCAATAAAGACGGTCACATGGTCTACGCTTGCAAAAAATTCGAGACCGCTAATCTATCACAACGATGGAATTGGGTTAAGGAGTTCAATTTGTGTGTGAACTGCCTCAGGATTGGACATCGAGCTGATGAGTGTAAATCCAGGCACTGCACTAAGTGTTCTAAAAAACATAACACTTTGATGCATAATCCAAAGGGGAATCAATACACAAAAGGTACTGTTCTTCAAGGAAATAACTCATCGCCTCAAGAAACAGGTCAAGCTTCAGTTTCAAACCAATCATCAAATAAAATAACCCTTTTAACAAACAATACCAATAAGGAATCTAATTATGTCTTATTAGGGACGGCCAGAATAAGATTGCTGGCATCAAATGGAAGACAAATTGAATGCAGAGCAGTATTGGACTCTGGCTCTCAAATCAATCTCATAACAAACCGCCTGTCAAAAAAATTGGGCTGCAAGCCTAGGCCAACGCTTATGAGTATAGAAGGCGTAGGAGCAAATGAATCAAAAATACGTCATCAAACAATAATCCGAGTACAATCAACGTTGAACGAATTTGTAGCAGAGATGGATGCACATATCATACCAAAAATCGTTTCAGATCAGCCAATGCAGTATTTGAATATCGAATCCTGGGATATTCCAAAGGAATTAACTCTCGCTGATCCAGATTTTAACAAACCTGGCCGAATAGATTGCCTGTTAGGAGCAGAGATCTTTTTCAAGTTACTTATTGAAGGTCAAATAAAACTAGCAGGTAGTCTTCCAACACTTCAGAATTCTATTTTTGGATGGGTTGTAGCTGGCAATGTTGAAACTTCAAATTCAAGCACGGCAACTTGTGGCATATGCACTACTAAGGAACTAGAAGAATCTATATTGAAATTCTGGGAATCAGAGGAAATTCCAGATTCAACTTCGGAACTCACAGAAGACGAATTGCGTTGTGAGTCACATTTTTTGCAACACACTTTTCGAGGAAGTGATGGCAGATTTGTTGTAAAACTCCCACTAAAGAATCATCCATCAGTGTTACCAGATACAAAAGGAATCGCTTACGAGAGGTTCAAGACAATCGAGCGCCGTTTCATTCAAAATCCTGATCTAAAGAACCAATATGTTTCATTTATGAGGGAATATGAAGCATTGGGACACATGACAAAATTCAGCGGTAGCGAAATAATATCTCCCCAATATTTCATCCCTCACCACTGTGTGCTACGTCCAGGCAGCTCAACATCAAAACTGCGAGTTGTATTTGACGCATCAGTACACAAATTATCAGGGCCATCACTAAATGACATAATGTTTAATGGTCCAAAAGTTCAAGACGAACTGTTTTCGATTTTGCTCAGATTTAGAATGCACAAATATGTTTTAAAAACTGATGTGGAAAAAATGTACCGTCAAATATGGGTTAACAAAGATGATCGAAATCTGCAACTCATAATGTGGCGAGAAAATCCCACAGAACCACTTAATTATTATCAGTTGAATACAGTTACTTATGGCACAAGAGCAGCGCCATATTTAGCAACACGCTGTCTAACAAAATTGGCGGATGAATATCAAGGAAATTATTTATATGGCGCCACATCTTTAAACAGGGATTTTTATGTTGACGACGGTCTCATAGGAGCTGATACCATCAACGAAGCGTTACTAATTCAACAACAATTAATAACAATTCTAGACAAGGCTGGAATGAAACTAAAAAAAATGGCGTGCAAACAACCCAAAACTTTTACATGGAATCGCTCCAGAAGATCAAGAAGTAAATCTCAATTTTGATTCCAAGGAAACCCAATTCACAAACACGCTGGGTCTTTTATGGTTACCAAAGTCAGATTCATTTCGTATCAAGGTTAACATTCGAGACCATAGTCACACAACAAAACGATCTATGAGCTCCGATTTGGCACACATATATGACCCCTTGGGTCTTATTGGTCCAATCTTGGCAAGAGTTAAACTTGATCAAGGCTATCAAGACAAAGCAACTTACTTATGGACACATTCACAAATTGTGCTTTCCTGGATAAACAATCATCCAGGCAAATTACCCGTTTACGTCGCCCACCGAATTGTAAAAATCCTTCGGTTAACAATTCCAGAACAATGGAGTCACGTCCTGTCAAAACAAAATCCGGCAGATATCCTGTCAAGAGGGCTTAAACCGCGGGAATTTTCATCTTGCTACATGTGGTTATATGGTCCACTATTTTTATATCAGCCAAAGCCGCTGTGGCCAGCTCCCTTCAAAAGGGAATTAATTGTTGAAGATAACACGGTGGTGCTTGCTTTATCAACACAACAACCTACTAATGAGCATCCATGGGTCTACTCGATTCATTCAAGAAATTTATTTACACATGTCCAAAAAGTTGTTGGATATGTACTTCGTTTCACAAAAAACGCACGGAAACCAAAAGAATCAAGACCAGAGACCATGCAGCTTTCACCGATGTAGCTCGACGTAGCACTTAAGATAATAATACGTCAAATCCAGGCCTCCGATTTTTCTGATCTAAGGAAAATGCTAGTTAAGGACGAATTTGTGCCAAAAACTCATAACCTCAGTTCTTTAACTCCGTTCGTAGATGAAGAAGGGGTAATACGTGTTGGCGGACGGCTAAGCTTTTCAAAACTGCAATTTGATGCCATTCATCAAATGATTTTACCAAGCAACGATCCACTAGTAAAGTTGCTGGTAGAAAAAATACATAAATACAATTATTATTGTGGCGCCCAAGCATTGCTGGCACAAGTGAGGCAGCGTTTTTGGCCCCTCAAAGGAAAAAGCTTGATGAGAGCTGTAATACAACAATGCTTAAGATGCAGAAGAGCAAGGCCAATTGTGTACAATCAAATCATGGGATATTTGCCTGGACACCGTGTGCAACCAGCTCGACCATTTCTCAGCACTGGAGTTGATTATTGTGGCCCAATATGGGTTCATTACAAAACAAGAGGCAAGCGTCCACAAAAGGCGTATATCGCTGTCTTTTGCTGTTTTGCAACAAAGGCCGTACACTTAGAACTTGTGACTGATTTGACCACAGATGCATTCATTGGAGCATTAAAACGCTTCATAGCAAGACGAGGACGCTGTAAAACGTTATACTGCGACAATGCGACCAACTTCGTTGGAGCGAAAACCAAGTTGCAGGAACTTACTGACGTCATCTACGCTGATCGAGCGAGGGAATCAATTGCAGGAATGTGCAGTACGAAAGGCATAGAATTTCACTTCATTCCACCAAGGTCACCACACTTCGGCGGGTTATGAGAGGCAGCAGTAAAATCTGCCAAATATTTGCTGGTCAAAAATGTTTCAACAGCATCACTTACATATGAAGAGCTTGAAACTGTCGTTATTGAAGTTGAAGCAGTGTTGAACTCGCGACCCCTTATTCCTAGCTCATCAGATGCAAACGATTTGAACGCAATAACTCCAGGTCATTTTTTAATAGGTGAAGAAATCACTTCAAGCGTTGATGTGCATGCACGTGACTCTAAAGAAAAATTACTTAAACGCTGGCAACTGGTATCAGAGCTAAAACACAGTTTTTGGCAGCGCTGGACTAAGGAGTATCTAAGCGAATTGCAACAGCGCCACAAGTGGAAGGGTCCCATCACCAACATACAGACCAATACGATGGTAATCCTTAAAGAAGACAATGTCCCAGTTCTGCAATGGCCTTTGGGACGCATCATCAAAGTTTACAAAGGCGAAGATGGTTTAATGAGAGTTTGTGACATTCAAACAAAAAAGGGAGTATTTAAAAGACCGGTGCATAGATTAGCTCCATTATTTCCTGAAGACGATAAATTAGAAGATCCAACCTTTGAAAAAACGATAATGAAGATGCGGGTCCTGCTTTGCAAATTTTATATGGTACTAAGGTAAAAAATATATGTACGAATTATATTGAACTGCACAATAAAATAAATCCAAAAAACTAGTAAATATTTCGGAAAGCTTTGGCACAGTAAAAAAATGCCAAACAACACAGCCAAATAAAATTAAAAAAGTTTCTAAAATTAAACATTCCGTAGATTTCAACGACGAGTCAGCATTACAGGGCAGCTTTAATCTGAACATATTATCATATAATGTAGCCGGTCTAAAAAATAAAACCTTACACAGCCAATTTTACGAATATATTTCTTCATTCGATATTATATTTTTATTTGAAACATTTTTAGAAGAAAAATTAGAAGAAGTAGTAAGAAAGTTACATAATTATATTATAGAATGGATACCTGCTAAAAGAACAAATATTTGCGATAGAGCTAGTGGAGGTGAACTATATGCAATAAAGAAGCAAACACATTTTACAAATAAAGCTAACTTTATCGAGTCAGGTAGAAGAACACTTGTTAAATTAACCACGACTAACGGAAGCCTGCACATTGTGCCTGTATATATAAACTGCAATAACTGTCAAAGCGATTTTGAAAACTTTCATGATTTCCTCACAGATGCTGGACTAGAAAATGTTATGATTGTTGGTGATCTTAATGCAAGAATTGGTGATAAGCAAGTTTACGAACATAATCCGTATACGCTGCAGATGCTAAGAGAAAGCAGCACTTCGAGGGACAGTATATGCGATAATAAGGGGAAAAAACTGTGTGAAATGTGTGAAAATTTCGGCCTATCTGTAGTAAATGGCAGAACAGATAGCGACAGCTTCGGTGAATTTACTTATGTAAGAAATAATGGTCGTTCTGTAATAGATTACTGCATAATTAAAGGACTATGGTGGCAATTAGTCAAAAACTTTAAAGTTGTCGATTTAATTTACTCAGACCATATGCCAATAGAAGTAAATGTCTCGGGTCAGTTTTTCAGAAACCCAGAACAGGTGGAATTAAAATTACTCCCCAAGCTGTTATGGTCAGATCGAAATACACATAAGTTTGCGCTAAATTTAGAGCACAAGTTATTTTTAATGGAAGACAACCAACTAACAGCTGAAAATGGAATTGAATTGTTATCTCATTGCATTAAAAGAGCGGCACAACCCTTACAACCAAAACACTTACAAAGAAAATATAAGCAAGTATGGTATGATGCAGAATGCGAGTCAGCACGAAAGCGATCATTTTATTTACTTCACACTGCAAAGCGGCATGAAGAAGTGGAACTCCGACAGTTATATACACGTGCAAATAAAGAGTTTAAATTACTTTGTAAACGTAAAAAAAATTTATATTACTCGGAGTTAGCTAACTCCTTAAGATCAGTTAATGATAGCAAAACGTATTGGAATATGTTGCGAAAATTAAATGGACAAAAGTTCACCAAAAGTACAGAGTTAAATTCTACCCAGTTGTCATGTTACTTCTCAACGCTATTGAATGCTCAAGTTGGGTATGCGTTTAGTTTCGCCATATCAAATATTAAAATAGATTTGTTGGATAATGTAATCACTACAGAAGAAATTAATAAAATTTTAAGGAACAGCAAGTCAAATAAAGCGCCGGGAGAAGACAGAATCCCCATAGAGTATTATAAAAATGCACCGTCAAATTTTATCGCAAAGTTAGTAATGGTTTTTAACAAAATATTAGATGCCGGAACAACACCTAAAGATTTTAAAACTGCAATCATTTATCCGCTCTATAAAAAAGGAAACCCGCAGATTGCGAATAATTATAGAGGCATTTCCTTTTTAAACTCCACTGTCAAATTATTCACAGGAATCCTTCTTGAAAGGCTAAAGGCTTGGGTAGCAGAATATAATTTACTCAGTGAATACCAGGCAGGATTTAGGAAAGGATACTCAACAATTGATAATATTTTTTGTCTTACAAGTATAGCCAAGCAATATACGGAAAAAGGAAAAAAGCTATATGCATTTTTCGTCGACTTCAAAGCAGCGTTTGATTCAGTAAACAGAAACGCTTTATTTTATAAACTCAGTAGTATTGGCATGTCCACCAAATTTATCAATGTTCTATCCAGTTTATATACCGAAAATCGTGCTGCTGTATGGGATGGGGAACACTTGTCAGAGTGGTTTGCTACTGTTTCAGGAGTTAAACAAGGTTGCGTACTCAGTCCGTTTCTATTCTCAATTTATATAGACGATGTGGTTACACATCTATCTGGAGGCGCATTTATAAATGGTGTAAATATTAAAGCTCTTTTGTATGCAGACGACATCGTTCTCCTAGCAGAAAGTCCCAATTGTCTACAAATTATGATAAATGAGCTACACAGTTACTGTAAGCTATGGGGATTAACAGTTAATATTGAAAAGTCAAAAGCACTAGTATTTAAAAAGCATCACAGGCGGTATACAAATGAAGAAGTATGGACATTAGGCGGAGAAAATGTAGAAATCGTTAAGGAATACAAGTATCTTGGAACATGGATGTATTATAATGCTACATTTAATAGACACTTAACTGAAAAATTGAGAGAAGCTAAAAAAGCTATTAACTGCTCTTGGAAAAATATATTTGAAAATAAAGATATACCGTTCAAAACAAAATTTCAACTCTATGAATCTACTACTAGATCAATAATGTGCTATGCGGCTCAGGTATGGGGAGTGCTACAATATGAGGAAGTTGAAAAACTTTTACGATTTTTTGTAAAAAAATATGGAGATTACCGCTTAACACACCCAACCGAATGATTTATTTGGAGACTGGCTTGTCACCTCTGTACTTGTACACTTTAGAAATCCACTTCAAGTATATGTTAAAAGTTTGCAACATGGAAAGCTCGCGGTTACCTAAAATATTAGCTATATCTCTAATGCAGGAGAAGAGTCACTGTTTTAAAACGTGAACTGAATTAGCATCGGTTCACCGTGAACCGCTGATAATCGATAACATACATTCGTGGAAGCATTGGCAGCAAAATATATTAGTAAAAATCGGTATTACGTTTAGAGAAAAGTTCGTAGCAGAAAGTCGACAAAGCTTAACTCGTGTTTTACACAGGCAACTTTATTATGACTTAGGCAACAACAGTTACTTCGCAGATCGCTTTAGTGCTGAAGCAATTGGATATATTTTCAAAACTCGAGGAGAACTGCTAAAGCTCAACAGCGCTCCCTATATGAACTCGTCAGACCCGAGATGCACGCTGTGCAATACTGGAGAAAAGGAAGATGTAATACATTTTCTTAGTAAATGTCCAATTTTAATGGAGCTATGGGTAAATTATTTTGGAAAACAAACGTTAGATATTAACGAATTAATGAGGCTGCTAAATGGTGAAAACTGGCATATGTTATCGATCTATGTGAAAACGGCGTCTCGTTATAGAGAAAATATTATATTAGAGGCATTTTAACTCTCATAAGCTGAAGTTCGTAAAAAAACACAAATCCAAACCCGATTGACGGCAAATGCCATAATCGTATAAGGATAGAATTAGATACTATGTAAATGAAGTTAGGTTTTTCTTATTAGTTTTCTTATAATTATTTATAATATTTATGTTTTATATATTATAAATTATTGAAAATGTTAATTTTGTAAATGTAAATATAACCTAAATTTAATAAAAAGAATACTACTACTACTACTACTCTTGAAAAAATGACTGAAAGAAAAATCGAATCAGAACAGACTCAAGAAACTCCAATGTCACCTCCCGTGTCGCTTATCGTAAAACTTCCATTAAATCGCATCAGAAAACCTGAATCATTAGTCAATGGGTTAACTCCAACAAAACGATCATGTCTGAACCCCGGGTTGCTGCTCACCATTATTACTCTACTCATTTTGCCACTTGCACTATGTAGTCCCGTCAATATAACAACCTTCAACAACAAACCTGGCATTTATTTTGGTATATTTTGACCTTTCCCCATACCAACAACAAATGAGTATTTTAGCTGATGGAACAAAAAGGTTGAACAATTTATGCGACAAGGCATTGGATAACACTACTTGCAAGGTATTACTCAACTATTTTGACCGTATAACGGAGGAACTGCAAATGGAACTTAATCTTCTCTCTGTTAGAAAAAGAATAGCAAAAGGAGCTATAGACATTGTCGGAAATTTTGCCAATTCATTGTTTGGTGTCCTAGACTCAAATTACGCGGCACAAATGTCAAGCACAATAAATGGTCTTAAAAGGAACGACAATCACCTGGAACAACTCGTTAAAAACCAAACTTCACTTGTTGATTCAACTATCAATATCTTTAAGAAGAACCAATTAAACATGCATGACAAATTTGAAGAAATTGAAAAGCGCATCAATAACTTGTTGTATACAGATGAGTCAATAAACGACATACACGTAACACAAAACATGCTTATGTTGTCAATGCAAATGCTCATGATGGTATCCAACCTGCAAAGAGTTCACTCATCAATTATGGACGTACTAATCGACAGTCATCACGATAAAATAAATCCTTTTCTGCTGACTCCACAACAGCTTAGTGAGCAAATAATGATGATTAGGGCACATCTTCCATCACACCTACAGTTACCTATCCACCACAATAACTTACTCGAAGTATATAGGCTCATGAAGATCAACGGAATCCTGGCAAAGGGCCATGTCATTTTTTGCATCGACTTACCTCTCACGGATCCAAGAGAATTTCAACTGTTATATCTTGTTCCAATTGTGGCAGCTCTAAATAACACACTTTTATCAGTGAAACTTTCAACAGAATTTCTAGCCATCAGTCCGCATCATGATGAATTTCGACTAATGACACAGCATCAAGTGGACGCATGCATATCGATAAGTGACGAAGAGTTATTATGTCCAAACATACAAGCAACAATTCATGAATCGTCAAACGTCAATAATTGTGAAATTGACTTATTTAACAATCAAGCTGAACCAAGATGCGATATGTATCAGCTCAAGGACTGTATGGTATCAACTGTGTGGTATCAACTAAATCATCCGAATCAATGGATTTACGCAACCATAAGTAACATCAAAATGAATGCAGTATGC
>NC_051846.1:129191010-129201025 GCF_002237135.1 Teleopsis dalmanni | reverse complement strand
TTCATATAAAATGGAGAATGAGATAAGGTTGGTGCATTTATGTTAGGTTTTTGATTGAAATTCCTATCAAAATTGGATTTTCCAGCGCCAGGCTGGTTCGCCTAGTGGCCCATATTCTTTACCGGTGGGGTCCCAAAAGCCTCTATATCCCATATAGGTGGGTCATATTGTTCATCTGGTGTTAAGACTGATGGCTGAATTTCGCTCACGGTTCTATACTTAGAGTTATTCTCCTTCAACATTTTCTCAGCACGTATTCATTCTCTTTTTAACTCCGCCAGACTTTGGAATGAAGCTGCAAATATTAAAGTTGCTATATTGGGCTTTACATTATTTTTAATAATTGAGGCCAACTCCGGCATTTTCCTTCGTAACTTGAACGTCAAATTGTGAATATCTGCATAAAACTGATCAAAACTTTCTCCAATCTGCTGTTTTCGGTCCACAATTTCCCGAATGATGTTATAATCATAATGTGTTGTCTTCCGCATGATCTTCCAGTACCTGCCAAAACCACTTTAGAGCTGGACCAGTCACTAAGCAATGGAAATTTGTCAATAGTTGATGAAATTTGTCAATAGTTGATGATACGGCACTTCTTACTGCTCCCGCATACGTTTGATCCTAAAAATGAAGCTTTCCACCGCCATCTCTTTAGCAGTGCCGTCAAATTTGATATGCCATCTTCCCAAATCGATGTCTCTTCTAGGCAGGTATTCATCTTCTTCAAAGAGCATTGACTTTCGTCAATTTCTTAGTCCTTGAGTTTTTGGGTATGCTCCGCTCATGGTTTTATTCAGCCTAGATTCTTCACTTGGTAGCCCCGGTTTCTGTGTTGACATTCTGGGCGTTCTTGAGACACTTCGGCGTGGCAACTGTGGTTCCATGACGGGTGCATCTGTTATCCGCGTTTGATTGCGTAATGTACACCTTCCACTGTATAGATGTATTAAATCGATTTGAGAATTAAAACTAAGCAATCTATCGGAATTAGATCGATGTATCACAAGCCTTCGATATGGTTTGGCATGAAGGATTACTTCAATACTGTAAGCTGCTATTATCGTATCTAAATGACAGATACTTCAGTGTTAAATATGAAGATGCACATTCAGCACTAAAGAAGATTAGCGCAGGCGTCCCGCAGGGGAGCATTTTTGGGCCCATTCTATATCTCCTGTATACACACAACTTACCCTCTGTAAACCAACTAGTTACAGCAATATTTGCAGACGATACTGCGGTTCTAGCAATCGAAAACAATATAGAAGACGCGACGGGTAGTCTGCAACACACAGTCAATCAAATTGCTTCATGGGCAAAAAAATGAAGAATCAAGCTAAGGAAACGATCTACTGATGACGACAAACGCAAACGTATTAAGGAACACGATTTAAAAATATGCACCTGGAATGTCGGAACTCTTTACAGAGAAGGTGCATCTATACAGCTGGTTAATGTGCTCAAGGAATATAAGGCTGACATTACCGCTCTCCAGGAAATGCGATGGACGGGATAAGGATGCTCTAAACGAGAACATTGTGACATCTACTATAGCTGCCATGCAACAAAGCACGAGTTTGTAGTCGGATTTGCGGTAAGCCGAAAGCTAAGAAATTTGGTCTCAACGTTTACACCAATAAACGAAAGGCTCGCAAAAATCCGGATTAAGGCAAAATTTTTCTTCATCACTCTAATATGTGCGCATGCCCCGACGGAAGATAAAGATGACGACACCAAGGAAATTTTCTATGAACAGCTTGAGCAAGCATATGAACGCTGTCCCCATCATGACATCAAAATCGTTGTTGGAGACTTCAACGCAAAGGTGGGTAAAGAAGGTGTCCTTGGTGCCACTGTCGGAAAGTTCAGCCTTCACACGAAAACTTCTGATAATGGAAGAAGGCTGATTG
This sequence comes from Teleopsis dalmanni, assembly GCF_002237135.1. Lineage (NCBI taxonomy): Eukaryota > Metazoa > Arthropoda > Insecta > Diptera > Diopsidae > Teleopsis > Teleopsis dalmanni. Next base: position 129,199,112 of record NC_051846.1, on the reverse strand, counting down.
ATTTCGCCGCGGCTAGAAACATGGTGGTTAGTAGTACCAGATTCCAACATCTCAACATACATAAGACAACATGGCTGTCACCGAATTAAAACTCAAGATCTCAAATTGATCGCGTTGTGATAGACGGAAGGCATGCTTTCAGTGTCTTGGATGTACGTACTATCCGAGGAGCCATCATCGACTCGGATCATTACCTTGTTGCATCCAAGATCCGCACACGTTTATGTGCGATGAGAAAGGTACGTGAACAAGCAGAGCGAAAGCTAGACGTCGAAAAGCTGCAATCACAACAGACAGCTAATGACTTCGCTACTCGACTCTCCCAATATCTGGAAAATTCATCTGAAGAAGCCGATATATGCGCGCAATGGAACCACATCTCCAACTCTATGTGTATTGCTGCAGAAGAGGTGATCGGCTATCACCGTATACAAAGAAACAGCTGGTACGACCAAGGGTGTCGCAATGCTACCGCAGAGAAAGACGCAGCATATCAAGCCACCCTGCGGTCAGTTGCGACGCGTGCTGTTAAAGAGCGATATCGGCAAAAGAGAAGGGAAGAGAAACGTCTTTTCAGGCGAAAAAAGAAGGAAACAGAAAGACGTGAGTACGAAGAGCTTGAGAAGCTAGACGACAAAAATATGGCTCGAAAATTCGATCAAAAACTTAAAAGCCTGACAAATGGTTATAAACCCGGAGCTAATTCCTGCAAAGATGAAAACGGTGATCTGGTGATAGATGTCCAAAGCCTGCTTAATATTTGGAGGGATCACTTCTCGAAACTATTAAATGGCGGTAGTAGCAATGTGACTGAAAGCGAAGATGATCCCGAATTTTCAATCGTTGACGATGAAATAATCGTTCCGCCTCCCGATCATAATGAAGTTAAAACAGTTATAACGCGGCTCAAAAACAACAAAGCTGTAGGCGCCGATGGTTTACCGGCTGAGCTGTTTAAAGCTGTTGGCGAAGAGCTATCAAAATGCATGCTACAGCTAATTCGCAACATTTGGTCGGATGAATGCATGCCCAACGATTGGAATTTAAGTGTGCTTTGCTCAATCCACAAAAAAGGTGATCCTGCAAACTGCGCCAACTACCGCGGGATCAGTCTTTTAAATATCGCATATAAGGTTCTATCAAACGTACTATGTGAAAGATTGAAGCCAATCGTCAACCAACTGATTGCACCTTATCAGTGTGGCTTCAGACCTGGCAAATCCACTCTAGACCAAATACTCACAGTGCGTCAAATCCTGGAGAAGACTCAAGAAAAACAAATCGAAACACACCACCTATTTGTCGACTTCAAAGCTGCTTTTGACACTACGACTAGAAGCACACTCTATGCCGCTATGTCTGAATTTGGTATCCCAGCAAAACTTATACGGCTATGTAAAATGACGTTGAGCAACACCACAGCTCCGTTAGAATTGGAAAGAACCTCTCCGAGCCGTTTGATACCAAATGAGATTTCAGACAGGGTGACTCCTTGTCGTGTGACTACTTTAACCTAATGTTGGAAACGATAATTCGAGCAGCAGATTTAAACCGTACTGGCACAATATTCTAAAAAAGTGTAATGCTGCTTGCGTATTCCGACGATATTGATATCATTGGTCTGAACATCCGCGTCGTCAGTGCGGCATTTTCCAACTTAGAAAAACAAGCAAAGCAAATGGGTTTTGTGGTAAATTAGGACAAAATAAAGTACTTTCTGTCAACAAACAAATCTGCTGAGCGTCTTGGGACCTACGTCACTGTTGACAATTATAAGTTCGAAGTTGTGAAAGACTTCGTTTATTTAGGAACCAGCTTAAACACCAAAAATGACGTCAGGCTAGAGATTCAACGAAGAATTACTCTTGCCAACAAATATTACTTCGGGCTAAGTAAGCAATTGAGAAATAAAGCCCTCTCTCGACAAACAAAAATCACGCTCTACAAATCCCTTATCATGCCGGTCCTGCTGTATGGTGCAGAAGCTTGGACAATTACCAACAGTGATGAGAAGGCGTCAGGAGCATTCGAGAGAAAAATTCGGAAGATCTATGGTTCCTTACGCGTTGGCGACGAGTATCGATTAAAATGGAACGATGAGCTGTATGAGCTATACCGCGATATTAACATAGTTAAGCGCATAAAAATTCAGCGGCTACGCTGGCTTGGTCATGTCGTGCGAATGGAAGAAGTGCTCCGGCTAAAAAGGTATTTGATTCGGTACCCGCAAGTGGAAAACGCGGTAGAGGACGTCCGCATCTTGGGTGGAAGGACCAGGTGACCAACGATTTGGGGGCGCTCAGTACTACCAACTGGCGTCAGAAAGCAACTAATCGGGCTGACTGGCGGAGGCTACTCGACGCGGCCAAAGACGACACACGTCTGTAATGGCCAACTAAGGAAGGAAGGAAGGAAAAATCAATACATAACATTTCGTTCAATAATGTGTGTGACTGACACATAGATGGCGGCACTAATACTAAATAAATATTTTTTTTCGAAAGTGGCAACGTTTTTAGGCTTACTGTCAAAATCATATGTTAATACGACCATTTGTTTACAAGTTACAGTGCTTTAAGTGACGTTACTTTTGAGTTTTCAAAAAAAAATGAATTCAAAGCAATTCCGTGTGCTGATTTATCATTGTTTTCTAATGAAAAAAAATACTGTTCAATGCCAGGAATGGCTTGAAAAACATTATTCGGACTCTGCTCCATCAAAAAAAGCATTTGTTATTGGAATGCCGAATTCAAACGTGGTCGTACAGACACCGATGACATTCCATCTACTGGACGGCCAAATGACGCTGTTATTCCGGAAAACGTTGAAAAAACACTGAAAATCATTATGTCCGACCGTAAAGTGAAAGTGAGGGAGATTGCTGACATTCTACAGATATCAACAGGCGGTGTACACACCATAATACACGAACATGTAGGTATGAAAAAGGTGTTTTCCAAATGGGTGCCGCGTTTGCTCACACCGGAGCAGAAACAACAACGAATCGATGATTCAAAGAGCTGTTTGGACATGTTTACGCGCAATAAGTCGGAGTTTTTGCGTCGGTACATCACGATGGATGAAACATGGATCCACCATTTCACTCCAGAGTCAAATCGGTAGTCTGCTGAGTGGCATGCAGCCGGTAAAAGCCGCCCAAAGGGACCAAAGATGCAGCAGTTGGCTGGCAAGGTTATGGCATTTGTATTTTGGGATGCGCATGGAATAATATTCTTCGACTATCTCCAGAAGGGGAAGACCATCAGCAGAGAAAACAGTTTTGTTCCACCAAGACAATGCACCGTGTCACAAGTCGATGAAAACGATGGCAAAATTAAACGAGTTGAGCTACGAATTGCTGCCGCACCCACCGTATTCTCCAGATCTGGCCCCCAACGACTTTTGGCTCTTCGCAGACCTCAAAAGGACGCTCCGTGGTAAGAGATTTGGCTCAAATGATGAAGTAATCGCCAAAACTAACGAATATTTTGAAGGCAAAGAAAAATCGTTTTACAAAGGCGGTATCGAAAGATTGCAAAAGCGTTGGAATGATTGTATCTCCCTGAAAGGGGACTATGTTGATGAATAAAAACGAATTTTGGCAAAAAAATGTGTTTTAATTAGTTAGTCACACACATTATTGAAGGAAGTGTTATAATATAGTCTTCTCATTGAGAAATTATAACTGTTCACATATTTAATTATTATTGTAAAATATTATTATTTTTACTATTGTTATTATTGTACAATATTTGTAAAATTTGAACATACATGCTGATGTTAGCAATATCCAAAGTTTGATTTTCCTTTGCATTATTTAATTTGGTAAAATGCAGTGGCACTGAACTAGAATATTTGCATTATATTTTTTGTTAATTTGGTTGCATTATATATGCTGAGCTTGCACTTTAGGCAAGAAGACGGTAAAGGAAAAGAATAAAATTTAGATATTGTTTTTGTAATAATTTGTAATAATTTAGTATTTAAGCAAAAATTTAATTTAATAAAATTCAGATTGAAATCAATATTCGATCTCTCACTTTCATTTCCAGAGTTTCAGTTCAAGTGCTCAAAACTCAACTTTCAATTAAAGAGTTACAGTTTAAGTGCTGTCAATTCATTTCCTTAGGTGTTAATTCATTAACATTTATTTTGGTGACCCCGACGTGATTATCAGGTGAATCGCTTGATAATTCAACACGAATTTGACGTAAAGGTGTCCTACGATCACATCAACAGAGGCTTTGGTGTCAGCATCAAAAGAGGACAAAGAACACGAATTTGACGTAAAGGTGTCCTACGATCACATCAATACAGGCTTTGGTGTCAGCATCAACAGAGGACAAGTAAAACAATTTTAGTTTCACAAGGTGTGAAATTGGCTGTTAATCAACAAATCAACTAACTGGATAATGGGTTTCAGTTCGCTAGTGGATCGCCAAAAGGCATTGGGCGACAAAATCAAACAATTTATTGGTAATTGCAAAAAGACTGGAAAACCTCGCAGAACTTCTCAATTCTATACAGACAAGATTCAAAAATTCCAAAGGTTGGGTGATGAATATCATGAAAATCATCAGGAAATCATGGCTTCAGTGGACAAGGTTGACGACCATGAATACTTGGTGAACAAAGATTATCAGAGTATTCTTAAAATGATTGTCGATTACAACAAGGTTCTAGAAATTAAAGCAATAGAGCTAGAAAAATCATCTTCAGCAAGCAATTGCACAACAATTGAGCAAACAAACAGATAAATGATTGAAACATTCGGAAACTACTCCGAAATCAGAAGGCACTCATACGTGTAATTGAAAGACCGATAGAAGGAATCATGGTCAACAGACAAATTGAACAACCATCTACATACTATTCTATAGAGGCAGCCAGTCTTGAAGGATATATGGTCGATTTAGTGGCAAATAACACAACGTTATGGAAAGCTACCCACGAAAGCATCATTGAGGACTACATACTGGAAATGTTTTATGAACTCGAGGAAAAGGCAGGAGCTGCCATTATCGAACTACAACAACATTTGCATAATAATCAGACAATTCGCAACTCAAGACAGACAGATTGCGAATTGCCTCTACCAAGAATATCACTACCAAAATTTGATGGAAACTATATGCGGTGGGTCGAATTCAAGGACTTGTATATGGAATTGGTCCACAACACGGACATCAGTGACAGCAAAAAAATGCATTATCTGACTACATCATTGGATAACGAGCCAAAGGGGCTAATTAGACATCTTCCAGTAGTAGGAGAAAATTACAATATAGCCTGGACTTTACTTACAAGTCGTTATGAAAATAAACGACTTCTGGTTACAACACTCCTAAATAAATTAATGGGACAATCCTCCATTAAAAGGGAGTCGGCACCAGCATTAAAATCTCTACACGATGTAAGCAAGAAATGCATACATGGTCCCCAGGCTCAAGGAGTTCCAGTCGAACATTGGGATGTTATCCTGGTACATCTATTGCTGCGCAAGCTGGATGCAGAAACTCTAACAGCTTTCGAAGAAGGGCTAACAGACAACAAACGTTTAATAACCATTGATGAATTGCTAAAATTTTTGGAACATAGATTTCAATCACTTGAGGCTAGTGGAAAAGGAGATTCATCATTCACTCGAACGTGTGCTTCAGCTACAAAATTTGGTTTAAGTAAAACCTGTCCAATTTGCAATAAAGACGGTCACATGGTCTACGCTTGCAAAAAATTCGAGACAGCTAATCTATCACAACGATGGAATTGGGTTAAGGAGTTCAATTTGTGTGTGAACTGCCTCAGGATTGGACATCGAGCTGATGAGTGTAAATCCAGGCACTGCACTAAGTGTTCTAAAAAACATAACACTTTGATGCATAATCCAAAGGGGAATCAATACACAAAAGGTACTGTTCTTCAAGGAAATAACTCAACGCCTCAACAAACAGGTCAAGCTTCAGTTTCAAACCAATCATCAAATAAAATAACCCTTTTAACAAACAATACCAATAAGGAATCTAATTATGTCTTATTAGGGACGGCCAGAATAAGATTGCTGGCATCAAATGGAAGACAAATTGAATGCAGAGCAGTATTGGACTCTGGCTCTCAAATCAATCTCATAACAAACCGACTGTCAAAAAAATTGGGCTGCAAGCCTAGGCCAACGCTTATGAGTATGGAAGGCGTAGGAGCAAATGAATCAAAAATACGTCATCAAACAATAATCCGAGTACAATCAACGTTGAACGAATTTGTAGCAGAGATGGATGCACATATCATACCAAAAATCGTTTCAGATCAGTCAATGCAGTATTTGAATATCGAATCCTGGGATATTCCAAAGGAATTAACTCTCGCTGATCCAGATTTTAACAAACCTGGCCGAATAGATTGCCTGTTAGGAGCAGAGATCTTTTTCAAGTTACTTATTGAAGGTCAAATAAAACTAGCAGGTAGTCTTCCAACACTTCAGAATTCTATTTTTGGATGGGTTGTAGCTGGCAATGTTGAAACTTTAAATTCAAGCACGGCAACCTGTGGCATATGCACTACTAAGGAACTAGAAGAATCTATATTGAAATTCTGGGAATCAGAAGAAATTCCAGATTCAACTTCGGAACTCACAGAAGACGAATTGCGTTGTGAGTCACATTTTTTGCAACACACTTTTCGAGGAAGTGATGGCAGATTTGTTGTAAAACTCCCACTAAAGAATCATCCATCAGTGTTACCAGATACAAAAGGAATCGCTTACGAGAGGTTCAAGACAATCGAGCGCCGTTTCATTCAAAATCCTGATCTAAAGAATCAATATGTTTCATTTATGAGGGAATATGAAGCATTGGGACACATGACAAAATTCAGCGGTAGCGAAATAGTATCTCCCCAATATTTCATCCCTCACCACTGTGTGCTACGTCCAGACAGCTCAACATCAAAACTGCGAGTTGTATTTGACGCATCAGTACACAAATTATCAGGGCCATCACTAAATGACATAATGTTTAATGGTCCAAAAGTTCAAGACGAACTGTTTTCGATTTTGCTCAGATTTAGAATGCACAAATATGTTTTAAAAACTGATGTGGAAAAAATGTACCGTCAAATATGGGTTAACAAAGATGATCGAAATCTGCAACTCATAATGTGGCGAGAAAATCCCACAGAACCACTTAATTATTATCAGTTGAACACAGTTACTTATGGCACAAGAGCAGCACCATATTTAGCAACACGCTGTCTAACAAAATTGGCGGATGAATATCAAGGAAATTATTTATATGGCGCCACATCTTTAAAAAAGGATTTTTATGTTGACGACGGTCTAATAGGAGCTGATACCATCAACGAAGCGTTACTAATTCAACAACAATTAATAACAATTCTAGACAAGGCTGGAATGAAACTAAAAAAATGGTGTGCAAACAACCCAAAACTTTTACATGGAATCGCTACAGAAGATCAAGAAGTAAATCTCAATTTTGATTCCAAGGAAACCCAATTCACAAAGACGCTGGGTCTTTTATGGTTACCAAAGTCAGATTCATTTCGTATCAAGGTTAACAGTCGAGACCATAGTCACACAACAAAACGATCTATGAGCTCCGATTTGGCACACATATATGACCCTTTGGGTCTTATTGGTCCAATCTTGGTCACCGGTAAAATCTTGTTGCAAGGAGCATGGCAGCTAAAACTCGATTGGGATGATGATCTTCCGTCAGAAATACGTAAACAATGGACATCGTATAGAGAAGATCTGGCCTTGTTGGACAATGCAACAGTTGTGAGGCACGTATTCAGCAGTCAAGGCTACAGCCATGTTGAGCTGCACGCTTTTTGTGACGCCTCAGAAAAGGCTTATGGTGCAGCAGTATACATTAGAACAGTACAAAAGGATAAAACGATAAAACTTAATCTACTATGCTCCAGATCTCGTGTAGCACCCATAAAATCTCAAACAATTCCACGACTAGAATTGTGTGCAGCGTTGCTAGCAGCAGAACTCATGGCAAGAGTTAAACTTGATCTAGGCTATCAAGACAAGGCAACTTACTTTTGGACAGATTCACAAATTGTGCTTTCCTGGATAAACA
>NC_051846.1:129162643-129190910 GCF_002237135.1 Teleopsis dalmanni | reverse complement strand
TGCCTGTCGTAAGAGGCGACTAAAATCCAGCTAGGCGTCGGAGGGTGTGGCTTCAAAGGTCACAGAAACCCTGAGAAGCCCCTAAGCTGAGCCGAGTAGACGCCGGCTCTAACTAAGCGTCCACCATCCCGGGATGGCATCGAGAGACGTGTAAGCGCACAATGTCTGCTTCCAATGTGAGAGCAATTGATGCGCCAACGAGGGAGTCGGAAATGCACACCGTCTGTATATCATGTTAGGGACGACTGTCGCATCACATTTCACATACGAGAGATGATAATGGAGGAAGCCTATAAGAAAAGGCATCAGGATCGATACCAGTAAGATTGTGATTACGGTATACTGGACAACAGCAAACGATTGGACATGATGACATGATAATGGAGAAAGCCTATAAGAAAAGGCATCAGGATCGATATCAGTAAGATTCTGATTATGGTATACTGGAGCAAACGATTGGATATGATGACTTGGGCTGGTAGATGATGTATTCTGTTACCAATATGGGCTAGAGTGAAATCTGGTCCAGACGGCTTTCAGGCTAATGCTTCATCTGCCTCCGTCCCGTTAAAACCTGGCAAGCCTTAAAGAACGATCTTGGATTCGTCCTGTTAAGTTGGGGTGTAGGGGCAGTTAAGAATATCTTCTGCTTAGCTCCCGGTTTGGCTCTGAACACATGCGCTCATAAGGCTATGTGTCAACCCTTGCATGACCTCCCTGCATTGCAAAGATAATCATGGAACCACAATAAGGGTAACTACACAATGAAACTAAGATAACGGCATTAAGTTGGGACCCAATTGCAAAGAAAAATGTTCACAACTACAAAAACACCAATACACTCTGGCGTTAATACTCCAGCCCGCACCGAAAGTGCAAAGGAGTCACGGATAGTCAGTCCCAGCCAAAACCCCTTCATGAGGGCGCCGAGACTAACACACTCACCTGTGCTATCACAAGAGAGGCAAAATAACGAGAGAGCTCGCTCATCCCCTCCGGAGCTTAATGGGAACAGTGTTCCAAAAGTGAAAAGGGAAGCGTTCGTTAAACTCGGGGACAAAATATCCGAGCTAAATGAGATGATGGGTGGAGGAAGAAGGTCCATCCACCAAGCAATGCGTGATCTTGTTGCAATGATATCATCGCTCTATAAAAGAACTGCCGAAGAGACACCAAATAAAACTATCACCGCTAAAACCAACGATAGAGGTACCCAAACAATTCAGCCGCAGCAAATACCTGTTATATCCAAACGGTTAAGAGAAGAAATCGAAAAAAGTAGGAAGACATCGCCTAAGAAGACGAAAACAAATCGACCTGTGGGGGCAAATAATACTAAGTCTAAGGAGCCAAGGAAAGCATTGGAAAGTAACTTAGATACGGTGGCCGGGACGATCGGCAACGCTGATGTACCTCAAGCACCAATTGAAGACAACAACAAACGACACGCTTGGGTTTCACAAACAAAAAAATGCGTGAAACCACCTCGACCGAATGTAGTGATCAATAAACCGTCTGAGAAACTTTCCTTTGCGGACATACTCCGGAAAGTAAAAGGAGCTCCAGAGCTTAAAGCAGTCGGTAATGATGTTCACTCTATCAGGAAAACACAAAAAGGGGAACTTCTGCTTGAATTCAAAAGATCAGCAGAAACAATAACAAGTGTCCACCAAGACCACATCAAAAGTATACTACCTGAGGAAATAGAGGTCAAAACGCTAACGGAAGAAGCTACCTTTGAACTACGATACCTGGACGAAATAACCACAGAAGAAGAAATAATTGATGCATGGAAAAACCAAATAGGCGAAATACATCACTCGGCGATCAAAACAATAAGAAATGCCCCTGGAGGTACCAGAACGGCTATAATTGTAATACCAAAGAAGCAGGCCGGTAAAGCTGAGGAGGTGGGCAAACCACGAGTTGGATGGACCGTGTGCCGATTACTCCAAAAAGTTACCCCCAGGAGATATACAAATGCTTCGATTTTGGACATGTGGCAAGGAACTGTCAGAGCTCCAAAGACTGGTCTAAACACTGCTACAAGTGTGGTGGAGAGGATCACCTTGCTAAAGCGTGTCAAGGTGCCCCTCACTGCCTACTTTGTAGAACTGACACAAATATTGACGCTAACCATATTACGGGAGGATCTAAATGTCCATTATAGTACACTAGACAATCACTGCTGGGCTACCAGCAAGTGCAACAAGGCATCGATATGGACGTGTGGTAAATTTCCACTAGAGAAGGTCTACGACGGAGGGGAAGCATACGTAAAAAGTACAGTGAATGGAATAACGTTTTTCAGCTGTTATTTACCCCCCAGTCTATCAATCGAAGAATACAAACAAAGACTGGGCAATATTGTTAGCGACGCTAAAAATATGAAGCCGATAGTGATTGCCGGTGACTTCAATGCCTGGGCCATTGAATGGGGCTCAACATTGACAAACCCCAGGGGAGAGTGCCTACTAGAAGCATTGGCCACCCTGGATGTAGTATTATTGAACTGCGGCCAAAAGGATACATTCACAAGGAACGGTAGAAGCTCTAAGATTGATTTGACATTTATCAGCGATCCACTAGCTAATTTAACTGAGTGGCAAGTGTCAGATATCTACACACATAGTGACCACCAAGCTATCATATTCGAAATACATGACCGCGCAGCAAGAACCATTCCTGCGGTAGCTACTCCAAATCTGCTATGGAAGGAGTTAACTTTTGGACAAAGAAGCTTTTAAGCTCTCAATGGACGACATCCACCTAACTGGCAGTGCAAATGATAAAGCAATACAACTGATGCGCTGCATAACAAATTCATGTAACGCATCTATGGCAAAGAAAGGCCGGCGGAATGGCAGACAACATGTGTATTGGTGGACTGACCAAATTTCCGAACTGAGAAGAAAATGCAAACATGCGCGACGCCTATGTCAAAGAGCAAGGGGTCGTGAAAATTTTATAGCGCACCAAGAAGCCTATAAAACATCGAGAACTGATCTAAAAAAGGCGATATCGAATAGCAAGGCAAGATGCTTCAAGGAAATGTGTGAGGAGGTCGAGAATAACCCCTGGGGACTAGGATATAAAGTGGTTATGAAAAAATTATATAGCTACCGTCCATCAGTTACAACAGACGCAGCTAAGCTACAAGCAATAGTTGAAGGTCTCTTCCCGCAGAGAGCTGATATAACCTATACAGTACAAGATAGTGAGCCACAGAATGAAATACCTGAGGTTAGCAGGCAAGAATTGGAAGTGGTATGCAAAGGTTTGAAACTAACCAAAGCACCTGGAGTAGATGGAATACCAAACCTGGCACTAAAGATGGCCACAGAAACCAACGCTGATTCATTCAGGGAAGTGTTCAACGCATGTATAAAGGAGAGAACATTCCCCCAGATATGGAAAATACAAAGGTTGGTGCTTATACCAAAGGGCAATAACGTACAAGATGCATCAGGCTACCGCCCGCTATGTATGATTGATACGGCCGGTAAACTTTTGTAAAAGATAATTAGCCGAAGACTAGAAGAAGCCTTGAATGGCAATGGTTTATCAGATAGACAATTTGGTTTTCGGAAGGCACGCTCCACAATAGAGGACGTGGAGGCAGTCATAGCCATAGCAAAAGATGCCATTAAAGGAGACCGTTGGCTCGAAGGAGACAAAGAATACTGTGTTATCATTACATTAGACGTTAAAAACGCATTTAACTCAGCGGACTGATACACTGCTTTAGCAGCATTTCAAGGGAAAGACGTTCCAAAGTACCTAGTGGAATTAATCGTTGACTATTTTAAAGGGAGAGTGCTTTTGTATTACACAGACAGAGGCACAAAGTCATACCAAGTAACAGCAGGGGTACCACAGGGCTCGGTACTGGGTCCAATATTGTGGAACATTTTGTATGACGGAGTGTTGAGACTTGAGCTCCCAGAAGGCGCAGAAATAATTGGATTTGCTGATGACATCGCGCTGGTGGTTAAAGGGAAACATATAGAAAAGATACAATCAACATGCAACGATGCGGTCACTATGGTAAGGAGCTGGATCGCAAGTGTAGGCCTCAAACTTGCTGATCATAAAACTGAAGTCCTTCTTGTAAGCAGCAGGAAAAAGATTGAGTACATTACAATAACTGTTGGCAATGAGCGAGTCACATCAAAACAAGCAATCAAGTATCTTGGAGTAATGATTGACAATAGACTCACATTCAAAGAGCATCTACGATATGTTGCTACGAAATGTGCTAATACAACATGTGCGCTATCGCAAATAATGCCCAATATAGGTGGACCTAGACAACAGAAGAAGCAGTTTTTGACAAATGTAGGTAAGTCTATTGCTATATATGCAGCTCCCATATGGGCAGATGCAATGAATAAAAAGACGTACAGATCAGGAGTAGACGCAGCCTACAGAAGATGCGCTCTCAGAGTTGTTTCCTCATTCCGTACAGTATCTACTGACGCGGCCATGGTTATTGCCGGAATGATGCCACTACAGCAGGAAGCAGAAATTGAAAAGGAAAAGCATGCGGCAAAAAGAACTGGGCTTACAAATTACAATCAGCTCAATGAAGAAGCATTGAATAAGTGGCAACGGAGTTGGGATATATCCACAAAAGGAAGATGGACGCATAAGCTCATTCCGAAGATAAGTGATTGGACCAACAGAAAGCATGGACAGGTGAACTACTATCTTACCCAGGTGTTAACTGGACACGGCTGCTTCAGAGCATATCTTTTTACGTTCAAACATGACGAAGACGACACGTGCCCAGCATGTCCATATACAAAAGAAACGGTGGAACATGTGTTCTTTGATTGCCCGAGATATGAGAACCATCGCAGCTCCTTGGCAAGAGCAATCAGAGAACAGGTCACACCTGATAACATAATCCTACTGATGTTGAGATCAACAGAAATCTGGAACTTAGTGTGTATATTTGCGAAAGAAATCGTAGAAGGACAGAGAGCAGCAGAGAGAACTAGAAGAGCAGTAAGAGATGACAGCACTCGCTGAATCACCACCCTACGAAGTAATGCTTAAATGTGGTTCCGGGGGGATTTATGGTTAGAAGAGACACGGTGTTAGGATGAGGTTTAGTACGTAGGCGTAAATACCAAGCAAACATTAATGCTGTGTGACTGACTTTTAAAAATTCGCACATTCAGATGTGCGAGAAAATTTTATGCTCGCACCGCACTGAGCGACAAAAAATTCTCTGTGCACACAAGTGTGCTGTTCATACTTTTTTACTTTTTCATACTTTTTTTTTTTTGGTATCGTACCTGGGGGAAAAATCTTCCAAAGATACAAATAGCTCGTACCATTTGCATGCCCGATTCATGCATAACCCAATTGAGTCATGCATGCCTACGGACTAAAAAGTCCCCTACATTCTCAGCTGAAACTCCTGTAAATTCCTGCAGTACGACCAATTAAGGTATTCCTTCACAGGGCAGGTTAGAAGAGCACTTAGCGTGCTTTCACTCCGATTGTGTACTAAGTATTTCGTCCGCTCTAACAGTGTTTATTGTTCTAGATATTATGCTCTTCTAGAAGCTCCATTCTTCAATGCTTGCCAACATCTGTATTACTACAGTAGGAGGGCTGGCTTCCCCAATTATAGTCTCCAGATTTTGTCTATCAGCGAATTTTATACAGTCTCTAATTATATGGTCGGGGCTCTCAATTTTATCTGGACAAAACTAGCAGTATGGATTACTTGCAAGCCTGAACCGGTATAAGTATTCACGGAAGCAGCCATGCCCCGTAAGAAACTGCGTTAATTGAAATCCCAGTACTCCAGATCCTCGGTAAATCCAAACTTTTATATTTGGCATTAAGGAATGCATCCATCTTGATTTTTGGGAATGGTCCCACCTATGTTGCCATTCATTAAGATATTTGTCTCTTATTTCTAGATAAGTATGTGACAGAGATTGCTGAGTTTCATTCATTCGTAGACGAGAACGCATGAAGAAGCTGTCTCTGGCCAAGAGCGGTTCAAGGTCTATTGGCACACGTCCCGCCAATACTCCCGCAGCATCATCCGATACTGTACAGTAAGCATGGCAGATGCGTAGGTTTGCCAATCTATGTGCGCTTTTCATTATGCGTGAAAACGACTTTATGGTTGTAGCATGCACCCACACAGAAGCAGCATATAGCATCACCGACTTGGAAACGGATGCTAAAACAACTCTAGCTATGTCCTTGGGGCCTCCTATGTTTGGCATTAACCGGGCCAATGTGCTGCAAACACGTGAGGCTTTGTCTCCCGATTGCTTTAGGTGAGTTTTGAAATGCAACCTACTATCAAGGGTAACACCAAGATACGTAAGTTGGGGGCTAGATTGTATATCTACTCCACCCACTTTAATTGAGAGTTGTTCAATCCTTTTCCTACTGCTGATTAGCAGCGCCTCAGTTTTATGCTCAGCGAGCTCTAATCCGCTGTTTTGCAACCACGATTTAGCTACTGCAATAGTAGCGTTGCAATTCCTAGCCACTTCATCTAGAGTTTTTGCGACCACTACTATTGCAATATCATCTGCATACTCAATTACGTTTACTCCATCCGGCTTTTCAATTCGAAGGATACCATCGTACATGATATTCCAAAGAATTGGCCCTAGAACTGATCCCTGGCGAACCCCTCCCGTAATCTTATATGTTTTGGGTCCGGAGTCTGTGATGTAATTATTTTTAAAAGATATTCTGGGACTTTTATTTTCAACAGTGCATTTAAGATGCTACTCCACTCAGCAGCGTTGAAAGAATTTTTAACATCTAAGGTCACCACCGCGCAGTATTTTTTGGTACCACCTAGCTACCTTAAGCCCTTAGTAGCTTCCTTTGCAATGTTGCATACATGTAATATAGCATCAACAGTACAACGTTTAGGGCTAAAGTCAAATTGGTTATTTGACAGACCCTGCCTTGCCTCCGTGAATTTTTCTAATCTAGAACTTATAATTCTTTCCAGGACCTTACCTGCAGTGTCCAGTAGACATAAAGGTCTGTAAGACGATGGTAGTTCTGAGGGCTTATTACCTTTAGGAATAAACACCAATCTTTGCTTTTTCCAACACGAAGGAAAAATATCTTCCTGTAGGCAGCTGTTGAATACATCCCTGAATATAGCAGCTTGTTTTAGTATTGCCTTCTTCAATACGGTATTGGGAATTCCATCCAATCCAGGAGATTTATTGGGTTTAACTCTGGAAGAAGCGGCTATGACTTCAGAATCTGTAACCGGGGGGATCTCGTTTAATTCAGTGTTTATCGATATTAAGATTCTAAGTTCTCCCTTTTTTGGGAACAAGTGTTTAACGATATTCGCATATTATTTTAGGAGACGAAGGTACCGAGCCTCTTAACCTCTTAAATTTACGCATTACTATTTTGTAGCCATCGCACATAGGGGTATTTGCTCAATTTAGGCGGCCAAAAATCGAATTTTTGAAATTAATTTTTCATAAAAATTTTTAATTGGGGACTTTACAAAATAGAATTTGCTACAAAATTATGTTTTTTTTATTTTTCTCTGAGCTGCCATTCGCATGAACAGCTGATTTGAAGTGGAGCATTTTGAAAGTAAAATTTTTGTTTGAGTTGCAACTTACACTAGTAGCTAATAAAAAGTGATATTATTAATAGCGACAACATTCTTTAAAGATATAAATTATGACATCGTTTAAAGCAGGTAATTAGAGATCTACTCATAAAATTTAAAGTAGATATTCTGTGTTTTAGTGCTGTTGAGGCTTTAATCTAAAAGTTGCAATTTGAATGAATTTTTTTGATTTAAGCGAATGCATTATAGTTAAAAAGTTATAGAATTCCGCAATATTCCACTATGATATTAACTGCATTATAAAGGTGAAAGTTTCTTCATTTAAGAAAAAAAAGTTTGGCTGCGGATTTTTGCGGATGGCTTTGTAAGCAGCAAAAAAGTGAAGTAGAGTCATGCATATTTGAAGCAATATTTTGCATTGCTTCGTATACAAAACGAGTAAACATAATACTTAGATAATGTAGGAGAAAAAATATTGTTATGCCTGAAATGTAAAGATCTGACACATTGATACATTGAAGATAAAGTTAATATTTACTAATTTTTGTGAGTATTTGAAATCCTAATCAAGCGCACCAGCAGCATTCAGTGTACTCATAAGCAGCGTTTGTGATCTATGTATACTATGTGTTTCCGTGTAATCAAAATTCAAAAGGCATTCAAAAACAAAATGGGTCTTATTGTAGATATGCCTAAACCTGGATTCGGAAATAGTAATGATGGAAACATAAGTAGTCGATTTTTTTCTGAGCCTGAGTTATCAGCAGAAATTACGAGTATAGATCCAAACCTAATTTTTTGTTTAAAAGTGATTTTGGAAGTCATATCAAGTGGATATGACATTGATACTGAAAAATTTAATCAATATGCTTTCGATACAGCGAAGCTGTACGTAATATTGTATCCATGGTATCCTATGACGCCTACTATGCATAAGATTCTTATTCATGGAGAAATTGTCATTAAAAATGCACTGCTGCCTATAGGACAACTGTCAGAAGAAGCGGCAGAAGCACGTAATAAGCATTTCAGACTGTATCGTGAGAACTATGCACGAAAATTTTGTCGGAAGTCCTGCAATACATATATTAAATAGACTGTTATTAACTTCAGATCCTCTTCTGACTGGATTGAGAGCAAAGCCAAAAAAACCATCACAGCCTTTCACAAAGGAAGCGTTAAAAATGC
Organism: Teleopsis dalmanni; assembly: GCF_002237135.1. NCBI lineage: Eukaryota > Metazoa > Arthropoda > Insecta > Diptera > Diopsidae > Teleopsis > Teleopsis dalmanni. Next base: position 129,182,128 of record NC_051846.1, on the reverse strand, counting down.
TTCTTCCTACTAATGAACTGGAAGATACCATAATGTGCTTAAGTGAGAAGGATGAATATTTCGCTCAGATAGCGAAATATTAAATTTTTAAATATTTTAAATTTTTTTAAATTACACTTATTGTTCTAAGGTAAGAGCAGAAAAATGCATGTTTCAATATAATTTTACTGTTGTTAGGTATACGAATATGTTTAACCAAAACGTCGCATTAAAAAACTGAAATACTTTTTATTATTATAATAATATTTATAATTATATTTATAATAATATAATAAACAATATTTATTTGTTTTAATATCTTACTCGAATTCTGAATTGAGAGAAGCCGCTTGGCATACATATGCAACATTTTATCAAGCACAGTGTATTTTTTTAGACATTATTAATTATTTTGTTTATTTTTTTGTTTTAGCAACTTTAAAAGTCATGAATTAGCTTTACGTAACATTTTAAATTAAAAAATAACACAAAAATAATTTTGGCCGCCTAAATTGGTCAAATACCCCAGTGTGCATCGCCCCAGACATTTTGGTCTTCATCATTGATCAGAGTTTGAAAAGCTTGGTTCTTACTCTTAATAATTGCTTTTTTAAGCTTAGATCTGCTCTCTCGGTATTTTTGTATAAGCCTTTCCGCATCTACTCCAGATCTGTGGCGTTGGAACTGTCCATTTTTTGGACTTGAGCTCCTGCATAGCCTTCCTGTAGGATTCGCATTTGAAACTTCTTGAGTAGTGTAGATTACCACCCTTACAGTTTTCCGGACATAGGATGCATTTTGGTTTAGCCGAGCACGATTTTGCCTTATGACCATCTTCTCCGCATCTCATACATGTGCTAGATCTATCATTATCGCTTTTGCAATGTCTAGCAGCATGTCCAAATTGAAGACATTTAAAGCACCTCATGGGTGTGATATGCTTTCTGATTCTACTGCGCACCCAATGCTGTTCATATTATGATTGCACAAATGTTCACAATTGTGAAGAAATGTGCGATTGCACAAATGTGCGATTGCACAAATGTGCACAAATGTGCGATTTTGCGCTTGCACCCAAGATTGGAAAAAAATTACAGGCATTTGACAATTTTGTTTGAAATAGAAAATATTATTTTGTTGCAAAAAAAAATTGTGAAAAATTTGATATTTGCGTTCGTTGGGATCGTAACTTATGTTAAAAATTGCATAAATTAACAAATATTTTAAATAATTATTTTTTTTAAGTATTTATAATGTTAACTAAAAATTATAACTGTCTTAACCTTATTTGTATTTTAACTTAAAATATTAGTTTTTTGTATATTACTTCCCAACTTTTGTGCATTTTTAAATGCAAATTTAGTAAGTGAACTAAGTATTTGTATAAGTAAGTATTTGTTTGGTAAGTTTTGCACCAGTCTAAAAGAAATAAAAACATATTTTAGGAAGATTTTTTTATTCCCAAAAAATATGTATTTACATAGGTAGAGTATCTAACTTTTATTAAAAGACACAAAAGATTAGGAAAATATTTTCTTGAACAGGTAGCAGGTATTGGTATTGGTGTATTTGTTTAATAAATTTTGCAACAGTTTAAAAAAGATAATACGGGTAGGTCACAAATAGATATTTTTCTTCCCCAGAAATATATATTCACTTAGGTAGAGTATTTCACATTCATTAAAAAAAGCGAAAGATTAGGAAAACAGCTGCTTAGATTAGTTAATGTGAACTTAAAAAACATGAAAAGGAAGTAAAATTTTTAACTCTTTTGGTAGGACACAAAATTTTTAAATACAAAGCAATTAGTTTCCACAGAAATATATGAATGAATACTAATAACAGAATAGGTAAAATACTATTAAGTGATACTCTTAAATAAAAAACAAACAAACTAAGCTGTTAATCATAAATAAATAAAATTTTATGAAGTAGTCCAAAATTGATATATTAAATATTTTGAAAGTAAGATCCGTAGAACCGATCCCCTATACTTATAACATTTCGAAACAAATACTCTTTCTCTATTAAATTCATGTACCTATTTTCATGTACATGTACCTATAGTTTTCAAGTACATTGTGAAATTAACTTTATTCCCATATTTTAAATTAATAAACCTTAAAATAATAAGTAATATAAGCAATAAATGTAAATCTAATAATAAATTCAAAATTAAAATATAAATAGAAAATCATTTCTTCAATAAAATATTTCGTATTAAGACCAAAATTAATACAAATCAGTTTTACGTACTATTTTGCTGCGATATTCGTCATAATATTGTGCGCTTTTAAATCATCATTTCACACAAATGTGCAGTAGACATTTCGTCTCCGCACATTTGGGTGCATTTTTATTTTCGAGTCTGCACACAAAATGTGCTCCTCGTATTCTTTTCTGAACACGTTGTGTGCGAAGGTAAGCTGGCTGCCTCACACACAATGTGCTGTGCGAAATAACTTCGGCACAAACACCGAATGCGTGTGCGAGTTTTATTTCACTCCACCACATTCGTGTGAAATGTGCGTTTTGTTTGTGCACACAAGATGTGGCACTTAAGATGTGCACAAAAATTTTCGCACACCATATTTGTGAATTGTGAAATTTTATTTAGAATCGCACAACATTTTTTTTTTTTTTTTTTTTTTAAGCTATACGAAGAAAGGGATGGGGAATCTTCAAAAGATACTGGTACCCCGTACTACCAGCATGCACGATTCGCAACCAAGACTTACACTTTTGCTTGATATTTGCGCCTACGTACTAAATCTCATCCTAACACCATGTCTCTTCTAACCATAAATCCCTCCGGAACCACATTTAAGCATTACTTCGTAGGGTGGTGATTCAGCGATTGCTGTCATCTCTTACTGCTCTGCTAGTTCTCTCTGCTGCTCTCTGTCCTTCTACGATTTCTTTCGCAAATATACTAGGTTCCACTAGGTTCCAGATTTCTGTTGACTTTAACATCAGTTGGATGATGTTATCAGGTGTGACCTGTTCTCTGGTTGCTCCTGTCAAGGAGCTGCGGTGGTTCTCATATCTCGGGCAATCAAAGAACACATGTTCCACCGTTTCTTTTGTATATGGACATGCTGGGCACGTGTCGTCTTCGTCATGTTTGAACTTAAAAAGATATGCTCTGAAGCAGCCGTGTCCAGTTAACATCTGGGTTAGGTAGTAGTTCACCTGCCCATGCTTTCTGTTGGTCCAATCACTTATCCTTGGAATGAGCCTATGCGTCCATCTTCCTTTTGTGGATATATCCCAACTCTGTTGCCACTTATTCAATGCTTCTTCATTGAGCTGATTGTAATTTGTAAGCCCAGTTCTTTTTGCCGCATGCTTTTCCTTTTCAATTTCTGCTTCCTGCTGTAGTGGCATCATTCCGGCAATAACCATGGCCGCGTCAGTAGATACTGTACGGAATGAGGAAACAACTCTGAGAGCGCATCTTCTGTAGGCTTCTGTACGTCTTTTTATTCATTGCATCTGCCCATATGGGAGCTGCATATATAGCAATAGACTTACCTACATTTGTCAAAAACTGCTTCTTCTGTTGTCTAGGTCCACCTATATTGGGCATTATTTGCGATAGCGCACATGTTGTATTAGCACATTTCGTAGCAACATATCGTAGATGCTCTTTGAATGTGAGTCTATTGTCAATCATTACTCCAAGATACTTGATTGCTTGTTTTGATGTGACTCGCTCATTGCCAACAGTTATTGTAATGTACTCAATCTTTTTCCTGCTGCTTACAAGAAGGACTTCAGTTTTATGATCAGCAAGTTTGAGGCCTACACTTGCGATCCAGCTCCTTACCATAGTGACCGCATCGTTGCATGTTGATTGTATCTTTTCTATATGTTTCCCTTTAACCACCAGCGCGATGTCATCAGCAAATCCAATTATTTCTGCGCCTTCTGGGAGCTCAAGACTCAACACTCCGTCATACAAAATGTTCCACAATATTGGACCCAGTACCGAGCCCTGTGGTACCCCTGCTGTTACTTGGTATGACTTTGTGCCTCTGTCTGTGTAATACAAAAGCACTCTCCCTTTAAAATAGTCAACGATTAATTCCACTAGGTACTTTGGAACGTCTTTCCCTTGAAATGCTGCTAAAGCAGTGTATCAGTCCGCTGAGTTAAATGCGTTTTTAACGTCTAATGTAATGATAACACAGTATTCTTTGTCTCCTTCGAGCCAACGGTCTCCTTTAATGGCATCTTTTGCTATGGCTATGACTGCCTCCACGTCCTCTATTGTGGAGCGTGCCTTCCGAAAACCAAATTGTCTATCTGATAAACCATTGCCATTCAAGGCTTCTTCTAGTCTTCGGCTAATTATCTTTTACAAAAGTTTACCGGCCGTATCAATCATACATAGCGGGCGGTAGCCTGATGCATCTTGTACGTTATTGCCCTTTGGTATAAGCACCAACCTTTGTATTTTCCATATCTGGGGGAATGTTCTCTCCTTTATACATGCGTTGAACACTTCCCTGAATGAATCAGCGTTGGTTTCTGTGGCCATCTTTAGTGCCAGGTTTGGTATTCCATCTACTCCAGGTGCTTTGGTTAGTTTCAAACCTTTGCATACCACTTCCAATTCTTGCCTGCTAACCTCAGGTATTTCATTCTGTGGCTCACTATCTTGTACTGTATAGGTTATATCAGCTCTCTGCGGGAAGAGACCTTCAACTATTGCTTGTAGCTTAGCTGCGTCTGTTGTAACTGGTGGACGGTAGCTATATAATTTTTTCATAACCACTTTATATCCTAGTCCCCAGGGGTTATTCTCGACCTCATCACACATTTCCTTGAAGCATCTTGCCTTGCTATTCGATATCGCCTTTTTTAGGTCAGTTCTCGATGTTTTATAGGCTTCTTGGTGCGCTATAAAATTTTCACGACCCCTTGCTCTTTGACATAGGCGTCGCGCATGTTTGCATTTTCTTCTCAGTTCGGAAATTTGGTCAGTCCACCAATACACATGTTGTCTGCCATTCCGCCGGCCTTTCTTTGCCATAGATGCGTTACATGAATTTGTTATGCAGCGCATCAGTTGTATTGCTTTATCATTTGCACTGCCAGTTAGGTGGATGTCGTCCATTGAGAGCTTAAAAGCTTCTTTGTCCAAAAGTTAACTCCTTCCATAGCAGATTTGGAGTAGCTACCGCAGGAATGGTTCTTGCTGCGCGGTCATGTATTTCGAATATGATAGCTTGGTGGTCACTATGTGTGTAGATATCTGACACTTGCCACTCAGTTAAATTAGCTAGTGGATCGCTGATAAATGTCAAATCAATCTTAGAGCTTCTACCGTTCCTTGTGAATGTATCCTTTTGGCCGCAGTTCAATAATACTACATCCAGGGTGGCCAATGCTTCTAGTAGGCACTCTCCCCTGGGGTTTGTCAATGTTGAGCCCCATTCAATGGCCCAGGCATTGAAGTCACCGGCAATCACTGTCGGCTTCATATTTTTAGCGTCGCTAACAATATTGCCCAGTCTTTGTTTGTATTCTTCGATTGATAGACTGGGGGGTAAATAACAGCTGAAAAACGTTATTCCATTCACTGTACTTTTTACGTATGCTTCCCCTCCGTCGTAGACCTTCTCTAGTGGAAATTTACCACACGTCCATATCGATGCCTTGTTGCACTTGCTGGTAGCCCAGCAGTGATTGTCTAGTGTACTATAATGGACATTTAGATCCTCCCGTAATATGGTTAGCGTCAATATTTGTGTCAGTTCTACAAAGTAGGCAGTGAGGGGCACCTTGACACGCTTTAGCAAGGTGGTCCTCTGCACCACGCTTGTAGCAGTGTTTAGACCAGTCTTTGGAGCTCTGACAGTTCCTTGCCACATGTCCAAAATCGAAGCATTTGTATATCTCCTGGGGGTAACTTTTTGGAGTAATCGGCACACGGTCCATCCAACTCGTAGTTTGCCCACCTCCTCAGTTTTACCGGCCTGCTTCTTTGGTATTACAATTATAGCCGTTCTGGTACCTCCAGGGGCATTTCTTATTGTTTTGATCGCCGAGTGATGTATTTCGCCTATTTGGTTTTTCCATGCATCAATTATTTCTTCTTCTGTGGTTATTTCGTCCAGGTTTCGTAGTTCAAAGGTAGCTTCTTCCGTTAGCGTTTTGACCTCTATTTCCTCAGGTAGTATACTTTTGATGTGGTCTTGGTGGACACTTGTTATTGTTTCTGCTGATCTTTTGAATTCAAGCAGAAGTGCTCCTTTTTGTGTTTTCCTGATAGAGTGAACATCATTACCGACTGCTTTAAGCTCTGGAGCTCCTTTTACTTTCCGGAGTATGTCCGCAAAGGAAAGATTCTCGAACGGTTTAATGATCACTACATCCGGTCGAGGTGGTTTCACGCGTTTTTTTGTTTGTAAAACCCAAGCGTGTCGTTTGTTGTTGTCTTCAATTGGTGCTTGAGGTACATCAGCGTTGCCGTTCGTCCCGGCCACCGTATCTAAGTTGCTTTCCAATGATTTCCTTGGCTCCTTAAACTTAGTATAATTTGCCCCCACAGGTCGATTTGTTTTCGTCTTCTTAGGCGGTGTCTTCCTACTTTTTTCGATTTCTTCTCTTAACCGTTTGGATATAACAGGTGTTTGCTGCGGCTGAATTGTTTGGGTACCTCTATCGTTGGTTTTAGCGGAGATAGTTTTATTTGGTGTCTCTTCGGCAGTTCTTTTATAGAGCGATGATATCATTGCAACAAGATCACGCATTGCTTGGTGGATGGACCTTCTTCCTCCACCCATCATCTCATTTAGCTCGGATATTTTGTCCCCGAGTTTAATGAACGCTTCTCTTTTCACTTTTGGAACACTGTTCCCATTAAGCTCCGGAGGGGATGAGCGAGCTCTCTCGTTATTTTGCCTCTCTTGTGATAGCACAGGTGAGTGTGTTAGTCTCGGCGCCCTCATGAAGGGGTTTTGGCTGGGACTGACTATCCGTGACTCCTTTGCACTTTCGGTGCCGGCTGGAGTATTAACGCCAGAGTGTATTGGTGTTTTTGTAGTTGTGAACATTTTTCTTTGCAATTGGGTCCCAACTTAAAGCCGTTATCTTAGTTTCGTTGTGTAGTTACCCTTATTGTGGTTCCATGATTATCTTTGCAATGTAGGGAGGTCATGCGAGGGTTGACACAAAGCCTTATGAGCGCATGTATTCAGAGCCAAACCGGAAGCTAAGCAGAAGATATTCTTAACTGCCCCTACACCCCAACTTAACAGGATGAATCCAAGATCGTTCTTTAAGGCTTGCCAGGTTTTAAAGGAACGGAGGCAGATGAAGCATCAGCCTGAAACCCGTCTGGACCAGATTTCGCTCTAGCCCATATTGGTAACAGAATACATCATCCACCAGCCCAAGTCATCATATCCAATCGTTTGCTCCAGTATACCATAATCAGAATCTTACTGGTATCGATCCTGATGCCTTTTCTTATAGGCTTTCTCCATTATCATGTCATCATGTCCAATCGATTGCTGTTGTCCAGTATGCCATAATCAGAATCTTACTGGTATCGATCCTGATGCCTTTTCTTATAGCCTTCCTCCATTATCATCTCTCGTATGTGAATTGTGATGCGACAGTCGTCCCTAACATGATATACAGACGCTGCGGATTTCCGACTCCCTCGTTGACGCATCAATTGCTCTTACATTGGAAGCAGACATTGTGCGCCTACGCGTTCCTCGATACCATCCCGGGATGGTGGACGCTTAGTTAGAGCCGGCGTCTACTCGGCTCAGCTTAGGGGCTTCTCAGGGTTTCTGTGACCTTTTAAGCCACACCCTCCGACGCCTAGCTGGATTTTAGTCGCCTCTTACGACAGGCATGCCTTACCGCGGGAATATTCTAACCCCTATCCCGCAGGGTGAATTTTTTTTTTTTTTTTTTTTTTTTTTTTCCCTTTATTATACAACTGCCAAAATTTAGCATTTAGTATACATTTTTGCATAATGGAACTTCAATTAATAATTCAAAAACAAGATTAAGAATTATATGAGTTAACTATTAATAGTGAATAAAAAGAAAACTTTTCTTTAAATTATATAAACTAAATATTATAAAATAAGTAAAATTAATGGATAGATGATATAATAAATGAGTCAATTAAATAGACTGCTATGAATTTACTATGAATATATTAGTTAGTTTGCTAGTTCTGATGAAAATAAGCGTTTCAATCTTCTGTTATGTGTAGCTTCGTCATTAGGTAGCTGCCTCATTGTTGGGTTAGGGTGGAAAAGTAATCTGTCTGTGTGCTTTTCACTATTTTTTCGGATAACGTCTGCAACGAAGGGTATCTTTAAATCACGATGAATGTCATAGTTTGAGATGTACCATTCAGCGTTGATGATAGTCCTAAGTATTTTTGATTGTAGTCTTTGCAGTATTTGAATGTTGGATTTACATGCTGTGCCCCATATTTCGGCTCCATATTTCCATATTGGAGCGATTACTGTTTTATATACTAGTAGTTTATTTTCCACTGTTAGTTTTAATTTCGAGCAGAGTAGCCAGTACAATTGTCCAAAGCGACGCTTAATTTCATTGCTTTTAGCTTTAATATGGTCTTTCCAAGTTAATCTGCTATCTATAGTAATGCCAAGGTAATTTGCCTTTGCGTGTGTGAAGACTTCGTCATTGTTAATATTTATACGTTTTAGGTCATATTTTTTATTCGTGTAGATAACATGAACTGTTTTGCTTGTATTTATTTGAACTCCCCATTTATCGAACCATTCGAGCGTTGCATTTAGGTAATTCTGCAAGTTGTCTGTGGATATGTTAAAATTTTTATTAGCTGCAATTAGGGCTGTATCGTCTGCAAAAGTTGCTATCAAACTTTGAGGATCAGAAGGTATCGGGACATCAGCCGTGTATAGCAAGTAGAGTAATGGACCTAGTACGCTTCCTTGGGGCACACTAGCTTTCATTTGTTTAAGTTCGGAAATTGAGTCTTTATACTTCACATAAAAGTATCTATTTTGTAGATAGCTCTTAAGTAGGAGGTAAAAGTTTGTTGGAAGAAGCTCTGATAGTTTAGTTAGTAGACCTCCATGCCAAACGCTGTCAAAAGCCTTTGCGACATCTAGATATACCGCCGAGGAAAATTGTTTTGTGTCAATATCACTAGTTATTTTATTAACAACTCTGTGAACTTGTTGTATAGTCGATTACTTTTTCCGAAAGCCGAATTGATGGTCAGGTATAAGTTTTTCTTTATGAAGAATCGGTTCTAGTCTTGATAAAATTATTTTTTCAAACAATTTTGACATAACTGGTAATAGGCTAATTGGTCTGTATGATTTTGTTACAGATATGTCCTTATTTGGTTTAGGTATAGTGATTACTTCTGCTACTTTCCAAACTTTTGGAAAATACTTAAGGCGAAAAGCGCAATTAAACAGATTTCTCATATATACAAGTGCTTGAAGAGACAGCTCAGTCAGAATCTTTCCTGTGATACTATCGTATCCCGGTGATTTTTTAGCTTTAATTTTATTTTTAATAGTATTCTTAATCTCTGTTATTGAAACATTCTTTATTGCAAGATTTTGAGTAGAACTGCTCCGTGTAACGTTGCTATCATGCTGTTTTGGGTTACTAAACGTAGTTTCGAAGTACGTGGCAAAAAGTTCAGCTTTTTCAGTGTTAGTTCTAGCCCAAGTTCCATTTGCTTTCCTTAGTGGTGGTTGATGCATTACTGAGTTGTTGATATTTTTAGTAACTTTCCATAAAGAATAGTTAGTGGTTTTGTCAGCTGTCAAGTTCATTATGCGTTTTTGCAGGTTTTTATTTTTCTCGTTAAGTAGCATAATTTTAAGTTCTTTGGTTAGTTTGTTTAAGTCCTTTTTTAGTTCAGGAGACCGATTTATTTCACATTGTTTTCTCAGTTTTCTTCTGTCCATTATCTTGCTTTTAACTGCCATCGAGACTTTATTTTGAGTGTCGTTTTGTTTAAGAACTGGGGTAGAATTTGTCACGGCAACAGCGATCATTTCGTTTAAGTATACAATCGCGCTTTCAATTTCATCTTCAGATTTTAAGGAAATATTTATTGTCAGGTCGGTATTAAGAATATCTCTAAACGTGTCCCAACATCTTTTGTTATTATATATTAATTTTGTCCTTGTGATGTTTAGTTTTGTGTCGCTTTCATATGATAGCATAATTGGTGAGTGATCAGATGATAAGTCAGGAAGTGTACTTACTGTAAGAAATCATTTATTTATATTTTTGGTCACAAAGAAGTCAATCACGTCTGGTATTTTGTTCATATCGGTGGGCCAGTACGTAGGTTCACCTGTGCTTAGAATGTCTGCTATTTTGTCAATGATAGCATTATGTAAATTTTTCCCTTTGCAGTTTGTAATTCTTGAGCCCCACAAAGTATTTTTTGCATTAAAGTCTCCACCAACAATGTACCGATTGCCGAGAGTGTTAAGGTAGCTAAGGTATACATCCTTCGAGTTATTGTGCTTCGGAGGGCAGTAAATAGCTGATACTGTTAAATCGCCTTTTGTATCTTGAATGTGGACACTTGTAGCTTGTATTTGTTCTGTTTGGTATATACTGGCTATTGAGCATTGCATACTTTGCTTAATAATTACTGCTGTTCCACCATGGGCTTTGTTGTCGGGATGATTTGTGTGATATATCGAATAGTTGGGGATTTTGATGAAACTTTTATCTGTGAAGTGGGTCTCTGATACCAGTAGTATATCAATGGAATTGATATTTACATATGTTCTCAGTTCTAGTAGTTGTTTGCTGAGACCGTTTGCATTCCAAGCTAAAATTTTTAATTTATTTCTGTCCATCGAGTTTGGTGATTAGGATGGTTAAAATGTGTATAACGTTGGCAACTTGCGTCATAAGCTGTTTCATCATTTGCTGGAGTTCGGCAAATTCGGAGTTGTTTGGTTCATTGTTTATTGGAATGGGTTGAGTTGGATGCGATTTTATTATTTCGGCATATGTTTTAGCTGGTAGGATTTGTTGGGTTTGTTGGGTGGTAGTTATTAGGTTCGTAACAGCTTTAGTTGGCAAAGATATTTCGTTATTTTGAGATGTGGTTTTTTGTTGTTTTGCGCGAAGAGCTGGGAATCGTTTGATTTGAAGAGTTTTATAAACTGTACAACCTTTGTAGTTTGCAGTGTGATTTTCTTTACAGAGAGCGCATTTAACGACGTTGTTCTTACCTTTCATGGGACAGTCAATTGTTTTATGTCCTTCGGAGCATTTAACACAGATTGGACTTCTTGTACAAAAATTTTTTGTGTGTCCATACTTTTGACAGTTGGTACATTGTGGTATTGTTCTTTTTGGATGAGGAGGTTCAAAATTTATTTTGCAGTGCAGTAGGTCTTTGATATTGTAAATTTCCTTGTTATTTACATCTTGTTTAATTTCGATTGTAAATAGGTTTAATGGAGATTTTGTGCGCGGATGTAATACGTTTTGTATATTGCATACTTCATCTCCTAGTTCAGCTAGCTCTAATATAATTTCATTTTTGTTAGCTGAGTGGTGCATACCGCGTAGGAATATCTTAAACCCCCTTTCTTCTTTTGGCTTATACGTGTAGTACTCTACGCTCTTTTCTTTAAGAAATTTTACTATGCTAGTGTAATCTACTGATTCGTATGGCTGGATTTTTATTTCATTGTTTTGTAATACACGAATTTCATATTTAGATATTTGTAGTGCATCTAACGTTTTAATTAGGTTGTCTAGCAGCTGTACTTTTTGCACGTAAATGGGTGGTGGTTTTTTATTTTTAGCCGTTTGATTTTGTGTTGTTTTGCTATCTTTAGTGGGTTCTTTATCATTATCAGTTGCTAGAACAGCAAACCTATTTGTAGCTAAGAAATACTCGTTTAATGTGTATTGTTTTTTGTTTTGTTTGTGCTTTTTGGCGCTTATTTCATTGATTTGCTTACCAGGGGAGCTACGAATTCTCTTATTCACTACTGGCGTGTTGAAGCCATTGTTTTTATTTGTGTTTGCATCTTCTGTTGTGTTTGCAGTTCTGGTGTTAATATCAGAGTTTTCCAAATTCTGAATGAGTTTTGATGGTGAATTGTGTTGATGATGGTTTGATTGTTGGAGTTTTATGTGGTACTCCTGCTGCATTTGTTGTTTCTCTATTTGCTGGTTCTGTTGTGGTTGTTTTTGTTGGGTTTGCAATGATTTTTCTTGCAGTTGTAGCTGTTGATTTGATTGTAGAAGTATTGTTTGATTATTATTATTCGTTTTATGTGGTACTCCTGCTGCATTTGTTGTTTCTCTATTTGCTGGTTCTGTTGTGGTTGTTTTTGTTGGGTTTGCAATGATTTTTCTTGCAGTTGTAGCTGTTGATTTGATTGTAGAAGTGTTGTTTGATTATTATTATTGGATGCTTTTGAACATAGGACAGCTTGCTGTTGTTGTCGTTCTTGTTGTGATTGTTGCTCGTGATTTGACTCGCCTCCACCTTTTGGTGGAGTTCGATTGACCGGCATTACGATAAATTAAGCGATTATCAAAATAGGATATGAAAATATAGCTTACTATTATGCACAGTTTGAGAAGAACTGATCTTGTGTTATAACACTTTTAAAATAATGGTTTGTGTACACACTAATCAAAGAATAGGTTGTATATGCTGTCTCAGCTGAATATTTTAATTTTGTTTAATTACTATAAACAGCTTTTTCACTAATAAAATAAAATATAATAATAATAGCTGTCTCTATCAGCACTTTTTGTTTTGTTCATATATACACAAAACCGCACTGTTCTTTTGTTTGAATGCTTATTCACTTTTGATTATAAGCTTTTGAAATTATTCTGCTGTCTCTGTCAGCTGTTTGAATTTTTTTAATAAAGTTGTGCAAAAGAAAAAAAGTCAACAAAAATCGAAAAAAGCGCGCGCTATTTTCAAATTAATATTTTATGCACTTAAAAGTTTAACTAATTGTTTTTTGCCCAAAACTGATCTATTTTTGGGAATTTGTATTAATAACAAAAGTGATATTTATAACAATACCTCTTATTTACTTGTTTTTATACTGTAATTTAAATTTCTTCGAGACCGGTTAAAAAAACACGTCCGCTCACTACGAAATTTTGATTATAGTAAAAAAGTGGATCGCACAACATTTGTGCGTGGTGTTTTGCATTTTTGTGCACAGCACAGTGTTTTTCTGAACCCTGATTTATTATAAATCTACCAGTAAAATAAAGTGGGTATTTCGTTTGTAAGAGCGTGGCGCTTCTTTGTAGTCTAGATTCTTTGGTATGAGTTTAGTTACTGAGAAAATGATTGCTAACGCCTTTTTTTTAGCGTACTATAATTTTTTTTCACACTTTTTAAGTGCTTTAGATACGAATGCTATTGGTTGTATTACACCATTTGAAAACTTGTGGGATAGAATTCTTGCTACTGCTACATTAGATGCATCAGTGGATAAAATAATGGGTAACTCAGCATTAATATGTACCAGGACCTGGGCCCTGTTGCACCAACACTTTTCACTTTGCACTTTGCAAATTTTTATGAGTTTTTGAGCATTTTTCTCTCATTGAGAACATAAAGCATTAATTTGAGAATTGAGTTATGCAAAGTTTTGAAAACACTCAAAAAATGCAAAGCGTTGCACCAATGTACTGTTCAATGAAAAGTAAAGTATGAAAAGAAAAGTGAAATATTTGACAAAAAACTGGTTTCTTTACACTTTCTGTTGCACCAATACTTTTTACTTTGCGCTTTGCAAAAGTAAACTGCAAAATTTTACAAAAAAATTGCAAATGATTAATTCACCCTGCAAATTTTGCAAATGATTGCTTTACACGAAAGAAAAGTTTCTTATGTATATTAATAAAAGACAAAATGCGTAAAATGACAGAAATCATTAATAAATAAATAAAAATAATTTTAAAAAAATAGAAACTAGAAACTAGAAAATTAGTTTAAGTAAATATTTTTTGTTTTTGAAATAAATTTAGTTGCAATAATTAAAAGGATATATTACCGGACAATACTTTTAAATTGTGAATTAAAGAGTTCAGTTTCTAAAAAAAATTTATAATACATTTAATATAAATATTTTATGTGAATTATTGTTCAAGCATTAACACTTATTTATTATAATGAACAGCTTATTATTATTATAAGTCTGTTATCGTTCAAATTCTCCGAATTATGAACTAAGAAAAAACATGGGTAAAAAATATCTTATAATAGCTAACATTGTAACATTTTTAAATATCTAATTATCCGTATCTAATTATGATAATAAAAATATATTTCTAAAGACAATAGAAGAAAAAATGACAAATGCCTGGACTTCCGTCGTTTTTTGAACCTTGTTTGAAATGTAATTAAAAATAATACAGTCCACTAAAATTAATAAAATTAGTTAAGTTAGTTATAAGGTAATTTTGTATAAATTGAGAGAAATGTTCTAAATAAAATCAGTAATTTAGGCCCTTTATGCTTAGGTTTCTTTTGTATTAGGTTAATACACAGCGACAAGTAAACTATACTTTAATAACTTATAATATTTTAAAATTAAATAATAATGACAGATTTTCAACTAAATTTTTATATAAAAGCAACTTATTATATTTGCTAACTTTGTTTTTCAATATAATTGTTGTTAAAACACCTCATACCCTTACTCTTTACATATAAATTCTTTTTTTATAACTTTTCAAACTGCAAAATAAATTAAAAGCATAAAAATTGTCTCTATGGATATACACAACTTCTTTATCTACGATTCAATGCCAATAAAAGAAATCATATACAAAAATTTTGTGTTTTGTATTAATGTATAACATATAATTGTACTAAAATTATACAAATATTAGAAATTAAAATAATAAAATTTATTAAAATAAAATATTATTTTAAAAACTTTTATTTTAAACAAAAATTAAACTCATAAGTACATACTATGCATAAATCATATACTCATAGTATCAAAATATCAAACAAACAAAAAAAAATATACAAACAGAAACGAAATGCTTTCAAAAACCAATTCAAAATGAAAGTGATCTAATTTTTTGGTGCAACGCTTTGCATTTTATGCAAAGACTTTGCAATGAAATTTTTATTTGCAAAATGCAAAGTAAATCATGTTAAGTCACTTTTACTTTGCAAAAAAAAGTCACTCATAAGTTTTGCAAAGTGCAAAGTGAAAAGTGTTGGTGCAACAGGGCCCTGATCTGATGTAATGTTTTTTTATGATTTCATATGCTATTTGACACTCGTTACACCAATAAAACGTTGTATTTTTCTGTAATAATTTATATGAGGGGCACATTATTTATGCAAAATTATTAATAAATTTTGAGTAATATGTAACCACAAGATTAAATGCCCTAAGCTCGGATTTATTTTTATGAATAGGTGCATTAAGAACTGTTTCTACACGTTCATTGTTTTTGCGTAACCCATACTTATCTATGGTAAATCCTAAGTAAGAAATTTTCTCCTGCAAAAATAAGCATTTTTTTATATATAATTATAATCCAGAAGTTTGTAGTTTTTCTAAAACAAGTATTAGTGTTATTTTATGTTTATCGAAGCTTTTACCTGTTAACGTTATATCGTCTTGATATACTACAACATTTAGAATATTTATAAGTAATATTTCGATCGTATTATTAATTCGGTAGTCAGATCGAGAGTGAATTTATTGATTTGATTATTTCTACATATTCTCTTAATCTATATACATATCAAGATAATGTTAGATAACATTTTGGATATACGAGACACAACAAATGGTATTATAAAGGATGTTCCATTGGCTTGGGTCACGTATTGAAACCTGAGCTTTGCTAGATGTGACGCGTTTCTTTTTTTTTGTCTACGACCGCGCTATGGTGTTTGTAACGTATTGTATGACGCGTATGGTTGAACGACTTAGTCTAAACCCGTATTGTATAGCATACAATGCATCGGCGACTTCAATATCGCCTGCTTTATCATTTGCTTCAATAGCTTCCTAGTTGTATTTAACATACAAACGTGATAGTATGCTTCTGCTAATGCTGGATTCCCTTTGCTCTTGCTCATCAGTGTTGTATTTTCCTAATCTCAGGATAAACTCCTTATTCTAGACAAGAGTTGTACACTTTTAGCTTGAGGTTTTTGACTCTTAAGGGTTCTGGCAACAATAATTATCTCATCGGTCGTGAACGGAGGAGGAGCTTCATTCAAGCTTTGCTCTTCAGAATTGAATCGTGCATAGAAAATAGTATGTCTAATATATTTTCTATGTTCTCGTTATTTAGAGTTGAGCTCGAAAACTTGACGCCTAACATTTTCATCACGACTGGCTACAAAAGTTCTCTAAGTTGTTACGTATCCAATTTGGGTGTGCAGTGTGCGTGGTGATTGTTGACACGGTGGCAAGCTCGGTATGCTCGCCGGCAGTGAGGTGAGTTTTACCACACTCTAGCACACACGGATACAAAACAAAAAAATTTAAATCGTGCCAAAAAAAAAAATTAATGAAAGAAAACAAAAACAAAAAATAAAATTAAAGCCATCAAAGGAGATCAAAAAAAACAAAAAAAAACTATATAATTCTAGCGTGTCTACCAGTGTCACTTTGCACTGTCTCTTAAGTTAGCAAAGAGAAAGAAAGGTGCAATATGTATGTATATATGCACCAACACAAAAGAAAAAAAAGTAATAAAAG
This sequence comes from Teleopsis dalmanni, assembly GCF_002237135.1. NCBI lineage: Eukaryota > Metazoa > Arthropoda > Insecta > Diptera > Diopsidae > Teleopsis > Teleopsis dalmanni. The sequence goes on along the minus strand of NC_051846.1, from coordinate 129,165,401 downwards.
AAATCCAAAAAAAATGAAGTACTATAACTAACACTCTTTTAACACGCTACTCTTGCATACAGATTTGCCTCCTCGTTGATGACGTCACCAGCAAGAATACCTGCAAATAAAACTAAACTACAGACTCCCTTTATTGTTTTGCACTCTGCACATTTATATTTTTTTTCTTTCAAATGAATGTTCAGAATATATCTAAACTAAAATATTAAAGAGAATAAAAAAAAATCATACTATAAATACATAACTTAGTTTTCTAAATCCTTCGGTTTCAAATATTAATTAAATCAAATGATCAAAAATTCAGTAATAATAAAAATAATAAAAATTATAAAAAAAATCCATAAAAATTATATAATAAAAAAAATTCATAAAAAATTTTATAAATGATATAGGTATATTATGTAAAAGAAATAATAAGTTTTTTATTTGTTCGCCACTTAGCTGTTGTTGTTTTTTTCTTTGCTGCTTTGTTGCCGCTTTTTGTGGAGCTTCTATAAATTCTGCATAATCAATAAGACCATTACGTGATGTGTCATTCATTTGTAAAATGGGGCCAGTTGGAGTAACTAATTCTTCATCAGGGAAAATCCTTTCTTCAATAGGTGTCTTTACTTTTCAGTATGTTGTCCTTGTTCATGCCAGTGAATAAGTCAATTTATTGAGTAGCAGGATCAGTTTGTAAATTTCTTCACGAGTTAAATAGTAATGTATGTAGCATAGATTATTTTTTTTTTTTTTATTATTGCTAACAAACTTGAACTTTCTTCCTTTATTTTTTTTTGTTCTTTCACATACATTCAATGTTATGCACAATATATTTTTAGCACTAGAAGGTGGATTATCTTTAAATTATATCTTTGTTTTAGGAATTTTTTTATTTTTATTTTGTTTATTTTCAAATAATAATTTTTATTTAATAACAATAATGCTTTTCACTTTTAACAGATATCAGTTTACGTACAAAAAAAAACAAATGCAAAAAAAAATACATAACGCTCTAACTCTCAAAAGAACTTTTCCATGCTTTTAAATGTAATAATTTAACATAATGTAAATAACTTTTGTTATCGTTTTTAGACCTGGTTATAAATCGAAGTTTTATCTATTTAGAAAAAAAATATCACTCCGATTTTCTCCGACCTTTTCACAATTTCTTAATGCGCACCCAATTTTAAATGTAATTATTTTTTTAAATGTAACATAATGTAGATAACTTTTGTGTTTATCATCGTTTTTAGATATGGTAATAAATCGAAGTTTTTTTTTTTTTAAAAAAAATATCACTCCGGGGCTCTGCACCTTTTCACAATTTCTTAATGCGCACCCAATTTAAAAACAAGAAAAAAAACCAAGCCGCTACCCATCCTTTTTATGTATCACCTCTTCACCGCAATCCAATTAATTTTTCACGTTAATTGCCGTATGATGTTGCAGTTATCTAAATTCACTTAATCCACATGCACTTGTAGCGACACTTTCTCGTCGTCATTGCTTATTTGCTGGGGTATACTCAGCCTGTCCAGATTCGTTGCAATAAATTTTTAATTGTAACCAAAATATTCAAATACGTGATTTTATTTACAAGATTTAGGCTTTATTATAAATAAAATTTTATAATTCAAAAAAAATATAATAATGAAATAGTTAAAGGAAAAAATAATATTAGAATGATTACTAATTGTTCCGGAGTACAATAATTGTTTTGGATGTCCTGGTGGAGATCTGGTATTGATGATGTCTCCGGTGACAGCCGGTCGTAGTGTAATGATTAAAATTCAAAAGTATTCCTTCGTATGAATGTATCCTGATGTGGATATATTCCTTTTTATATTATTATAAATTCAAGATATTCCTTCGTATGAATATATCCTGATGTAGATATATTCCTTGGTGTATTATTATAAATTATTCACTTACAGTAGGCGTACTACAGCCGATCGTAGTGTAATAATTCAAATTCAAAAATATTCCTTCGTATGAATATATCCTGATGTGGATATATTCCTTTGCGTATTATTATAAATTATTCACTTACAGTAGGCGTACTACAGCCTACTGTAGTACGCCTTCCTTCGTATGAATATATCCTGATGTGGATATATTCCTTTGTATATTATTATAAATTATTCCCTTACAGTAGGCGTACTACAGCCGATCGCAATGTAATAATTTAAATTCAATATATTCCTTCGTGTCAATATATCCTTATATGAATATATTCCTTTGTGTTTTAATTAAAAATTATTTCATTTGCAGTAGGCGTACTACAGCCGATCGCAATGTAATAATTTTAAACACAATATATTCCTTCGTGTGAATAATTTCTTTATAACGAAATTTTTCTATGTGCAACTAGTGCTAATTTCAACTTGTAATCCCCAGGTGTATGTCCCTTAGTAAATATTTTACAAGTCAACTCTATAAGAAAAATGCGCATCTTATATATGCACTCGACCGAGCTTTTTCGTAGCGTATCATTTTATTTACAGCTGATCTCACGTAATTCTTGTTTAATTTTTGCCGTTCTGATTTTCTATTTCATGTTTGTGCGGTACTCAGCTTGTGCATTCAACTTCTCTTTGAGCTTCTCTTACGGCGAATATTTTTGGCAGTTGTTGTTTTCTTATGTTAACGCTGCTTTGTTTTGATTCTTACAAAACGTGTTTTAAAGCTACATTCGATCGGTGGTGGTTTATTTATTTATTTATTTAAATGCATTAAGGGACAACCCTTTTTATTGCAGTATCTTAAAGCTAAT
>NC_051846.1:129066303-129162543 GCF_002237135.1 Teleopsis dalmanni | reverse complement strand
TTATTTAATTATATTTTTATATTTCATTTCGATATCATTTCAGCTTAGTTTGAGGTGTTATTAAGGCTTGTAAGTGCTTTGGGGAAACGCAGCGATCCTTTAGCCCATTAACTCGTCCTCAGCATGGCGATGCACAATCTCTGCTGATTGTGAATTGCCGAAAACGGTAGCCTGAAGTCTAAAAAAACCTGTTGACCTAAACAAACCCCCTACACTCACAGTGAAACAGCTATGCTGGTGAACATGCTGGACGGGGGTAAAGTCAATTTTAACAGCGAACTTCGTATCAGGTCTGGCAAATCTACGGTTTCAACTTGTCCTTCTCTTGGGAGCGCTCCTGGGTGATTCACCTTCAAGGTTTTTAAAAACTTTTTATGTATGGATTTAATTACAATGAATACTAAGGACTGCACACATTTGCTTATTGGACTCACTTCACTTCAGTGCGACCATTGCCGCACTCAGGCTTCCTTATCTATGTAGTCTTAAAGATGGATGAAGTCTGCAACTCTCCGAGCTTTAAGGTCTTTGATAAGATGCATAGAAGAGTAGCCTTCTTCAAGGAATTCGAAGTGGTCATCAGTGACCGATCAACTTGGAGAAATAATGAACAAAACAGTGCATACAATTACGGTATACGGATTGGTTCAAAATGGAAGACGGCTGTGCAGAAGCAGAAATGATAGAACCGAAATTCCGCAAAGCAATCGCAATCGGAAAAAGTGGTTCCATTTTTCAGGCAGAGATCCATGCCTTAGAGAGAGCGCAGGAGCAAGCTTCTCATTCCAATTAAAGTTGGTCTGGGAATGCTTTGAACTTCTCATTACCCTAGCATCGAGAAACTATGCTACTCTTATGTGGGTACCAGGACATATAAGGCATGAGGGCAATGAAATAGCAGACTCCTTAGCAAAGAAGGGTACATGTACTCCTATCATTCGTCCAGAGGCCTTCTACGGGGCAACAAATAGCTTTACAAATAACTTATAAAGTGAACGGGAGAAACAAACGGCAGTCAGGAAGATTCATTGATCCTGAACACGCTGTCCGTAATCTTAGAAAAAGCGATATTAAAACCTACCCTGAACTTCTTACAAGACACTGTAGAGTCAATTACCACATGAAGAATTTAGGTGTGGCAAAAAGTGATTCCTGTTGACTGTGTCATGAGGGGAAGGAAATATCAGAGCACATTCTATGCAACTGCCCAGCAGCGGCAAGGTGCAGACTTATCTACCTTGGAAGCGGGATCTTAGTCCCAAGTCAAATAGATTAAATTAAGCTCACAGCAATTACAAGATTTATAAATAGTCTAGAGTTGTTTTAGATGGGACCTTAGATGCACAATAGATCTTTAGGTCGGGGTGCATTTATAGCCTATTATTTTATAATAATAATAAGCCCGTATAATTATCCCTATACTTATCTATGCAAAGCGAGTTGACACAATTTTTTATGAGAGATTGTGTTCAGAGCCAGAATCTGGTGCAGGTCATGAGTACTCAAGTGAACTTATACTAGCAACTTAACGGTGACGAAGCATCGAACATTCTTGGAGACTTGCTAAGTTTTAAAAGGACGGGGGAATATGTATCATTAACATAGAAGCCATTTCTATGAGATGTCATTCTCATGTACTCAGGTGAAAAAATGCCAAATCCGCAAGATCAGAAATCGTTATAACCTTTTTATGTGTATTCCAGTATGATGAAGTTTCAACACTGAATTTATACTAATTATTAATTTCACAGTCTTGGCATGCATTTTTTATCTTTCATGCATGGTATGTTCATACATGTGCCTTGTTTTAGAATAGTACTCTCTCCTGTATCCCTTGATGGTGCATAGCTGTTTTTCTCTCTCAACTACTCTCTGCGCACTTAGTACTGCCGCTAAGATGGTATTCAACCGAATAAACTACAGAAATATTTTTGTACCTCGTCTTCACTCGGAGGTCTTTGTTAAGTCTTTGTGAAGAGGGATGCAACCATGAAGGAATACTTGACAGTGTGTATTTAGCAGAGTTTTTTGCTGCTTGAAGAGGCAATAAGCACCTTATTAGTAAACAATGCAAAATCACTGACCAAAGAAGCAGAGCCCAGCTTTTCTGAGCCATCTGATTTGTTCGTTTATTTGATCAGAGATCTGCTATGCCCCGAGAATGCCATACTACAACAAAGGGTTACTAGTTATCTGAAGGTGTTTGTTCAAAGATATGCCAACATAGTTCATCTCAGCACCATGGGTCGACTAGCATCAAAGTTTCTGTCTCCTTTCAAGTTTTTCTCTCCAAATCCATAATATTCAGTTACGTGTTTAAAAATCGACCTGAAAAGAGTTTACTACGTTCCTGGTATGGCATAACCTAAAGATACTATACTACATTTGACCATATCTCGTGCACTAAGAACTTGAACCGGGAAAACATAAAAGAATTAAATTTAAGGAAAAAAAACAGGTTCATATATAATTCCTGACATTATGTAGAAATTTCAATTATTTGACTGATATATGGTATATACTATAAAAGATATAAAATACAAATGCGAATCTGACGATGCCACAAGCAACATAATGTTTTCGTTTCTCTTAGGCAATGGTTTTCCCGGACCTGTAAGTAGACGTTGATGAAAATTGGTAATTATTATCATGAATTTCACCAATTTGCCATCACTGAGATGGGTGACTGTACAAACAATCATTATAACAATCCTGAAATTCTCAATTTTTTTAAAACGAACATCCATCAGAATATTACCAATTGTGTTCCAACAAGTCATCGAGTGTAACCTAAAAGGATATACTACTATAAAGTGTCGCATTGAGAATATTGGATGACGTCATTTTTCACACCTAATCACACCTAATCATCAGTATTCAGAAGAAAACAGGAAGTTTAACTTTATAATTATTATCGTTAGTTAAATAAAACTAACATAAAATAAATATATCCTGTGTTAAGTCCTAGTGAACGGACGTATTTTTAAGCCGGTCTCGGTGAATTTTGGGTTGCAGTTTGAAACAGGTGGATGACACGTGTTTTTATGGGAATTGTTTTGTTATTGACACAAAAACACAATTATTATTTAAAAAATAAAACAAACAAAAAAGTAACTACATAAAACATTAAATTGAAAATAGTGCGTTATTTTAATTTTCGTTGACTTTCTCTTTGCAAAACTTTATAAAAATACTCAAACAGCTGACAGGGACAACAGATTAATTTCTAAAGTTCAATATAAAAACGCAGTTAATTCTGTGTGTTGTTTTTTTACACATGTAAACAGCTGATAGAGACAGCGTTAAATTCTTAAGTGCGTATAGTGTTGTAAAACAATTAATCTGTTACACATTTTTTAAAATTTCATATTGTGTAATTGTGTAATTTCAAATTTCAAACCAATATATAATCGAAACACCTGCGCTTCGATACCCCAAATTATTCATCTCGGATATTAGTGAAAAGCTAGAAAATGAGGACTTAGAACTTGCCATAAAAAATCAGAATAATACTATAGTTCAACATATTAAAGTGTTTAAAGTCTATGAGTCTTATAAAAATAAAAAAACATTTAATGCGATTGTTGAAATAGATGGCAAGGCTTTTAAGCAATTTATGAAAGAACGTCGAATCAACATCAAATTTGATAGATGCATAATATATGAAAGTTTAAACGTAATGAGGTGCTATAAGTGCTGGGGCTTTAACCATAAGGCGAGTGTATGCAAAGAAAATGACCATGTTTTTGCTAAATGCAGTGAAGTGGGGCATTCACATAAGGAGTGCAAAAGCGATTTTGTCAAATGCGTTAATTGTGTTAAAGCTAAAAAGTTGCTGAATCTCCATGATCTTTCCACTGATCACGACTCTAGGAATGTGATATGTAAGATCTTACAACGCAGAACTAGATAGGAAGCTGAAAACATTAACTACTAAATATGCAGGATCACAAAACACTTATCAATATTTTTTCGAGTCAACGATGTGGTGTTAATATGGTTCATTTTAATGCAAGAAGCCTCTCTGGCCTTAAATTAGATTATGTTAGAAGTGTTTTTGAAGGCTCCAAAGTTGATGTCATTTGTGTTTCCGAGACTTGGTTTGATCATAACATAAGCAGCGTTTTTTTTTTCCTTGAACGGTTTTGATTTATTTAGACATGACAGGAAACATAGATTAGGTGGCGGAGTGGCTATTTTCTGTAAGTCACATTTAAAAGGTCAATTAGTGTCTGTCTCAATGGAAATTGAAATTGAACACATTAGCGTGCGTGTACTTGCTGGCAACTACAAAATTTTAGTTACTTGTGCCTATAACCCTAACAAAATATTTTCCTGCGATCCTCTCTTTGATTCTCTTCTACCTATTGCCGTTAAGTTTGATTTCCTTGCAGTATTCGGCGATTTCAATATTGATTTCCTGTTAAATTCTGCTAAAGCAGCTAAATTAAATGACCTTATGACTATGACGGGTTTAAGTGTTGTAAATAACTCCATGCCTACTAGGTTTGGCAACAATGTACGACCTAGTCTTCTTGATTTAGTTGCTGTCTCTGACTTGAGTAAAGTTTTGTTTTTCGAGCAGATTTCGTTTGTGTCTGACCATGACTTATTATTTGTGACTTTTGATTATAATGCGACTAAAACATTTACTCCTACACAATTCTCTTTTTGGGACTTCAAGTCTATTGATATTCGGAGATTGTTCAGTGAACTGAATTCTGTTGACTGGAGTGGTTGTTGGTTTAGTGCATCAGTAGATGAAAAATTGGTAGTCTTTAATAACATATTGACAGATTTTTTACATCGTTTTGTGCCATATCGTACAGTATGTGCAAAAAATTTGTCTTGTCCTTGGTTCAAGCCTTATATTAAACGAAAAATTAACTATAGAAATAAAAAATATGCTGTTTGGAAGAAATTTCCCACGGCACTCAATTGGATGCGATTTAAAGTGGCTAGGAATTTAGCTTCTGCGGCTATTTATAAAGCCAAATTAATGTTCTTTAAATCCAAACTTGGAGGTCGTCAGCAAACAAAATCTCTCTGGAATAATATTAAATCTTTAGGAATTATAAAAAACTCCACAGCTGTGTGCTCCTTAGATCCCAATAACTTAAATGATTATTTTGTTTCGTCTGTTGTTAGTAGATTGAGCGTCAATCCTGCTTTTTCTTGTATTGAACATGCCGACTCTGAGAGTATATTTAGCTTCGAGTGTGTCAGTCAAGAAGTAGTTTTCAATAGTGTAATGAAAATTAAATCAAATGCAATTGGTATTGATAAAATTCCTTTGAAGTTCTTAAAACTCACGCTTCAGTCAATTATTTCTCCTCTGACACATATAATAAACCACTGTTTTGCTTCTCCAACATTTCCTAATGAATGGAAGCTTGCAAAAATTATTCCAATTGAGAAAAAGTCGAATGCATCCCTATGCTCTGACTTTCGCCCAAATAGCATTCTTTCCTCTCTCTCGAAGGTGTGTGAAAATATCATGGCTAATGCTATTCGTTGTCACCTGGATCGTTTTCAGCTTCTTTCCCCTTTGCAATCTGGGCTTAGAAAAGGTCATAGCTGCACGACTGCTTTGTTGAAAGTACTTGAGGATGTTCGACTCAGCTATGATAAAAACTTGATTACATATCCATGTCTACCTGATTTTTCCAAGGCTTTTGACCGCGTTGATCATTCTTTGCTTTGCAAAAAACTTGTCGACTTCTTCTTATTTTCTAAGTCGGCGGCAAAATTTATCTTTAGCTATGTAAGTGGAAGGTCGCAGTCTGTTGTGGTATCGAATGAGTTCTCGACTTTTAAAAATCTTCACACTGGAGTTCCTCAAGGGTCAATTCTGGGTCCCCTTTTGTTTTCAATTTATAATTTTTTTTTGTTTTTTTAGTAGTAGTAGTAGTATTCTTTTTATTAAATATAGGTTATATTTCCATTTACAAAATTAACATTTTCAATAATTTATAATATATAAAACATAAATATTATAAATAATTATAAGAAAAATAATAAGAAAAACCTAACTTCATTTACATAGTATCTAATTTATCCTTATACGATTATGGTGTAATTAAAAGATGAGTACCGTATAGTTTCATGTTCAAATCTTTATTGAATTGTGTACTTAAAAGTTATTATACTTAACGTCTATGTACATAGCGACACAGTGCATGTACATAACACTTATACTAATACATGTGCAAAACGTCGCAGCGCAAGCACATGCAGTTTATATTAAGTGTGCATAAACATATTTGATTAGCCAGCACAAATTCCCGTTGCATATTTGATTAGGTGTCTAATTCCCGTTGCATAAATATCGCAACAAAGTATGGGAATAAACTGAAGATTATTTATGTGCTGTGTCAATATGTGTATGCGTACTACACCTCCCCTTTTAGAGGAATAATGTAATAACTATATGTTAAGAAATTATTCCTAAGATAAATGTTATGTATATTAGTGTAAGTTAATAAGTTAAGTATGTTAAGTTATACATTTTGTGTTTTATTTTAATTCATTTTTTAATTTTATAACATCATTAAATCTAATTAATTAATTAAATCTATAGAAATAATTATTCATTAAATAATTTTAACCTATCCTCATGTACCATTTGTGTTTTCCTTTTATTATTTTGTATTACTACATTACCTTTTTCGACTAAATTTATTACTGTAAAAGGTCCTACGTATTTATTGTCTAACTTATGTCCTGCTTCATTTTTTAATAATACCTTATCTCCTACGGTTAGCTCTATATTTCTTGTTTCCTTATCATAATTTTCTTTTTGTTTTATTTTGGCCTTTTCGAGAAGCATTTTTGCTCTAGTATAGGCAGTTTCTAATCTAAATTTTACTTCCTTACTATAATCTTCTATATTATAAATAGGATCTACTTGGGTTATTTTACTAAATGTTTGAAAGTTATTAGGAACTCTTCCATAGACCAACTCGTATGGACAATATCCATGTACACTTGAAGGAGTGGTGTTAAAACAATACGTAAAGTATTTTATCCACTCGTCCCAATCACTTTTATCAACATTAATGTACGATCTAATGTACTCGTTGAAAGTTCGGTAACTGCGTTCAACAGTCCCTAGTGTTTGGTGGTGGTGAGCAGTCGATGTAACATTGTTAATTTTTAAATATTTACAAAGATCGGTCATTATTGAATTTTTATATTCTGTTCCCATGTCCGTAATGAACGTCTTCATTGGGCCATGTACCAGTATAAAATTTTCAAATATGGCCTTAGCGATCGTTTTTGCGCTTTTATTTGGTACAGGTATTGTTACCAAATATTTAGTTAAGTCACATATAATAGTAACGGCGTGTTCATTGCCATTTTCCGTTTCCGGTAATGGACCAATGGCATCGATTAGCACAATATCAAACGCATTGCTAGGCGTTTCTGTCAACGTTAGTGGGGTTTTTGAATGTCTTATAGTTTTGGACATTTGGCATTGCTTGCATGCCTTAATGTACTTAGATATATCCTTTTTCATATTCTTTCAGTAAAAATATCTTTTGATTTTTCCGTACGTACGTGTAATTCCTGTATGACCACATTCTGCGGGGTCATCATGATATCTCGACATTGTACTAAGTATTTCTTCCTTTTCTCTTTCGTTTATGATGGTCACCTTAGGTAGTAGCGCTATTGTTAATTGTCTTAATGCAGTAGTGCCCATTTTTTTAAATAATTGTTGCGAAACAGATTCAAAGATTTGTTCGCTAGGTGCCATTTGAACTTTTCCGTATACCGGCTTCTTTTTCAAGCCGTATGAAGAATTGATTTAGATCAAATTTTCCATTTATATACAAATCGTCCATATATATTCGTGTTATAACTGTTTTCCCTCTACGTGGTAGGCACCTTGTCGTGGTGTAGGGGCTTAGATACAACTTGAGCTATTCTGATCAATATTTCAGTCAGTGTTATCACTGATGTCACTGACTGGAATGTTGATTGAGATTAGAGCAAGAAGTGCAACCAAGATCTACCAGTAGGTTAAGGTAGAATGTGTTGTTTTGTAATCTATGTTTGTAGTGATAGTAATTAGTTATAAATTTGTAGTTAATTTGTTGTTTGTAGTTTGTAACCTTGTAGTCCTTGTAGTAGTTAGTTTGTAGATAGGCTCTTTGTTTTTGCAAGCTGGCAAAGTCTGAATGGCTAAACAATACTCTAGCGTCTCAGGGAGTAGGTGGCGGTAAAGACCGTCCACTAAGTTCCAGCTTATCAGCCAGACTCGTAAGGGTAAGTGCGACAATCTCTCAGGCTGATGGGAAGCTCTTGATATGGTCTTGTCTCTGCCAAGGGTGGACTGCTGATTGTCGGGCTGGGAAGAGAAAACTTCCCGGGTACGTATTTATAGTAATTATTGTTTTGATATGTGTAGCTTTCAAATTTGTACGATACCTATAAAAACCCCCAAATCTGAGGTAGACTGTTACGCCGAGGATGCTTGACTGGAGGGGTGCGTCCAGTCTTTTAGTAATGAACTCAGGATACCGGGCACTCTCCTGTTTTAATTAATGCCTTCTCAAAGTATGGGGCTCTGCTTTGGTTGACTGTTCTTTCCCTTATATTAAACACTGTATATGGAAAATAAACTAAATATACCAATTAATAATATAATTACAGAGTTAGAGGAAGAAGCTCTACTCCGTTCGCCAACGAAGGTTGGAGGAAATCTTGAAAAGAGGCTTGAAGCATCTCTCAAGATTCAGGATCTGGATGATCTGAACCCATCTGCTCAGAGACCAATGGTATCAAGCGGTGGGAACACCTCTCCGGTGATTGACACCCAGAGTCCTATGGACACAGGTGACCACGATGGCGGTGCGTCTAATGCTAATACCCAGAGCATGGTGAACTCAGGTGACGGCAACATAGAGACCAGGAAGAAAGCGGAATACTTCACCGGGGCTCAGAAAAGACTTAGAATCTCACTGGTGACCAAATGGAGTTGATAAAATCGAAGCTCCTGGAAGAAATTGACAAACTTCCCAAGCACAATAGTGTCTACGGCTTCATCACCAGTGTTAACAGAGACAGATGGCTCCCATTAACATGCTGCAATGGTGAAACGAGGAACTGGCTGACCACCTGTGTCCCAAAACTCAAACCATTCCCGGATGCTATTCTCAAAGTGTTTCAGGGCGAAGAGATGCCCAAAACCTATGTGTGCATCACATTTATTCCCCCCTCTGCTGTGCTACCACCAGAAATTCTGATGTCCCGATTGGAAAAACAAAATGGTGGCATTTGCACATCATCGTGGAGAATTCTCAGGACTGAGAAAGATAAGAATGGTGGGGAAACCGTTACGACCTCGGTGGACGAAAAATCCAAAAATTGGATAGTCGGTCAGGCAGGGAAGCTGTATCTGAACTTCACACAAATTCACGTACGTGTGAAGGGAGAGCCAACTGGACCCAAAAAACTGACGACAAAAAGGCCATTTACGACAGAGAAACCCAGTGACGTCAAGCAACAGGTGCCACCATCCAAAAGGCCGCTTTCAGGTGATAGACCCAGTACCTCAAAAGCACAGGCAGATAAGCCAAGTGAGACGGTTAAGGTCACACGGGACAGCATCCGAACTGAAGTCGGACCCAGCACCTCAAAACAGCAAGGTGGCACACCGGTATCTAGTATAAAGGACCAGAAGCAAGGGCCAAAGAAACCAGCTTCAAGATCCCCTCGACAGGAAGCACCCACTCATGGGACAAAATTGCCCAAGTGGATGCGGAACGGTAAAGGACGATACCAATAAAATGATGAGGTGCCTGCAGGTTAATCTTCAACACGCCAAAGCTGCTACGGCGGTGTTGACACAGCGACTTCTATCTGAAAAGATTGACCTAGCCTTTATCCAGGAGCCATATGTATATGAGAACCAGATAAAGGGAATAAAAGGTAAGCTACTGTACGATCATGCCAGCCATGGTCGACCTCGTGCTTGTATTGTGGTAAGAGATGACATTAATGCTTTCATTATTCCACAGCACACCAACAAAGACCAGGTAGCAGCTATAATTTCTGTGGACACCCCAGTAAGTAAGACAGAGCTCATTGTCTGCTCATCTTACCTACCTGGAGACTCCCAAGACCTGGACTTCCTATCACTGAAAGGACTAGTAGACTACAGTGTTAAAAGCAAGAGGCAACTCATCGTTGGAAGTGACGCTAATGCACACCACACGATCTGGGGCAGCACCGACATCAATAAAAGAGGTGAGTGTCTATTTGAATTTATAACTGGTAACAACCTATATATTTTGAATACGGGCAATAAGCCCACTTTTATAAACAGAATCAGGGAAGAGGTATTAGACATCACCCTAGCAACACAATTTATAAAACATTTTATCAAAAACTGGAATGTTTCAGCAGAAACATCCATGTCTGATCATCGTCAGATTAGATTTGATATTGATCTAAATATGAAGGTAAGGGAATCGTATAGGGTGCCTAGGGCCACAGAATGGGATCTTTATACTGACGAACTCAAGGCCAATCTAGGCAGTAATAAACATACGATAAAAAATATTCATGATTTAGAAATAGCTGATGCTGCCTTAAGCACAACTATTATAAATGCCTACCATGGGGCCTGTCCGGTGAAAAATAAGACCGGCAACAGAAGTGCACCATGGTGGAATAAAAAGTTAGCCAAGCTAAGAGTCGAATCCCGGAGACTCTTCAACAAGGCAAAAACCAACGGTGAATGGGACAATTATAAAAATGCCCTCACCGCCTACAATAAAGAAATTAGAAGGGCAAAAAGAGAATCATGGAGAGGCTTTTGCTCAGAGATTCAAAACTTAAGCAATAGCGCAAAAATCCACAGGGTTATCTCGAAAAGCCACACTAATCCCATTGGGCTTCTAAAACGACCTGATGGTCTTTATACCAATGACTGCAAAGAGTCACTTATACTTCTAACAGAAGTACACTTTCCGGGATCTACAATTTACGACCAATCAATCTCCCAGCTTAGTTCCCTGGTGACCAAAAGGCCCAGAAACAATGACTGGAAGATTGCTCGTAAAATCTTCACTGAAGATAAAATTAAATGGGCGATCAACTCATTTTCTCCTTTCAAAGCCCCTGGAGCAGACGGAATATTTCCAGCACTCCTACAAAAGGGACTAACTCACCTTATGCCCTACCTCATTAATATCTTTAGAGCTGGGCTGGCGATGGGAATCATTCCCACTAATTGGAAGGAAGCAATTGTCAAATACATACCTAAAGGAGGAGGTAAACCTAGCGAACTTCCTAAATCCCATAGGCCTATAAGTTTGACTACATTTCTTTTAAAAACTATGGAGAAGATAGTGGAAAGGCATATAAGGGAAGAGTATTTATCTATAAATCCACTCCACGCCAACCATTACGCCTACCAACAAAATAAATCCACCACACATGCATTACTCAGTCTTACTAATAAAATACAGGAGTCTGTAGATTGCAAAGAATTTGCGGTGGGATGCTTTCTTGATATTGAGGGAGCGTTTGACAATACTGATCACTCACATATCGAAAGATGCCTCCATGACAGAGGAGTAGATGATACGACACGCACATGGATAAGCAATGTACTAAGAAATAGAATGGTTAAATCCACTCTCGGCAATGCCGAAATAAAAGCACATACTGTAAGAGGATGCCCACAAGGGGGTGTATTATCCCCACTCCTGTGGTCAATTGCAGTAGACGAGCTCTTGCATCGACTCAGTGCCAAACATTTCGAGGCACAAGGCTATGCTGACGATATAGTCATACTTGTCAGGGGTAAATATGAAGACATGATCTCATATCGACTCCAGCAAGCCCTGAACATCGTTAGTAGATGGTGCAGTGAAGTAGGATTAAATGTAAATCCTAAGAAAACAAGTCTGGTAGTCTTCACAAAGAAAAGGAAAAGAGTACTTTCCAATTACCCATTCCTGAATGGAGAAGAGCTATCATCCGTTACCCAAGTAAAATACCTGGGAATGATTCTGGATGAGAAGTTGACGTGGAATTCTCATGTAGACAATGTTATACGAAGAGCCAGAGAGGCATTATGGACCAGCAGAAACCTCATTGGTAAGCACTGGGGCCTTAATCCAAAACTCAGCCTTTGGATGTACACATCTATTGCCAGACCAATTGTAACTTATGGGTCAGCTATCTGGTACAAAAAAGCACAACAGAAGACTGTAATAGATAAACTTCGTAAGCTGCAGAGATTAGCCTGCATAATGACAAGTGGAGCGATGAGAACTACCCCGACAGCAGCCCTAGAGGTTGCATTGGGGCTCCCCCCACTTCACCTACTAGTCAAAAAGGAAGCAATGACTTTTATGGCCAAGCTACAGTTGACTAGCAATCAATCAACAAGACTACTCGATAACTCCCTGTTAGGTAGGGAAATGCAAAGAGAGGAAGGACTAAATATCACCATATCTGACATTTGCTTACCTAAATTCAACTTTCACCAAAAGTTCCTAATACTAATACCAGACAGAAATGAATGGGAACGGAACATACCTCCATTCGCTGGAGACTACCATCTGTGGTACACGGATGGCTCCAAAACGATGGAAGGAGTGGGGGCGGGAGTATATGGAGTAAGACCTAAAGAGGAAATATTTGCGAGTATGAGTAAAGAAAACTCAGTTTTTCAGGCTGAAGTACACGCAATTGAATTATGTCTCAGGGTATATAAAGGTAAACCCGTCACAGGAAAAAACATATATATCTTTTCTGACAGTAAATCGGCACTCCTGGCACTACGCTCACCTCGAGTAACCTCAAAAATAGTGTGGGAATGCCTTCTACTTCTCAAAGACCTTGCTGAAAGGAACAGAGTCCACTTAATATGGATTCCAGGGCACAGCGGTTTTGAGGGAAACGAAAAAGCAGATGAACTAGCGAGAAAAGGGGCGGCCTCATACTATATTGGGCCACAACCATTCTGCGGTCCTTCGTGGAGCTTTTTCAAACTTAAAACTAATGAATGGCTGGAAAGAGCAGCTCAGAATGATTGGGATAATACAATTACCTGCAGACAAGCAAAAGAATCCATGCCGTTTCGATCAAAAGCCAGAACTAGGGAGCTACTTATGCTGAACAGAAGTGGCATCCGACTTGTCACAGGTTTTCTAACTGGACACTGCGGAGTTAAAAAACATTTATTGAATCTAGGTATTACTGGAGACGATAGCTGTAGACTTTGTTACGAAGAAGAGGAAACAGCAGAATACATATTGTGTCACTGTGATAGTCTTGCAAGACTCAGACTTCGCTACTTATCCATTGCCTATCCGCTTATAACGGAAGTAGGCAACATCTCTCCAAAGGACACACTGGCATTCTTAACTGCTACTCGTCTATGGAACTGAAGTGGGTATGTCACAATAATCCTCGAGGATGCAGTGACGCGGAGACTACTTCCCAACCCTTCTTTTGAAAAAAAAAAAAAAAAATATAACTGTTTTCCCATGCTTTAAATAGCATTTATTGGTAGACAATTTTAACCTTACGAATTTTTTAACGTCATTATATTTAATGACTTCATAAACGTTGGGCTTATATTTTATTTTCACATTATTTAAACTTAGTGTGTCGTTACCTGCGCAGGTTTCTTTACTTTGTCGAGTTTCGGATCTGGTAGTAACTTTATATATTTTATCCATTTGAACAGTTTGTTCTTTTAGTTGTTCCATTGTAATTCGTGAAAGTGCGTCTGCAACTTGGTTTTGCTTCCCCTTGAGGTATTCAACTGTAAAGTCATATTCTTCCAGGTCTAACCTCATTCTTGTTAGTTTAGAGGTTGGATTCTTCATGGAAAATAAATAAGATAATGGTCTGTGATCTGTTTTGACCAGAAATTGTGTCCCATAAATATACGGTTTAAAATGAAGTATTGCCCAGTGAATTGCTGTGAGCTCTTGCTCAATAGTAGATTTATTGCTTTCCCCTTTTGTAAATGTTTTTGATGCAAATGCAACTGGAAGTTGAACTCCGTCATACTCTTGACTGAGTACTGCACCGCATGCAACTTTACTTGCATCAGTAGTGATGCAAAATTGTTTTGAAATATCGGGGTACTGCAACAGTGTGGGTTTTAGTAATTCCCTTTTTAGATGGTTGAATGCCTCATTGCATTCTGTTGTCCATTTAAATTCTACATTTTTCTTGCATAGTTGCGTTATATAACGCGAATAGTAAGAAAAGTTTTTAATAAATCTTCTGTAATAGTTGCAAAATGCAACGAATCGTCTAGCACCTTCAGCGTTTATTGGTATGGGATAGTTTTTTATAGCTTCATATTTTTTGTCATCCGGAAGGATGCCTTTATTTGTACACTTATGCCCTAAATAAGTGACTTCGTGCATAAAAAATGAACACTTTTCAGGATGTAGTTTCAGGTTATGCTCTCGACATAGTTCGAAGACCTTTGTTAAATTGTTCAGCATGTGCTTTTCAGAACATCCTATTACAATCAAATCATCCATATATAGAAAAGCTTCAGTCGGCTCTAGGCCAGAAAATGCTAACGTCATCATACGCTGAAAGGAATTTGGTGCTATTTTAGTCCGTATGGAAGTCGTTTAAAACGATACGAACCATTACTAGTTGAGAAAGAGGTGACATCTCTTGATTTTTCGTCAAGTTCGATCTGGTGAAATCCGGACATTAGGTCGAGACATGAAAAATATTTTGCTCTTCCTAATTGATCGAGTATGTCTTCTATTATAGGGAGTGGAAATTTTTCTGCAAGTAATTTTTTATTTATTTGGCGGTAGTCCACTACTAACCGCCATCTTTTCGTGTTTGAATTGGGTAAAGCTTTTTTCTGCACTAGTAAAAGTGGGCTATTGTATTCTGACTGGGATGGTTCCACTAAACCGTCGTCTACCAATTTTTGGACTTGTTTCTTGATTTCATCCTTATATGTATATGGGGTTCTATAATTCTTAATATATACTGGTTCATCATCTTTAAGTCTTAATTTTTGTTTATAAAAATTATTTGTTGTTATTAGTTCTGATTCGAGTCCAAAGACATCACTGTAACTATTGCATATCTTAGTTAATTGTGCCTGAAATTGTTTTGGAAAATTTTTACTTAGTATTGAGAGTACTTCACTTTTTCGGTTTTCTTGAATTTTATTATAGTTTGTTATTTGGTAATTGGAAAGACTCTCAGTCTGAGACTTAGTGTTTTATTTGTTGTATTCATATTTATAATACGAATAAATGGGTTTTTGGTATTGACAATTGTATTGGCAATCAGTATACCTGGTTGCGGTTCCTGATTGACTAATAATACTTGGTTTTCTTTCGAGTCAATGTGTACCTGTCTGATTACTTCAGAACGTGCTGGTAAAATAATTTTATTATCCGTATTAGAGTGAAGTATCGGTAAGTGAATGTTCAGATGTGGACTATTAGGTCTTAGTATCAACCAATCTTGTTCCTTGTTGAAATCTATTAGGCAATTGTACTTTTTTATAAAGTCCATGCCTATAATTCCATCACAAGGAATAGGGAAATTTTCGTGTACTACATGAAATTCATGTGATACCAGGAATTTACTGACTCTGAGATCTATACCTGTTGATCCTAATGATTCTATTGTACCTTGCCCTATACCTGTTATACGTGTGGTGCAAAGTGTATTCAAAGAGTACTCAAAGTTAATTTGTTTTAATAAAGAAATATCAGCGCCTGTATCAACTAGAAGTGTTAATAGTTTATTTGTGTTATTGTTATGTACTTGTATAAAGATGCTTAGACTTAGATGAATATTATATACTTTTTTTAGTTGGTGAATTATTGATTTCTCAAGGGGACATTCGGGTTTTCCGGAACCTGATCTTCTCGTGCAATCACTCGCACATACCTGTTTCCAGCTTTCCCACCATTATTGTTTTGATAGTTTCGACGTCTGTAGTTGTTGTTTTGCCAGTTATTGTTATTGTTGGCATATCGATTGTTCCTAGGTTGCCTTCCAGTGCCGCGATAATTGCCACGGTAATTTCCACGATAATTACCGCGATTATTATGTTGAAATGCGCCGTTAGATTGTGATCTGTAATGAAGAATTGTGTCTTCTTTTCCTGTCGCATTTGTGCAGCTAGTGACGAACTTAGTTACTGCATCGCTCATTGAGCAATTCTTAGTCATAGCTTTGACCGCTTGCTCGGTCGAGTATTTCTCTGCTTGTTCCCGAGATAAACCATCTGAAATGTATGCACATTGTAGAGATTTTGTAAAAGATTCTATTTCTTTAACATATTGGTTAGCCGTTTTACTCCTTTGCTGTATGTTCATTAGCTTGGCTGTGAGTACTGATACCGACTCACCTTTAACAGTGGATTTAAGTTTATCTGTTATTTGGCTCAATGATACTTCATTCTCTATCAGACTTCTTGTTGCTCCTTTAAGTTTTGTCTTCACAAGGGCTACAGCTGTTGCTTCATGACCATCCTTAAAAGTATCGACGATAGATAGAGCATCTAGAAAACTTTGCAAATTTTCTGGTGTTCCGTCAAAGTCAGGGATGACTTTGGTCGCTGTGTTTAGGAATTCTACTACTGTCATAGGCATTTTGATTTCAGAGTCTGGGTAATTAGAAGAAGAGTCTGAGTCTATGTTTAATTCTATATTAATAGAAATTTTTTCATTTAATGTTGTGGGTATTTCAATATTAATGCCTCTTTTTAAGGTAACTTTGATGGCTTTTTCACGGAGGTCTCCAAAGATTTTCCTCGCTTCCGCTTTGTGTGCGCTTGTGAACCTATCAAAGTGTACGTTTAAAAGTACCCGAATACTTTCTAAACTTTGTATTAATAACGTACAGTGTTTGTGTAGTGTTGTAGCACTAACAGGTCTGTCTATTGCAATACATTTATATGACTTGTTAAACGTTTCTTTTAGGAAGCGTATTTTATTCAATATTGTTTGCCATTCCATCAAACAATATTATTTTTTCAATTGTAAATTAAATTTACGAAAATCTTAACAATTTGGGTGCATAAGTTATATTAAACTATTTAAATTTTACAGATAATTCTATAACATAGCCATTATAAGCTAAAATTCAACTATTATATAAAATTTAATATTAAATTTTCTTATACAACTACATATTGGGAACTCAAAATTATAGTAAAAATATTCTATATATTTTAAGTATTAATCCAGTAATGAATTTTTAACTAAATGCAGCAGAGAGAAGAGAAAAAAAAAAATTACTAAACTCAAATTAAGCATTTTAAATGTTATCTGTTGAAACTGCACGATTCATATACTTCCTTTTAACGGAAGCTCTGTACTTTCCTATTAATTTGAGAACAATTTTTCCTATCACTATAACAACAAGAATAAGTAAAAGGAAATTTGTGGTTTTTAAATCACTTAAATCTGTTTGTACTTCCACTTCATTAATTACATTGGCCTGAGGCCTATCGAAATTGGCTTTTGGGCCGCACATTTCCAAATAATATTAATGAATGAATGAATATAAATCATAAAAATTGTATGGATATATAGAAAACATATATATAGAATACAAATATAAATATATAAATAAAATATAATTAATAAACAACTGTTTGTTAAATACAGTTGATTTTATATGAAAAAGTAAACTTTTTGTTAACATTAAAGTAAAACTAATACATTCAATTATATTTAAAAAAAAATCACTTATGTATATAGTTGTATTTATTATAACAAATTAATTTTTAATAATTTTTTTTTTTTGAATTAAATATAAGAGTTATTCAATTTTATTAATTTTTAAACAATTTTATCATGATTTAGTTTAATTTGGTATTCGTATTTTATAAATTTGTGTTTATTATGATTTTTGTTTTTCTTAAAGTAATTTCCAGAATATAAAAAAAATATTATTGATTTTACAGGTTATTTCAAACTAATAAAATTTTCATTTCTATAAAAATTTTTTTTTTAAATTTTTAATCTACTTGCTTGCATTCCCTTATATTTGGCATTATGCAGCAGCTGTTGTATTGCTGTAGTTGATGACTGTGTCAGCAATGATTGAGGTAGGTCGCAGCGACGTTGAAACAGCGACGGCAGTATCATCAGTAGTGGTTTTTACTCCAAATTATTGTAATTTACTGCAGCACTATATCGCAATAAAAAATATAACTTTTCTTTCACATGTACTTCGCAATTATGAATTTTTCGGCATCACTTCTATTTTTTTTTTCGCAATTATGAATTTTTCGGCAATTCGATTATTTAATTAAATTATAATTAATTAAATTAATAATAGTAATAGTTCGATTTTTGATTATTTTGACAGTTTGATTATTTAATTAAATTATAATTAATTAAAGTAATAATTCTTATTACAACGTATTACAACAATTCTTATTACAAGTAATAATTTTTATTTTCTGTATATAAAATACAAAGCGCACAATTGATGGTTTTTAAATTTATTTTGTCACTCATTTATTTTCTGTATATAAAACACAAAGCGCACAATTGATGGTTTTTAAATTTATTTTGTCACGCTTTTATTTTCTGTATATAAAACACAAAGCGCACAATTGATGGTTTTTAAATTTATTTTGTAATAGCATTCATAGCAATAATAGCAATTTTAATTGGCAATTTATGATAGTATTTTTCTTTTTGAACTACTTGTTTAACTTGTTTAAAATGAGTAACGCCGAAAACATGTCACGGTCGCCATGTAATTAAAAGATGAGTACCGTATAGTTTCATGTTCAAATCTTTATTGAATTGTGTACTTAAAAGTTATTATACTTAACGTCTATGTACATAGCGACACAGCGCATGTACATAACTCTTATACTAATACATGTGCAAAACGTCGCAGCGCAAGCACATGCAGTTTATATTAAGTGTGCATAAACATATTTGACTAGCCAGCACATTCCACGACGCTTATCGCGTGGTGTCTAATTCCCGTTGCATAAATATCGCAACAAAGTATGGGAATAAACTGAAGATTATTTATGTGCTGTGTCAATATGTGTATGCGCACTACAATGGCATTCGCCGTCAATCGGGGGTTTGGATTTGTGTTTTTTTTTTTACGAACTTCAGCTTATGAGAGTTAAAATGCCTCTAATATAATATTTTCTCTATAACGAGACGCCGTTTTCACATAGATCGATAACATATACCAGTTTTCACCATTTAGCAGCCTCATTAATTCGTTAATATCTAACGTTTGTTTTCCAAAATAATTTACCCGTAGCTCCATTAAAATTGGACATTTACTAAGAAATTGTAATACATCTTCCTTTTCTCCAGTATTGCACATCGTGCATCTCGGGTCTGACGAGTTCATGTAGGGAGCGCTGTTGAGCTTTAACAGTTCTCCTCGAGTTTTGAAAATATATTCAATTGCTTCAGCACTAAAACGATCTGCGAAGTAACTGTTGTTGTCTAAGTCAAAATTAAGTTGCCTGTGTAAAACACGAGTTAAGCTTTGTCGACTTTCTGCTACGAACTTTTCTCTAAACGCAATACCGATTTTTACTAATATATTTTGCTGCCAATGCTTCCACGAATGTATGTTATCGATTATCAGCGGTTCACGGTGAACCGATGCTAGTTCAGTCCACGTTTTAAAACAGTGACTCTTCTCCTGCATTAGAGATATAGCTAATATTTTAGGTAACCGCGAGCTTTCCATGTTGCAAACTTTTAACATATACTTGTAGTGGATTTCTAAAGTGTACAAGTACAGAGGTGACAAGCCAGTCTCCAAATAAATCATTCGGTTGGGTGTGTTAAGCGGTAATCTCCATATTTTTTTTACAAAAAATCGTAAAAGTTTTTCAACTTCCTCATATTGTAGCACTCCCCATACCTGAGCCGCATAGCACATTAATGATGTAGTAGTAGATTCATAGAGTTGAAATTTTGTTTTGAACTGTATATCTTTATTTTCAAATATATTTTTCTAAGAGCAGTTAATAGCTTTTTTAGCTTCTCTCAATTTTTCAGTTAAATGCCTATTAAATGTAGCATTATAATACATCCATGTTCCAAGATACTTGTATTCCTTAACTATTTCTACATTTTCTCCGCCTAATGTCCATACTTCTTCATTTGTATACCGCCTGTGATGCTTTTTAAATACTAGTGCTTTTGACTTTTCAATATTAACTGTTAATCCCCATAGCTTACAGTAACTGTGTAGCTCATTTATCATAATTTGTAAACAATTGGGACTTTCTGCTAGGAGAACGATGTCATCTGCATACAAAAGAGCTTTAATATTTACACCATTTATAAATGCGCCTCCAGATAGATGTGTAACCACATCGTCTATATAAATTGAGAATAGAATCGGACTGAGTACGCAACCTTGTTTAACTCCTGAATCAGTAGCAAACCACTCTGACAAGTGTTCCCCATCCCATACAGCAGCACGATTTTCGGTATATAAACTGGATAGAACATTGATAAATTTGGTGGACATGCCAATACTACTGAGTTTATAAAATAAAGCGTTTCTGTTTACTGAATCAAACGCTGCTTTAAAGTCGACGAAAAATGCATATAGCTTTTTTCCTTTTTCCGTATATTGCTTGGCTATACTTGTAAGACAAAAAATATTATCAATTGTTGAGTATCCTTTCCTAAATCCTGCCTGGTATTCACTGAGTAAATTATATTCTGCTACCCAAGCCTTTAGCCTTTCAAGAAGGATTCCTGTGAATAATTTGACAGTGGAGTTTAAAAAGGAAATGCCTCTATAATTATTCGCAATCTGCGGGTTTCCTTTTTTAAAGAGCGGATAAATGATTGCAGTTTTAAAGTCTTTAGGTGTTGTTCCGGCATCTAATATTTTGTTAAAAACCATTACTAACTTTGCGATAAAATTTGACGGTGCATTTTTATAGTACTCTATGGGGATTCTGTCTTCTCCCGGCGCTTTATTTGACTTGCTGTTTCTTAAAATTTTATTAATTTCTTCTGTAGTGATTACATTATCCAACAAATCTATTTTAATATTTGATATGGTGAAATTAAATGCATACCCAACTTGAGCATTCAATAGCGTTGAGAAGTAACATGACAACTGGGTAGAATTTAACTCTGTACTTTTGGTGAACTTTTGTCCATTTAGTTTTCGCAACATATTCCAATACGTTTTGCTATCATTAACTGATCTTAAGGAGTTAGCTAACTCCGAGTAATATAAATTTTTTTTACGTTTACAAAGTAATTTAAACTCTTTATTTGCACGTGTATATAACTGTCGGACTTCCACTTCTTCATGCCGCTTTGCAGTGCTTGTTTATATTTTCTCTGTAAGTGTTTTGGTTGTATGGGTTGTGCCGCTCTTTTAATGCAATGAGATAACAATTCAATTCCATTTTCAGCTGTTAGTTGGTTGTCTTCCATTAAAAATAACTTGTGCTCTAAATTTAGCGCAAACTTATGTGTATTTCGATCTGACCATAACAGCTTGGGGAGTAATTTTAATTCCACCTGTTCTGGGTTTCTGAAAAACTGACCCGAGACATTTACTTCTATTGGCATATGGTCTGAGTAAATTAAATCGACAACTTTAAAGTTTTTGACTAATTGCCACCATAGTCCTTTAATTAAGCAGTAATCTATTACAGAACGACCATTATTTCTTACATAAGTAAATTCACCGAAGCTGTCGCTATCTGTTCTGCCATTTACTACAGATAGGCCGAAATTTTCACACATTTCACACAGTTTTTTCCCCTTATTATCGCATATACTGTCCCTCGAAGTTCTGCTTTCTCTTAGCATCTGCAGAGTATACGGATTATGTTCGTAAACTTGCTTATCACCAATTCTTGCATTAAGATCACCAACAACCATAACATTTTCTAGTCCAGCATCTGTGAGGAAATAATGAAAGTTCTCAAAATCGCTTTCCCAGTTATTGCAGTTTATATATACTGGCACAATGTGCAGGCTTCCGTTAGTCGTGGTTAATTTAGCAAGTGTTCTTCTACCGGACTCGATAAAGTTTTATTGTAAAATGTGTTTGCTTCTTTATTGCATATAGTTCACCTCCACTGGCTCTACCGCAAATATTTGTTCTTTTAGCAGGTATCCATTCTATAATATAATTATGTAACTTTCTTACTACTTCTTCTAATTTTTCTTCTAAAAATGTTTCAAATAAAAATATAATATCGAATGAACAAATATATTCGTAAAATTAGCTGTGTACGGTTTTATTTTTTAGACCGGCTACATTATATGATAATATGTTCAGATTAAAGCTGCCCTGTAATGCTGACTCGTCGTTGAAATCTACGGAATGTTTAATTTTAGAAATTTTTTTAATTTTATTTGGCTGTGTTGTTTGGCATTTTTTTACTGTGCAAAAGCTTTCTGAAATATTTACTAGTTTTTTGGATTTATTTTATTGTGCAGTTCAATATAATTCGTACATATATTTTTTACCTTAGTACCATATAAAATTTGCAAAGCAGCACCCGCATCTTCATTATCGTTCATTAACTTGTTATTTCTGCCCACCTAAACCATTTATTTCCTATCCGTATTTTATCGTCTCTAACGGCAACGCGGTGTTTCGTACTTACTTGCAGTATTTGCTTTTTTAATTCCAGCATAATTCTTTTATTCTGCTGTTTTTCGAACGTCAAGTCCCGTTCCACAAATATTGCTGTCCCTGCCAGCTTACCAGCTTTTTTCAGTATATCTACTGCGTTTTGTTCAGTATTTATCTCTACTAGAATGGTCATTTTACCGTCTTTTTCCGACATTTTTTTAAAATCTTTTATTTTTGTTGATGCCGAAACTTGAAGAATATCAGAGCAAATTTTTTCTACTTCTTCACCTACTGCACCTACAGTAGACCTTTGAAAATTAGATTTTTCTTTTTTGCTTGTGTTTCAAGTGTAGAAATCCTTTTACTATCTAAAGCCCTATATGCTTTGAGATTTTCAACTTCTTTTTTTAGACTTTCGTTTTCTTGCCTTAGCGCCATAACATCCTCAGAAAGGTAGGTAATTTTTTCTAAAACTTCTTTGTTACCATCTTTAATTATATCTTTTAATTGGTTTACACTAAGGTCGCCTATTTTAAGAGTATAATTTGAGCAACTCGGTCCGTCTTCAGGTGAGGTTTCTGCTAACATCCTTTTAGCCGACGGATTATATGCTGTCTTCACGTTTTTTGATGGTGTACGATGCATGATTGTTAATTGACAAATGTTATTATTTTTTAACTAATTTGTAAAATTACCTTAAAACTATGCAATGTTTTTATTTTGCCAGATAGATTTACGATTAACCCTTAGTTCGAAATATATGGTTTGTGTACCAACTAACTTAAATTTATTTTGTTTACTCTATGTTATTTTACTTGCATTACATAAACTATATATATCAAATTTTTTACTATTAAATGTTTATTAGTTGTCTCTGTCAACAATTTGCTTAGCTATTTTTGTCTTATTTATATAATTAATTGTAGGACTGTCTCCATCAGATTTTTATTACGTTTTTTTTTTTAAAAATAAAAAAAAAAGTTACTCTTATTTGGCTACTAATATATGATCCACAAAAGAGCGCCTTATTTATTTTATTAAAAAGAAAGCAAAAACGCGCGCAAATTGGATGCTTTAAGTTGTAAAAAACTATTATTTGATTTAATCACTTTATGCATTTGAAATCGAACCGCAACTTATTGTTCCAACCTTCACTTCCGCTTATTCGTTTTTTTTCTTTTAATTTCCGACACTGAACGTTTGATACTTTTTACTTTTTTTCACTTAAATAGGAGCGAGTGCAAAACACGTCCGACTGTTACGTAAGTCTCTATCCAAACTCAATTTATATAAATTTATATAAATGATGTCTTTTCAATTTGTAAGTATACTAAATTGCATGGGTATGCTGATGACATCCAAATGTACATTTCTTGTGATTTCACCGCTATTGATAATCTAATTCAAAAGATAAATGTTGATTTAAATAATATTAACACTTGGGCTGTTGAAAATAACATGCTACTTAATGCCAAAAAAAACAACTATTTTGCCAATAAGTAGGTTAAAACTGGATGTAAATAGTTTGCCTCAAGCGTCTATTGGGCAATCATTTATTGAATACAATACCTCTGTAAAGTGTTTAGGTTTCCATCTAAATACTAACTTACATGCTTGTGACCACATCAATCATCAACCTGTTGCTACTCGCTGCTTGTTGGTAAAACAGTTAATAATTCCTATTATTATGTTTTCCTCGTTAGTTTATTCCAAATTAGACGCTGTGTCTCTTACAAAGTTAAGAAGTCTAACCAATTCCATGACACGATATGTTTACGGTCTCAGAAGATTTGATCACCTGGGTAATTTCAGGAATGCAATCTTAGGTTGTGACATTGAACAGTTTATTAAGATTCGTGTCTGTCTGTTTTTGTTTAAATTGGTTAATGCTAAATCACCTGAATACCTTTTCAATTGTCTGCAACGAACACGATCTAATAGATCTCTTCTATTTATTATTCCAAGGTTTAACTTTATTTTCACAACAAGTTTTTTCTTTATCCACTCTGTCAGAGTATGGAATTCGCTCTCATGTGAAACCAGAAACACAACAAGAGTAGGAACTTTTAAAAAACTGCTAGTTAATGAATTATATTGACACCACCCATTCTGTCAATTATTTCTATTTTTTAATTGATATTTTTCTTTAATTGTCATTGTTTAACTTTCTGCTTGTAATGTTTATTTTTCTATTCTAAATTTTTAATCTTAAATTTAAAAATTTTTTTTTTTTTTGTATTCTTTAATTTAATTTAATTTTTTTTAATTCAATCTCTTGTCTTTGCTTTATCATTTAATAATTTGTAAACTGTTATATATTAAGTAAATACTATCTCTTTTTTTGTTAGTTTTTAAGTTAGTTATAAGATGATGCAATGAAAGGGTTTTTTGACCCCTTAAAGCATTTAAAATAAAAAATAAAAATAAAAAATAAATGGAAACGTCCAAGCAATATATAAAATATAAATTATGAATAAAATAAAGAAAGAAGTAAACTACAAGTGTGTTTTGTTTTCGTTTACACATGAATAAAGATTGCATAAGTTTTTTATTGCTTGTTGTTTGGTAATCATGTTTTGATAAAAAAAAAAGATCTTCAACCATTAAGTCATAAAATTAACAAAAAAGAACCACTTATTATTTAAATTTATGGAAAATTAGAAACATTTTTATATCATTAAAATGCTTTCAATTAGTTTACTAATTCCCTCCTTATTGTTGCGTCAAGCGGTGGTATAGCTTCTCGGGGTATTAGAAAGGTTGACAAATTAAATAAGTCCAAAAAAACTTTATATCGATCACTAAGAAATTAGGAGTATAACATTAACTAAAATTCTTTAAAATATTTTCGGTTTATTACCTTAATGTTGATCGTAAGTACTGATATCCAGATGATCCACCAGTTCCAAGTTGCTGGGATCCAATCATACGTTGAACCATAATTACATGATTATCTATTAAAAAAAATTAAGCTAATAGTCATCTATTCTAATTACTAGTATAAGGATTTTATATTAATAAAAGTATAAAAAAAAAACTGAAATAAAAAATTTTTTATCATTTTGTTGTTATGGAACCTCCCTCTATGGCCTGGCAGTTATTAATTAAAATAAGGTATGTAAGGACGGACATTTTTACTTCAAATTTCCCCCTACATAAAAATACATTGAAATTCATTAATATTTATTTTCACTAACATTAAATTCACTAATATATATTTTTATTGGAAATATTAAAAATGAAATAACCTTACAAAATTATTATTAAAATTTTAATTTCTTCAATTAACTAATTTTATTTATCTAAATAAGTTTTATTAAATTTAAAAAGAAAACAAACGTGCACATGTAACAAAGTAAATGTAACAAGCATTTACAAACAACAAGAAACGTCCAAGCATGAAAGCTTTTGTTGAACAAAACACAAAGTATACGGAAAAAACACAAAAAGCACACAAAAAACACAAATAGGCCAAACAAGAAAGATCAAAGCTTCGGCATATTCTGTATAAAAGGACGTGCATTTAATATGATCCACGAATTTCACTTTGAAAGTGGCAAGTACGCTGACTTTTTCAGCCTACTGATTCATTAAACCAAAACTTGGCTAATTAAGCCAAAGTATTATAAACCTGACCCAATCGGAGAATAAGTTAAATGATTTACCATCATTCGCCGGCAACTCATATATGAATTCTACGCCATTGCTAGTGTTGGAAATTGATAATGCCCATCTTACCATGTCAATTAAAACTGTTTCTTTAGAAAAAAAGTCACCGGTGGCAATACGTACAAACACGGTTGCCACTTGAAAATTTTTTTCTGAATCAAAATTTGTTTAAAAAGGTTCCATTTCTGTAAAGAAGGTTCTGTGTTCTGTGTTTTTCATAGTGTTATAAATGAACGAAATATAAAATAGTGCAAAGTTGCATATATAAAAAAAATTAATTGGAAATATCCACAATAAAGTTGGGTCGTCAAAAATGTACCATTTTTTGAACATGAGTACCAAACGAAAAAAAAGTACCAATTTTGGTACTAAAGTACCATAAGTGGCAACCTTGCGTACAAAATTGGGTTGGGTGGCATATGCATCACGCGGAGTGTGCAGGGTTGGACCTGAAATGTTAAACATTAAACTGCAGGAAAGGATGCGTGAAATTATGGCAAAGTATATTGCAGCGGTAAGCGTACTAAAATAATATTGGAACAACAGGATTAGTTGGAAATCGATTTGAAACGGGCTGCTCTGGAAAACCTATCAATCTGCTCTACCATCATCGTATAAAATGGCACAAAAGCGATTATTCGACACAGAAAGAAGAAAGGAATATGACGAAAAATTCAAAATTGAGATGCAGAAATACTTTAACAAAATTTATTGTAAAATTCTGATGAGAGTTATCATCAACACTACAAATGAAAAAATTATATATATCATAATTATTTACTAAATAAAGTATTTTTTACAATACTTTTAATTATTTTTTTAAACATATGCTAGCCAAACGGACTGCACGTCCACAATGATAGGATTTGCAATTTTTATATTTGCAGCTACTGCTTTCGTGGTTCACCCACAATGCGATTGACGATTTTTTTATTGCCGCTGTTTGCATTATTGCTATTCAAGCAAGTTCTATTCGTATTCGTTGATTAGTGCCCTTAAAAGACAAGTTTAGCTCGAAATTAGTTCTTCAATGAACTACAAGAAACAAAACTCGAAATAACTTCAATATTAAGAAAAGCTAGTATCGAGATTGCAAAAACACTGTCGAAACATCCATACAAAAATTGTGGATGTTAGGAGTTAGTTGGCATACAGAGATCCCACTTAATCTACAGGCACAATAGTAAGAATTTAAGTTGCGATTGCCTGCAATTCAGAAAATTACCATGAAAAGATGGAGACAACATTCAGAGAATAGTTTAATCGATTTACATGTATTTGCAGATGCATCAGAAACAAGATATGCTGCAGTTATAAATGCAGAAAAGGTTACAATATCCCTAATAGCATCCATAACCAAAGTTGCTCTTATTAAGCAGGTGTCATTGCCCCGATCGGAGGTACGTGCATCTGTGCAATTAACAAAGTTAATTAATTACATTCAGAAGAATAACAAGATTACCTATAGTAAAATTATTGCATGGTCAGATTCAAAAATTGTATTAAATTGGCTAAAGCAATACCCAAATAGATGGAGTATCAAACAGAGTATCTTACATTCAAGATACGTTTAAGGGGTATTTTATATTTGTTCCAGGCAAGGATAATCCAGCAGATATTCCATCAAGGGGATTATATGGTGACAATCTTATTTCAAAAACATTATGGTGGCATAGTCCAATTTGACTAATAAAATATGAAGAAAATTGGACAGAAAATTATGCAGTAATAGTCTTGAATCTTATTCCGGAGACCAGAAAAACTGTGATATGTTCCGTCGTGGACGTTACCAACCATGAAGAATTTATTAACCGATTTTTCTCATTAATCAAACTTCTTCGAGCTACTGCGTTAGATTCGTTTATAATTGTCAAGTAAAGAAATCCGAGAGAAAGATAGACTACCTGACGCAGACGATATTGATGCAGCCGAAATTGTGTTGGTGAAGCAAGTGCAAAAATGTTTTAAAGATGACATCAGACGGCTTAATCTTCAGAAACAATTAATGAAAAGTAATAAGTTGTGTTCATTAAACACATTTGTAGATAGTGCAGAGGTACTAAGAGTGGGCACCAGATTAAGAAATGCAGATTTATCTGACAATTAAAAGTATCCGATAATTTTACATAAGACAAGTACAAACTCATAATCAATCAGGCGCATATTAATACGATTCATGAAGGATTACAATTAACGCTAAACAACGTCCGGGAAAGTTTTGGATTATTCGTGAAACAATCGCTGTGAAAGCTTGTATCAATAAATGTTTAAAATGTTTTCGGATTAAGGCAAAAGGACAATCTCAATTAATGGGAAGTTTATTAACACCAAAAGTAAACTCTGTCCATTAATAACAAACAATATTGGTAGTACCGCAATTGATTATAAATTATCAGTAAAATGCTTAGGTTTTTACTTGAACTCCAGCTTGAATGCCCGTGACCACATAAATCAAGTCTTTCGAATGAGGATTTGTGAAACATTACCACCAAACATTTGTTTACCTTTTCTTTGTAAATATGTCAAAAACAGCTTTCTCACACTGTCAAACTGCCATGAAAAGCTTTTATTTTGGGTATGTTTAATCTATTTATTTGCATTTGGAACATATCTGAAACTCATTCTAACCCCGTTGGAACTCATTTATTCAGAATGAGATCCAATGGATCTGATTTGCGCTTGAAATATTGTATGCAAAAATGAGTCATTTGGTTCTCATTACCCTGGCCATTTGATTAAACATATTGTAATGTATGTTTACTAAATATATGGCAGGATCGCCATGTAATGTATGTTTACTAATTATATAGCAGGATTGCCGTGTAATGTTATGCATATACCGAATATGTATATTTTATGAATTTATTTCCAGTGTTAGCTCTCCAGCCGCTTATTATATCCTTTCAGCAGTTATGCCGTATAGGATATTGTTCTCATCAGCTATTATGCCGTACAAAACTTGAGACCAATCAATCATTAAAAAGACAAGTGCGTTCTTTGATCTAAGAATTAAATCTGGTTTATTAGGCAAAATATTCCGGTATTTATACCGTTTAAAACTTATGTACTAACAATGTTTCAAATTTCTTATGTACTATAAATAATTCATTAATATTCTAGCATACTCATCAGTTCGGCTTCTCCCCTGCGCTCTGCAGTGTGGTCCACAAATTTCTGTTCAACAGGACCTTTCAGGTTCGAGTCGGTTCCTCTCTGTCCTGTGATTTTCCCATCGACGCCGGTGTCCCTCAAGGTTCGGTTCTAGGACCCCTCCTATTTAACCTGTTTATAGCAGACATTCCTTTCTCGTGGGCCCCTGTTAAGCAAATCTGCCTCGCCGATGACTGCCTTGTCTTCATGCGGTCATTTAATGCTCACCGCCTTTCCAATGAGCTTAATCCCCACCTTGGATCCCTCTTCGACTATTACACCAGGTGGAAGATTAAACTCAACCCCTCTAAGATCTCTGCCATTACCTTTCTTGGCCAGCAGCGTGATCGTCCTAGAGGTTTTAGCACCTCTAATATTAAGCTTAAGCTTAACAACTCTCCAATTTAGCTTGTCCCCAAGCTGAAATATCTTGGTATTGTCTTCTCATCTCAACACAATTTTATATCACATGTTGACTATGCCATCCGTAACGCCCGGTTCAGGCACACTCAACTCAAAATTGCACTTCGAAGACACAACCAACTTAAGTGCAAAGTTGTTAATCTGCTATAAGCAGCTTATTCGTCCTCTCCTCACTTATGCCTTCCCTATTTGGTCTGTCATCACTTCTGCTCAGATGGAAACAATCCGCCTGTTTGAGTGGAAACTTCTCCGTGATTGCACCAACTATAAGCGCAAGCCTAAAGGCAAGCACTTCTCTATCTCCACTCTGTATGACAATGCCA
Source organism: Teleopsis dalmanni (assembly GCF_002237135.1). Lineage (NCBI taxonomy): Eukaryota > Metazoa > Arthropoda > Insecta > Diptera > Diopsidae > Teleopsis > Teleopsis dalmanni. The sequence continues at coordinate 129,132,382 of NC_051846.1, read as the reverse complement.
AGATCACTCGTATTGATGAGTACCTTTTGACACTCGCCCGTAGTTATCTCACCCGGCTTCACGTCCTCCCTCCTGATGTCTCTTGTCCAGATACCGTCTCAGTAGACCTTGTTCTAGCTTTACGTTTTAAACCTACACAGTACCTTCTCCACTATTTTGATGAGCTGGATCAAAATTCTCTCGCTATTCCTCTTTTTAACCGCGGCTTTCGTGACCCTGGTCACAAAGTATATCACTAGTTTCACCCCCGCTAACTAGCCGTAAATCCACCACCTTCATTATTATCCTGTCTTCTTAATTCATGACCTTAGTTTCTGACTTAGATGAACCTAGTTCACTAGGTATTAAGGCTATCTACTTTCTCTCTCCCCTAATTACTGGAATGAAGTTCCCACATCGCCGTGGGAATCTTCTCCATTCATTCCTATGAGGTGGTTTTAGTGGGTTCAAGTCTCAGACTGTGACTTTCGATGCTTTCCACCTACAGGAAAAAAAAAAGCATACTAATAATGAGTGTATATCATTTATCATATTTAATATTTATTATAATTATATTACTCCTCCCTAAAGAATTTGGGTCATGCTAGTGCAACGATCATACATGCTTTATCACTTGGCTCGCGCATTATGTTACACATGCATTTGTAACTGCATTCATAAATGTAACGTGATCAAAGTCAAAGCGACAGTTCGACAAAAGTGCATTTAATAAATTATATCGCATTTGCTTTGTCTACAATGCAATGATTTGTCACATTAAGCATTGATGTAGGTCATGCGACAACAATATAAAATTATATGTTTAATTATAAGTTACAAGCTTAAAATTTAAGTTAGCTAAGTTTTTTGTTTTCTACTCTTAGGTATTACAGTACTTCCGATAATTATGTTATGTTTAAATTATTTTAAATTAGGCTATGCTAAAATCTTTTCCGTTGTTTACAATAAGTCTATTATAAAATTAGAAGTTAATGAAGTAGCAGTCAACAGAAAAAAGTCGAAACCTGTCCAGAAGTGTAATGAAACTATAGCTATCAACATCTGTCAACCAATAATTTCTTAGTGTGTCTTACAGCTGTTAAATTACGATACAGCAAGCTGCTATAAAAGAAATTAAAAATCGAAACGAGGACGTTTCTAATTAAAGATGGAAAGAGTTAACAACGCAAACAGTGAAGCACTTTAAATTTACCAGTAACAACAAATAAATTATTTTTTCAATAAATATTATCTTACTCATATTAATAATGTATTCATTGTAAAATAGTAACAATAAAATAATTTGTAATTAATTTTCAGACACTACGTCAGCATAAGAATCATATTTCTTCTTTTGCATTCTTATGCTGAAGTACGTGCCGTACTTAAAAATCATTAAATTCAAAATCAGTTTTTTAAAAAGCTACATAGTGAGCGAACCTCAAACTCAATTTTTTAATTTTTGAACAAAGTCTTCATAGAACACAAAAAATTAACTAAAATCGTGTGCGAGTTAGGCTAAGTTGTGTTCTAAATAAGGGAAATTCTAAGTTGTGCCGATAATTTAGTGATGTGTCGATACTTAGCATATTTTCGAGGTGGCTAAGTCGAAACTAAATCGCCAGGGCTGCCATTTTAGTATTTTCATAAGATAATATTTTCATATGTGAATTTAAATGAATATATGAATATAGAAATTTTCAATAAAAAATAATTTTATTAAAACGTTTTGTTGTATTTGTATTAAAAAAAATTAATCGTCGTTATTAGAAAACTTTTAACCGAAAACTTGATCACTTTGTGCATATATTTTTTATTATTTAATGACCATTTGCAATAAATTTTGTAAATATCTGTATTTTTTAAAATTTTTATTACATTTATTTAATATTATAAACATTTCTTTGATAAAATTTTATTATAGTGGCTGTTTCCAAAAAACAAAGTCAATTTCTTTTCAATGACTTGGCAATATTGTTTTGGTAATTTTTGACATTTGAATAATTTGTTTGTGTTCAACATTGTTTGTAAACAATTTGTATATTGCAAAGGTAAAACATCTTGATCCGCTTTGGCAGCCAAAGTTAAAAAGTGCACAGAAATGTGAACCTGCCTTTAGTTGGGTAGTTCATATTCACTGAGCTACCGATAAATGATGTAGTACAAAAAGCTGAACATGAAAAAGAAGTTTTTTACTTTGTCAAAGAAGCCAATCTTTGAAGTTTTGCAAATGAAGAACAGACTGCTTTACATTATGCTGTTAGTGGTGGTCACTTTGATTGTGTACGTTCTTACTATCATTTAATGCAAATAGCAAACTAATTGATAGAAATGATCAAACATGTTAGGATGTTACTGACAATAATGATATTCGTATGCTGTTGTCTTCATAACAAATATAATTTTTGACTTACCTTTTAATTCAGATCTTGTAAGGATTGTAAAAACGGTTTTAGTAATTAATAAATAAAATAAAATTTGATTTATTCAACATAATTATTTTCTGAATTTTTTGTATATAAACCTGGGTAGATTTAAATTTACTTTTTAACAATAACTCTATATGATAGTGGCATATATGGGACGTGTGCGAGTTAGGCTAAGTTGATGCTAAACCAAATGGGAAGTTTTTTGGGATTTGTTTCACTGCACACATTTAGCCACTTAGCCCAAAAAAGTGTGCGAGTTACATTTTGACAGCTTATATCAGCTGTGAATATGTTTTGATTTCAGAATTTTGTTTACATATTTTGCAATAGCGAAGCAAATTGATGAAGCATTTTTATTTATGCAATTTTTCGAATTAATTTAATTAAATATTTGTCTTAACATATTGATAAAGAGATTCCTAGAAGAATATCCAAAGGTAATTATGAAATAATTTCAGTAAATAACATAAATTATCAGTTTGATTATTTAGCGCGAGCTTTTATGCCAAAATGGATATTCTTCCGAAATATTTAGAGCTGTTGTAAAAAAGGATAAATCGATCATAAAAAAGTGAAATTCTCACACCAAATGAAGAAACTTGTTTAGATATTCTCAAAATTCATTTGTGTGAAATAAACTTGACCCGCTGCATTAATTTGCGTAGAAAAACTGAGCTTATATCAGGAACTTCTGGTGCAGAAGTTAAAGGCGTTTGTATAGAAGCTGGTATGTACGCATTGCATGGGCGTGGTGTGCATGTTACTCAAGAAGATTTTGAAATGACTATCGCTAAAGTTATGCAGATGAATTCAGAGGATTCATGTCTATGGTATTAAGAAATTATGAAAGTAAATTTTAAGATTTTTATATATTTATACACCGAATATTATAAAATGATTATTGATTTGTAATTGAATTATTTCTTGGATCTTCACAATTAAAAATTAAAAACTAAATATAACATTTATGTTTTTTGTATTTGCTAATTTTTTGTGAGAAACGCATAATTATTTTTTTTTGTTATTAAAATTTTGGTCTTATTACTATATATTTTATTACAATTGTAGATGATTTTAATTTGTATAAAAAATGTGTTGTTTTAATTTTTTTTTTAAAACCTCTTGAGTTCCGTTTTCTAAATAAAAAATTTCGTAACATGCCGCAGTACAATAAAAATCTAGGGGATTGTTGACTTTGTCTCGGACTTACTCAGCATCAACTAACCATTGCCACTAAAAACTTTAGAGAAAGTTTCATCGTTCGTAAGAAAACGAGATCAAGTAGGATTCAATAAATCAAAGCACTTATCTCGGCTTTAACAACAAAATGTTTGCAGACATTGCATAAATTAGAGCAGTGATTCTCGACTCAAGACATGCTGTAGACCAAAAAAATATTCAATGTAGTTTACAAACAAATTATTAAAAGCATCTAGTGCAAAGAGTAGTACCAATATTTTTGAAACAAATAATATCGTTAAGGCAAAAATTCAATATTTTACATGCCACCAGTGCTAATGATACCCTTATTTTGAAGTTATTAGGCCACTATTATTTACAGTTATTGTCACAAAGTAAATTTATATTTAGCCAGGTTTATATATAAAAAATTCAGAAAATAATTGTGTTGAATAAATCAAATTTTATTTTATTTATTAATTTTTAAAACCGTATTTACAATCCTTACAAGATCTGAATTAAAAGGTAAGTCAAAAATTATATTTGTTATGAAGACAACAGCATACGAATATCATTATTGTCAGTAACATCCTAACATGTTTGATCATTTCTATCAATTAGTTTGCTATTTGCATTAAATGATAGTAAGAACGTACACAATCAAAGTGACCACCACTAACAGCATAATGTAAAGCAGTCTGTTCTTCATTTGCAAAACTTTCAAGATTGGCTTCTTTGACAAAGTAAAAAACTTCTTTTTCATGTTCAGCTTTTTGTACTACATCATTTATCGGTAGCTCAGTGAATATGAACTACCCAACTAAAGGCAGGTTCACATTTCTGTGCACTTTTTAACTTTGGCTGCCAAAGCGGATCAAGATGTTTTACCATTTCAATATACAAATTGTTTACAAACAATGTTGAACACAAACAAATTATTCAAATGTCAAAAATTACCAAAACAATATTGCCAAGTCATTGAAAAGAAATTGACTTTGTTTTTTGGAATAAGCCACTATAATAAAATTTTATCAAAGAAATGTTTATAATATTAAATAAAAGTAATTAAAATTTTAGAAAATACAAATATTTACAGAATTTATTGCAAATGTTCATTAAATAATGAAAAATATATACTAAAAGTAATCATTTTTCGGTTAAAAGTTTCCTAATAGCGATTATTAATTTTTTCAATACAAATAACACAAGACATTTTAATAAAATTATTTTTTATTGTCATTTTCTATATTCTTATATTTATTTGAATTCAATTATGAAAATATTATCTTATGAAAATACTAAAATGGCAACCCTGGCGATTTAGTCTCGACTTAGCCACCTCGAAAATATGCTAAGTATCTACACATTACTATATTATCGACACAACTTAGAATTTCCCTCATTTAGAACGCAACTTAGCCTAAATCGCACACGACCATGATATGAGGGAAATTCTAAGTTGTGCCGATAATGTAGTGATGTGTCGATACGTGTTGATAAATAGCTGAATGTGTGCAGTGCAAAAAATCCCAAAAAATCTCCTATTTGGTTTAACAATAGTAAGACGGACAATTGTTAACTTATAACTTAGTACAGCAGTGAAGGGTGACGTCATCATAGCAGCTGTGGTAAAGACCTATTCTAGGTAATTTATTAAATAATAAAACAAGAAAATAGAGGCGCACGTCGAGATATATCAATTCTTTTCTCTTTCGATTAGAACAATTACTTTGACTTTAAAAAAATAGTACTTTTAATAAATTATTGAATTAATTTTTTATTTTTTAGATTATTTATATATCTAGTAGTAGTTTAATATAAATTAATTATTGAATTATAATTAAATTTTTGAACGGATTCTTATTTTTATATATATCTCTAGTAGTAATTTAATTTTATCATTCAATTATAATAAAATTAATAAACGGATTCTTGTTATTTGTATATCTAGTTGAAGTTTAAATTTATCATTTAATTATAATAAAAATAATGAACTGATTTTTTATTATTTGTATATCTAGTTGTAGTTTGAATTTATCATATAATTATAATAAATTAATTAACTGAACATTTTTATATTTGCTTTTAATAAAAAATAAAAATTTGTTTAGTATTATTGTTATTTATTATGACATGTTCTATTAACTATAATCACAATTCAAGAACTTAGTCTATTCATACATGCTTTCCAGATACCCCTATTACGTGCTAATGCTCTAAGCTCGCTGAGTGATTTGTTAGTTTCCCTGTTTATCGATTTTCTCCATGTACTTTTCTACCATTCACGATTCCTTCTACCTTGTGGACTCCATTCTAATGCTGAGTGTGCAAGTAAACTGGTTAATGACCAGTTTACGCAGGGTATGTAACAGCCAGCCATATTTCCGATTCATTATCTGCTTTTCAATCGGCTGCTGATTTGTAATTTTTGCCGCTTATTAAATATGGTTCTCGGCCACCAAATATTTAAGATCTGGCAAATGCATCTGTTAACGTATATCTGCAGTTTTTGTGAGATAACATCCATAGCAAACCACGATTCAAATCCATATAACAACACACTTTTGACGCAAGCATCGAAATTCGTAATTTTAGTTTTTAAATGCAAGGTTGTTGAACGCCAAATATTTTTGAGATGAGCGAAGGCATATCTGGCTTTCCGATGTCTATTGCCTACGTCTTCTGAAGTACCACCTACGTTTGTAGTCCAGGTATTGAAACTTCAGCACACTTAGGTGAAATATTTGTAATTTGAGCTTGCATATTAGCGTGTGTGTTAAAGATCAAGATCATCGACATATTTCAAATCGGATAAGCTAGTTCTTAATCATCAGTTAATTCCAAGCCATTCCGTGTTTAGGGTCTCCAGCACTGCGTCCAGTGCCGTTATGAAAAGAAGTGGCGAAAGCGCACAACATTGTCTTACACCACTGGATTGAATTGAATCGCTCAGCGCACCATTGTGTAATGCTCTGAATGTAACTCCTTCATAACTGCTTTTAATTTTTAATAATGTTGACGATTTTAAATGTAATACCTCTTGCTTCAAGCACCTTCCACCCGTATTCGCGTTTTACCGCATCTAATACTTTTACAAAGTCGGTTTCCCGAGTGTATTAAATAGATAAAAAAAACATTGTTGTTGTTTTATTCTTTTTATTTATTTCGTTATTAAAAAATTCGTTTATTCTCTTTGTTTGCTACGAATTTTTTTTTTTTTTTTGATTTAAACAAAATGTAGAGTTTAAATTTACAACAACTAGTCATATTGACTAACAAGAGGTTTTTTTTAATTAATATTACAAGTAAGTTTACATAAGTCTATCTGAGGTGAGCCTATAGATTGGAACTAGTCATCTCCTTGTTGTTTGAAACACCTCAAAAGGTCCTTTGGTTTGAAGCGACATAAGCGTATGTGAGTGTTATCGCAAAGTTACGCCGGAATGGTGCTGTTTATGTATTGTCTCAGCCTGTCATAATGTGTTGTAGCAGCCTTCTGTATTTCTTGCTTAACAGTAGGTATTTCAAGGTCACGTTGTAGATCAGCATTTCCCACGTACCACGGAGCGCTAACTGCATTCCTGAGTGCTTTATTTTTAAATCTTTGCATCATATCTATTATATGGTTTTTTGCACAATCCAAAATTTGGGCACCATAGAGCCAAACCGGCTTGAAGACTTGTTTATAAATCATGAGTTTGTTTTGCTGAGATACTTCAGATCTCCTTCCAATAACCTTCCTTCCTTCTCAGTTTGCCATCTAGGCTCATGCCCAGATATTTCGCAGAATTAGCAACTGGAATTTTTACGCTATTTAGTAATAATGGAATTTGATTTTCTCTTTTGTTAGTAAAGTCTACATGATTAGATTTTGAACTGTTTACTATCAGTTTCCATTTATTTGTCCATTGTTCAATTTCTTGAAGAGCGATTTGTAGCTTGGTGGTAGGCACCTTGTTGTTTGGACCTGTAGCCATTATAACCGTGTCATCTGCAAAAGTTCCGACAATACATCTTGGGTTCACTGGCAAATCATATGTGTACAGCAGGTACAGCAATGGGCCTAGTATACTTCCTTGAGGGACCCCGCGATTTATAGGATATAATTTCGAATACGCGTCAAGTAGTTTAACTCGATAGTATCTTTCGTCAATATACGATTCCAGTAGTTTACAGTATTGCTGTGGCAGGATAGTGTTTAGCTTATACATCAGGCCAGAGTGCCAAACCCCGTCAAAAGCCTTTGATATATCCAAAAACACAGCTGAACAAGTTTCTTTGTTTTCTAATGCCTTTTCTATTTCATGCGTAACTCTGAGTACTTGTTCGATTGTTGAGTGCTTTTTTCGAAATCCAAACTGATGATTTCGGATAAACTTTGACAAACTACTTTTTCAAGTATTTTACAGATAAGCTTTTCGAACAGTTTTCCTATGGCTGGCAGGAGAGAGATTGGTCTATATGAAGAAGGAGAATGTTGCTCCTTATCTGGTTTAAGAACCATCACCACTTCAGCAACTTTCCAGTAGCTTGGGACATGATTTAATTTCATACACGCATTAAATAGCTATGCAAGTTTAGCCACTCCTTTTGAAGGTAGATTTTTCAACACTTCACTAGTTATGAGGTCATATCCTGGTGATTTCTTTAACTTAAGTTTTTTGATTTCCCCAGTTATTTCTTTGCTTTTTATCCGCAAAATAGATTCATCATCTATGCTGTTATTTGACTCTATGCGATGGGTTTCTTTAAAACTGAAGGAGTTGCTTAGATATTCATCCAAAACGTGTGCCTTTTCAATTTTGCTTTTCGTCCATTCATTATTATCTTTTTTTAATGGAGATAAAAAAATATTATTTTCCAAGGATCGGAGAAATTTATGATTTCCGCGCGTGACTATTTCGTAGGGGTGAAGTTATGTCACCTCAGTATATGAATTATATACAAGATCACTTGCTGTCAAAGATGACGATGTTTCAGCGACTGGCTCTGGCTTATCTGTTACGAAGACTCCTGTCTTGTGCTGAGGGATATAATAGTTTGGCTGAATGAGCCAGGTTAGAAAGTAAAAAAGAAAGAAAATCTATAAAAACAAGTGATCGAATAGACCAGTAGGATATCCTGATTTGATCGATCGGACCAGTTTAGGCTGATTAAGCCTGTAAGCTAATATTGATCGAATTGACCAGTTGGTTATTCTGATTTGATCAAACTGACCAGGTTAGCCTGATTAAGCCTGTAAGCTAATATTGATCGAATTGACCAGTTGGTTATCCTAATTTGATCGAATTGACCAGTTTAGTCTGAATAAGCCTGTAAGTTAATATTGATCGAATTGACCAGTTGAACTTGTTTATCGTTTGATATCCAAAAGACAAGTTCCTCGTTCTGTGAAATTCGCGTTCTTATATACTGGTTTGACCGGAGCTTTTCGGTGTAGCGTACCGGTAAACTTCGTTGTTCGTGTTAACTTTTTGTGTTTTTCGTGAGCCTTTCTTGTGTATTTTGTGTATTGTCGTGTACTTCGTGTTATTTGCATTTTTGCGTACTTTGTTTTCTTCGTCTGCCTTTGTTTTCGTCGCGATTACGTTTTGTTTACTTCGCGTTTCAATACTTTTTTAAATAAAATATGAAAATATATTTATAATAAAAATAAATATTAAGACAATATGTGCCAATATAAGTGAGTGTTTAATAAAATGTGGTAACAGAATTTTAACGCTGCTGTGTAAAATCAGTGCCGGTGTAATTGGAATTGTAGCTTGTTTTCTCCGTCTGTGGCTTGTTTATGTTTGGTTAATTAAAAATATATTTTTAATCAATACAGTGTTTATCCATAAAAGAAAGATAACCCAACCAAAGTATTTATAGCAGAAGTGGATTTTTCGATGTGTTATATTTTACGTTTTATTGTTTTTTTCCTTTTTCCATTTTGTTTTTATCTTGTAAAAAAAAATGTAAACAATGAGTGTTTTTCAATGTTGGTAATTCATGTTTATTAATTCAATATATAAAATGTGTTTTATTGTTTAATAAATGTTTCATGTATGTCTTATATTATAATTTGTAATTGTTAAAAATTCATTTGTTTTATTCTTTACATATTTCAAGTTGTGTTTTTTTTAGTTTTATTACTTTTCTTTTTATTTTCTTCAGGTCAAGTCATGCCCGCGGCTCGTTGACGCATGGAATGCAGGTAATGATGTTACATTCTGATCTTGATAATATTTGAATAACTCTTATTCTTTCTATGTTGTGCACAGAATTTTGTTGAGGGTGAGTTTACTTCTGGTGTCGTCCGCAATGGTGTTGGTGTTATGTTTTCTACTGACAGACTGACGTCAGATTTGTACGCAAGCATATGTATGGTTGAAATTACTTTGTAGCAATTTCAACCTTTACAAAGTTACTGATTTCTAGTCTTAGTTTTTGAGTAGCATTATTAAGGCTTCTTTTATCTTGTATTAAACGTGATTGTTGCCATTTTTTGCAAAGTTTTCTTTTATTATTCACTAGTTTTAAAATTTCGACCGGATACTTTTTATCAAATTGCTTACTATTCTGCAGTGGAGAACTGCACCATGCCGATTTTTGAATCAAGCTCGTAAAGCAATGCGTTTCACTCTCTAGATTATTTATACGTCTTATTTTGCAAGATAGGTCAATATTTTCATTTATCTGAGCCTTAAAATAATTCCAGTCTGTTAGATGGTTTGTTAATGTCAGTATGGGTAGCGTAGATAGTATGTTACATCCATATGTAAGCAATATTGGAGAATGGTCAGAATTTAAGTCGAGTCCTGCTTTAACTTCAATGTGTCTTTTTTGAATTTTATTTACAATGAAGAAATCAATGACGTCTGGTAATTTATTTGTATCAGTTGCCCAGTATGTTGGAGAACCAGTGGAGAGAATTTTAAAACCTGTGGCCTGACATGCTTTAAGCAATTCCTTACCAATTGTGGAATTTGACCCCCATTGAACATTTTTTGCGTTAAAATCACCACCAATTATTGTTTTATGTTTGTGTAATTTTAATATATCTATCTATTGTTCATATTTTACGTTAAGTCTTGGTGGACTATAGATGGACGTTATTAGGATTTTGGAACCACTCTCTTCAAGTGCAACGGTTGTTGCCTGGAACTGTTTATTAGAAAGTTTATTTTCTTGATAATGCTTAATGTTGGATTTAATTATAACGGCACTTCCGCCTCTGGCATTATTGCTTGGATGAATTGTATAATAAGTATTATAGTTTTTAAAATTGATATACGATTCTTTTGTAAAATGAGTTTCGCTTATTAGGCATATGTCTATATTTTCTGTTTGCAGAAGTAATTCTAATTCGTTTTTATGTTGGAGCAAATCATTTGCGTTCCATTCCATTATTTTGAGAGCAATCATTCAGATGTCAAGTTATGTTTTTGTTCTAAGTTGTCTAGGCGATTTTCTATTGCCATTAGTTTTTCAAGTATAACAGAGAGGACTTTTTGTGATTCATCGGAAATATTTATTTTTTGGGCTACGAAGGTTGTTGGCTTAATAGCGTCTGCATATGATACATTAGCGATTCTTCGACTAGTGTATACTATTGGTCTTTTGATATCATATGTTTGAACTGGGACGGTTTATTTATTTTTTGGTCTCTTAACTTTTGAAGCTCCTTTGTTATTACACAACCGCGATATGACGCTGGGTGTTGCTCCCCACAGTTGCAACATTTTGGGTGACTATCATCAGGTTTATCACAATTTATAATTTCATGCTTACCTGTACATTTCACACACCTAGGCTGCTTTTGACAGTATTTTTTGGTATGGTTTAAAACCCTTTTCTGCAAGGTTGCGTACTATATCATTAGGGTTGCATGAGTGATGCAGGTTTTTTGCTATAACTCTAATTGGTCTAAACTGTTTATCTTCGTAAAAGTGCCATGAAAAATTTGCTTCATTTAGAGCTCTAGTTATTTCCCGATAATCATTGCCATCAACAGTGCTGATTTTACATAAGTTGTTATTCATTAATTTCAGCAAAAATTAATTTTGTTTTCCTGTGTATTTATTTATCGTATGTCATTGTAATTATGTAACTGATTTCATTGTTTTCGTCATGTATTATATTAAGCGTTCTTTCGAAGTATCTTTTCTACACTGCCATCTGTTCGTCGACATTATTGTAGCTAATCCGCTTTCATTTTCAACAGGTGCTATACCGCAGTTTTTCTTACCAGCTATAACACGATTTATCTTGAACACCTCTTTAAGATGTCATTTCTCTGAGGCAACTTTTGTCTGACGATTTATTTGCGTCGAGAGGCGTTTGTACACGTTTCGTAACTCCACTATATGGTTTTCCCTTTTTGCACTTAATCATCTTGTTTTAGCAGCTATTTTGCGTTCATCAAGATCCCAAAATTCTTGAGATAACCATTGCTTGTTTTCGGGTCTGGCGTTCCCTAATTCTACACACAAGTCGTTTATATTCTTTTTCAAGTGCTCTCACATTAAATCAACATAACTGGTGTTTGCAGTTAAAGCATAAGGTACTTGATTCTTAAATGCAGTTTAAGTATTATCGCATTGAAGGTTAGTCACTTTGAACTTGTGCCGAATTGTTGGTTGTTGCTGACGTTTTGGATATAGCCGCAGTCTAATTTCAGCCATTACCAAGTAGTGGTCGCTTCAATTCTCCGTCATCCATTAATTACAGTTACCTAATGCGTGAATTCCCATAACTTGTTCGAAACCAGAATTCGTCGACACTGTTTGGGCATTAAAATCTCCCATTATACGAAGGCGGATTGATAAGTTAGTGACTTTTTGAAATTCCCACTCAGTAACCCCAAATGCAACAGTACTGTCGTCAGCTGTAATCTACCGGTGGGCGACGTTTTAATTTTGAGCAAGCTACTTCGTTCAGTTGGTGTTTGATAGCCGTTCAAAGCAGACAACATCGTGAATTTTTACGAAAATGCTGATAAAGCATATGTGGCCAAAATCCACGAATTGGGATACGAACTGCTACCCCATCCAGCATATTCTCCAGATTTAGCACCTTGCGAATATTTTTTGTTTCCAAACCTAAAGAAATGGTCGAATGAAGAAGTCAATACCAAAACAAACGTGTATTTTGAGAGCTTTGAGAAAACCTATTATTTGGAGGGAACAAGAAAATTAAAAAAACGCTGGACTAAATGTATCCAGCTAAAAGGTGATTATGTAGAAAAGTGAAATGTTAATTTTCCGAAAAAAATTTATTTTATTCAAAAGGTCACTGACTTATCAAACCCCCCTCGTATCTATATATATAATGCAGAGAGATATACTGTAAAACCGGAGTGGGAGCTTACTGAGTGGGAGTCAGTTTCTTCAGTGGGTGCATAACACTGTATCACAGTTAAGTTTCTATATTTTGCGCTAAGGCGCACAGTAATGAAGCATTCAGAGATTGCTTTCTTAGACATCATTATATTTTTAATGCTCTTGCTTAAATAAATTCCCACACCTCTAATGTGCGGGTCGTTTACACTAGGCATCCCAGAGAAAAGAAACTAGCCTCCACTATTATTACAAATTTCACCGCTCCCATTCCAGCGAACTCGACTTACTCCTAACAGATCAATCTTAAGCCTTTCACAATTAGCAGAGAGCTGGGCAAATTTTTTAGTTTGGAATGGAGTACGTACATTCCATTGTCCGAATCTTGTCTTTTTAATGTTATTTTGAGTATATCCTGAGTATATCCCTATTTAACAAAAAAGTATAAGTAAATTGGAAGAAAGTAATTGCAATATGCAATTAAGATTTAAATTAATATGTATACATACAAATTGCAAATCATTTTTTGTACAATAAGAAAATAATAATAGTAAATATCCAAATACAAGAATTAAATTAAACTCTTCATACTCTTAAACTCTTCGTCGAAATTTAATTTCAATGCTTCTATTTTGTTGGTGCGTTTGCAGTTGTAGAAAAATGTAAGAAATTTATTTTTGGAAATAACTCACAAATTAAATTTAAATTTTATGTTTGTCTTCAATTTTTTTTTTCAGATTAGAAATTTCTATGTGGGGCTGTAATATGTTGATTTTATTACCTTTTTTCTTGTTACAATAAATTCTTTATGTCAGTTTTAATAAAAAGTCAGTTTCTGATATGTCTAAAATTAATTTTTAATAAAAAATTAAAATGTTATTATTAAAAGTCATTATAACAAAAATTGTGTTCTTTTAGGCAGCATTGTATGCCTCAGTGGTATATACTACTTCCAATATCAATAAAAGACAGACAAAAAGATAATTTATTTATTTATTTATTGTTTTGAGAGAATATTTCACGAACTTATTTTAAAAAAATAAGTTTCTAAACTTACGACGCGTAGTTTCTTTAAAATTCCGAACTACAAACTTTATCACACAATGCATACCAATGGTAAAACAAATGGTAGCTCTGCCATCCTCATAAGGTAACAAATAAAACATTATGAAGTAAAACTATATTGCTCGAATGAAATTCAGCTCACAGCGTCACAGTATTTCGAAGAATATATACATATCATTTTTTCAGATTTTAATGCCAAACACTTAAATGTTTGGCCTAATATCTCAAAAGAAAGACAACTTTTCGAAGCAATTAATGTACTCAATCTCCACACAATTTCAACAACAATTTCAACACACATACTGGCCAACGGATAGAAGAAAAATACCTGACTTTATCAAAGGGGATATGTATCGAGACAACTACCTGTAAATCCAATTTCGACTTGTCATCTGACCACTCGCCAATAATAATCACTCTCAATGACTCTTGTAAAATTATGGAAAAAAGTATTCTCAATAACAAAAACACTGGAGCAGTTATCGTTAACTAATTACAATTGGTCTAAATACCGAAGTCCAGTTGAAAACTGAATATTATGTGACTGAAGCAGTAGAGCATTTCAACTCATGTGTCCAAATGTCTGCATGGGAATCAACTCCTCCGATGCAAGGATATCCATTTAACATTAGATACCTAATCAAAGAAAAGCATAGGATGAGAAAACATTGACAATAGACGAGATTCCCTGCGGATAAAACTCGCTTAGACAAATTATGTAGGCTCGCTAAAGTCCTTCTTATAAAGTACGACAATAATCTCGCGTCCTACACCTCAAAAACCAAAGTGCTTCATGTGATACAAAATACTCCCTCTGGAAATCCATAAAAAAGAACTGATTGCTTATGAACCACCTATACGCAAAGTAGACAACTCATGGGCTAAAAGCGATATTGAAAAAGTAAAAACATTCGCGTTACATTTGGATCAGGTCTTCAAACCAAATGATAATCAAAATACGCGAGATATCATGAAACAAAGGATAAATTTTCTACCAGTTACCAGTTAGAACTTCCAATCAAAAGATATTATATCAATTAAGTTAGGGATGTAATAGCGAAGTTAAAAGTAAAAAAAATTCCAGGATACGATTAAATCACAGGCATGGCCCTGTAGCAGCTACCACCAAAAGGATTTGTATTTTTCACTCATCTACTTAACGCTGTGATAATAATGGGGTTTATTCCGCCACAGTGAAAGAGAGCACAAATTTCCATGATACCGGCTTTTCTAGGAAAAGCCTAGAAGATGTCAAATCATATCGCCCAATAAGTCTACTTCCGGTCTTGTCAAAAGTTATGGAAATCCTGTTTCTAAAGCGCCTTACACTGATTATTCAACAAAGCAGGCTCATCCCTGACCATCGGCTTTCGCCAAAAACATAGCACAATAGAACAAATTCATAGACTTGCCAGACATATCCATAGTGCGATAGATGGTAAGAAATATTGCACTGTTGCATTTATGGATATTTATGGATATGGCCTTCTTTTCAAACTAATACTGAATCTACTCCTAAATTTTTTCATATGTATTAAATCATACCTTAAGGTAGCATAATGGAATCAATACTTTATCTTTTATATACTGCGGATCTTCCCCTTACTTATGAGAGTGTTATCGGCACATTTGCAGACGATACAGCTATTTTATCAGTTAACAATGACCAATTCGTGCTTCCACCAAACTACAAACCTGCGTTAACAATGTCACTCTCTGGATGAAAAACTGGCATATCAAACCGAATGAATCAAAATCTGTCCATGTAACATTTACTACAAAACGTTCTACGTGACCGCTTGTTTTAATAAACAATACTGAATTACCACAAGCTGTAGAAACAAAATACTTGGGCATACATCTGGATAGTAAGCTAACCTGAAAATCACACATATTCAAAAAGAGTAAGATCCTAGGTCTTAAATTACGAAACTTATTTTGGTTTCTCAGCCGAAATTCCAAACTGTCACTAGACAATAAGCTGCTTATATAAAAAACTGTACTGAAACCTATATGGAGTTATGGGGCCCAATTATGGGATACTGCAACAGATTCAAACTTGGCAATTATCCAGCGTTTTCAATCCAAAACACTACGAATGATCACAAATGCACCTTGGTATGCAACGAATGAACATCTGCATAAATAACTACGTGTTCCGACAATCAAGGAAGAAATATCGGGAATTAAAAAGAATTACGCTCATCGCATATATATGCATCCAAACCCGTTGGTTACATACCTGATGTCCCACTCCAACACTTTTAGAAGGCTAAAAACTAAAACATCGAAAGAAGTTTTAAATATGTATATGCAGGTCACACATTTCTATTTTAATTTTATTTGGATATGTCACCGGACATAGTCCCTACGTGCCTTTCTTTATAAGATCGTAATAACTATTATTACGATTCATGTTAATATATATTACTTACTGTCATTCATACGTGACAGATTGTAATAAAATTGGAATAAACAAAAAAAAAAGTATATGTCAAATACAGTTAATTAAATAAGAATAGCCCACTATTCGATAATAATTATACATATCCAACATGTGTATAAAAATACACAACAAGATCTATATTGGCAATTAAACAGAGACATCAGAAGTAAGATCCGTACAGCAAAAACAGTTTGGTTAAATAATGAATGCCAAGAAATTGAACGATTGCAATCACCACATGATGACTTCAATCTACACAAAAAACTGAAACAGACTGCAGGAATTTATCGAAAAAACTCTCCTTCATTTCTCATTAGTGATGACAATGAAATAGTTTTTGATATAAATGAAAAGAAAAGAATTTGGAAAACATATATTGAAAACGTTTTTTCTGATAGCAGTAGACTAAATAATGATATTTATTTTACAAGTATGCCAACTGGAATGTACATAACTAAAGACAAAGTCAAGAAAGCTATACAATCGATGAAAAACAATAAGGCAAATGGCCCGGACGAGATTCCATCTGAAATTATTTGATGAAGAAAATACTAATCTATTAGCAAAATTGTTTAATCATGTATACGATACTGGACAATATCCCGACGACTGGGTAAAATCTACCTTCATAACACTGCCTAAGAAGAAAAATGCAAAAAAATGTAGTGAATACAGACTTATCAGCCTTATGTCACATGCTCTAAAAATTTTTCTAAAAATTATACACGGCAGAATATACAAAAAATGCGAAGAAGTAATTGGGAAATCACAATTTGGTTTTAAGGAAGGACTTGGAACTCGGGAAGCACTATTATGTATTCAAGTTTTAGTTCAAAACTGTAAAGACGTTCACAAAGACGTTTTTCTCTGTTTTATCGATTACGAGAAAGCGTTCGACAACGTGAAACATGATAAACTTATAGAAATTCTTCAAAACATTGATATTGATGACAAGGAAATCCGATGCATTAAAAATTTGTACTGGCAACAAACTGCGCATGTAAACATCGATGGTGATATAACAGAAGGGATATCCATTTCAAGAGGCGTTAGATAGGGTTCCGTATTATCGCCACTGTTACTCAATGTGTATTCACAAAAAAAATATTTGAAGAATCCATTAGCGATATTCAACAAGGTGTGAATGTAAACGGCGTTTTCATTAATTACATCAGATACGCGGGTGAAACCGTTCTTATTGCCGACAGTTTAAGTGGCCTACAAGAGCTAGTAAACAGGGTTAACACCACTAGCGAACAATATGGACTAAAAATATATATAAATAAAACAAAATATATGATTGTAAGCCGAAGGAATATGTATAGCAACACAAATTTAATGGTTAATAATATTGGTATAGAAAGAGTACAGCATTTTAAATATCTTGGATGCTATGTAAATGAAAATTGGAATTGTTCCAAAGAGATCAAATGCCGAATAGAAATAGCACGAAATACTTTTCTTAGATACAAATGAGTGTTTAATAGTCATGATCTCAATATTAAAACTAAAATCTGTTTTGTAAAATGCTATGTCTGATCTATACTTCTATACGCCATGGAAACCTGGACTTTGAAAATTGTTGATATTAACAAACTCGAAGCATTTGAGTTATGGATTTATCGCAGAATTCTCAAAATTCCATGGACAGATCATGTTACAAATAGTGAAGTATTACGAAGAATGAGGTGTGATCGCGAATTGTTAACAATTATAAAAAGAAGAAAAACAGCTTACTTGGGACATATAATGCGAAATTCAAAATATAAGCTACTTTAAATGATTATTCAAGGAAAAATCGAAGGCAAACGCGGTATTGGTAAAAAACAATTTTCATGGCTGCGAAACATTCGTCAATGGAGTCAAATACGAGAGGTTGACAGCCTTATAAATATAGCGAGATGCAGAGAGCAATACACAGAAATAGTTAAAAATTTGTAATTGTGTTTATTAAAAACTAATCAAACAATATAGTATTATGTTATGTTATTATGTTATAATTATTATTATGTTATAATTAATCAAAATAGTATTATGTTATGTTACATGATCACCAACATTCGAAATCGAATTGGCAAATAAAGAAGAAGAAGAACTTTCCCTCGAACCTGATTTCACTACAAAAATATTAGCCATTGAGTTTCTTATACCGAAACTAAACGAAGAGTTTTTCTTCTGTTTCTATCTATCCGACCATCTACATTGAACTGACAACTGGTCAGTGTCGACGGTCCCCACTATATCGTCTATCTCCTTGTGACTTTGTTCCGGACCAGAACCAGCGGTGGTTGTTGTTTCCTCATCCGTTTATGTCTGACTAACAAGATCTAAATAAACATCACCATCCTCTGCCCTGAGCTGGATTGTAGGCGATGACAATGAGTTTTGACTTATTTGATTTTGATGGCGTTTCAAGTCATGTAAGAAAATACAATTATTATTATTCAAAGTAATGTTTTTAAAAAAAACAAATAAAATGCAATAAAAAAAAAACCCAATTTGTAAAATCAGAATAATCAAAAAAAAGAGAGAAGAAAAAACATATTATATATAAAAACAAAAAGTAATGTAGTGTACTGTTCAAAATGAGAAATTTATTAAGATGTGGAATTTTTTTTTATATAAAATAATTTATAATAGACAAGTTATATAAAAAAAAATTAAAGGAAAAACAATGAAAATATAAATTAGCAGATATATTTAAAATGTGCAATGGTAAGACTTTTGTAAAATCAAAATATAAAAAAAAAAATAAAAAAAAAATTAAAAGGAAAAACCACTTGTAACATTATATAAATGATGTAAGAAAACTATAATATAAAAATTGTTATATATATTATATATAGATATAACCAATAATTAGATATAAAAACAAGAAATTCAGTATACTATGTGCTAGATAATACATTGAGTTACATATATTGAAATGCATATGTGTATTATATGAAAGAATGTAAAATGTTAAATTAAATGTTTTATAAGTAACAAATAATATTATTATGATTTAAAATGATAATCATATTTAAATCATATAGAATGTTAAATATAAAAAATTTTTTTTTTATATTCAAAAGGTACAATATTTTTGTAAAAACAAAATATTAAAAAAAAAAAAAAAATTATAAACTACGATTTTAAGGTAGATAAAGTTGTTTATATAAAATTAACACGTAGTAAACATATATAAAAAATACTACGATATGAAATGAATTAAATTTAAATTAAAATTAAATAAAAGCA
This sequence comes from Teleopsis dalmanni, assembly GCF_002237135.1. Taxonomy (NCBI): domain Eukaryota; kingdom Metazoa; phylum Arthropoda; class Insecta; order Diptera; family Diopsidae; genus Teleopsis; species Teleopsis dalmanni. The sequence continues at coordinate 129,112,724 of NC_051846.1, read as the reverse complement.
AAACATATTAGTGTTAAGAATCATTAAGTTGTGTTACTAACAATTATAAGTATGAAATAAGAACAAAAAGCATATAGTAGATATGTGTTTATAGCAGAGTTCGGAATGTGGTGCACAAAATCGCACACTGCACTGTGCGAGTGGAAATTATTCTTAAAATATGCACACGCACATTTGTGGTGTTAAGAAAAAAAATGCACGCACTCAAATTTGTTGTGCGATTTTATTTCACTTCGCACAAAGCGATGATTGTGCACACAGATTCGTGCACACACATTTGTGCTGTGCGCACTTCAAGGGAAAGACGTTCCAAAGTACCTAGTAGAATTAATCGTTGACTATTTTAAAGAGAGAGTGCTTTTGTATTACACAGACAGAGGCACAAAGTCATACCAAGTAACAGCAGGGGTACCACAGGGCTCGGTATTGGGTCCAATATTGTGGAACATTATGTATGACGATGTGCTGAGACTTGAGCTCCCAGAAGGCGCAGAAATAATTGGATTTGCTGATGACATCGCGCTGGTGGTTAAAGGGAAACATATAGAAAAGATACAATCAACATGCAACGAGGCGGTCGCTATGGTAAGGAGCTGGATCACAAGTGTAGGCCTCAAACTTGCTGATCATAAAACTGAAGTCCTTCTTGTAAGCAGCAGGAAAAAGATTGAGTACATTACAATAACTGTTCGCAATGAGCGAGTCACATCAAAACAAGCAATCAAGTATCTTGGAGTAATGATTGACAATAGACTCACCTTCAAAGAGCATTTACGATATGTTGCTGCAAAATGTGCGAAAACAACGTGTGCACTATCGCGAATAATGCCCAATATAGGTGGACCTAGACAACAGAAGAAACAGTTACTCACAAATGTAGTTAAGTCTATTGCTATATATGCGGCTCCCATATGGGCAGAAGCAATGAATAAAAAGACGTACAGATCAGGAGTAGACGCAGCCTACAGAAGATGCGCTCTCAGAGTTGTTTCCGCATTCCGTACAGTATCTACTGACGCGGCCATGGTTATTGCCGGAATGATGCCATTGCAGCAGGAAGCAGAAATTGAAAAGGAAAAGCATGTAGCAAAAAGAATTGGGGTTACAAACTTCAATCAGCTCAATGAAGAAGCATTGAATAAGTGGCAACAGAGTTGGGATATATCCACAAAAGGAAGATGGACGCATAGGCTTATTCCGAAGATAAGTGATTGGACCAACAGAAAGCATGGGCAGGTGAATTACTACCTAACCCAGATATTAACTGGACACGGCTGCTTCAGAGCATATCTTTTTAAGTTCAAACATGACGAAGAAGACACGTGCCCAGCATGTCCATATACAAAAGAAACGGTGGAACATGTGTTCTTTGATTGCCCGAGATATGAGAGCCACCGCAGCTCCTTGGCAAGAGCAACCAGAGAACAGGTCACACCTGATAATATCATCCAACTGATGTTAAAGTCAACAGAAATCTGGAACCTGGTGTGTATTTTTGTGAAAGAAATCACAGAAGAACAGAGAGCAGCAGAGAGAACTAGAAGAGCAGTAAGAGATGACAACAATCGCTGAATCACCACCCTCCGAAGTAATGCTTAAAGGTGGTTCCGGAGGGATTTATGGTTAGAAGAGACACGGTGTTAGGATGAGGTTTAGTACGTAGGCGCAAATATCAAGCAAAAGAGTAAGACTTGGTTGCGAATCATGCATGCTGGTAGTACGGGCTACCAGTATCTTTTGAAGATTCCACATCCCTTAGCTCGTATAGCTTAAAAAAAAAAACATATGTGCTGTGCGACTGACTTATTCAAATGTGCACAATCAGATGTGCGAGAAAATTTTATGCTCGCACCGCACTGTGTGACAAAAAATTCTCTCTACACACGAGTGTGTTGCTCATATTACGATTGCACAAATGTGCACAAATGTGCGATTGCTCAAACGTGCACAAATGTGCACAAATGTGCGATGCACAAACGTGCACAAATGTGTGATTTTGCGTTTGCACCCAAGGGTGGAAAAAAATTACAGGAACTTCACAATTTTGTTTGAAATAGAAAATATTATTTTGTTGCAAATTTTGAAAAAATTGATATTTGCGTTCGTTGGGATCGTAACTTATGTTAAAAATTGCATAAATAACAAATATTTATAATAATTATTTTTGTTAATTAATGTTAACTAAAAATTATAACTGTCTTAACCTTATTTGTATTTTAACTTAAAATATTAGTTTTTTGTATATTACTTTGTGCATTTTTAAATGCAAATATAGTAAGTGAACTTAAAGTATTTGTTTGGAAAGTTTTGCACCAGTTTAAAAAAAATAAAAACATATTTTAGGAAGATTTTTTTATGCCCAAAAAATATGAAAGATTACGAAAGATTAGGAAAATATTTTTTTTTGAACAGGTAGCAGGTATTGGTATTGGTGTATTTGTTTAATAAATTTTGCAACAGTTTAAAAAAGATAATACGGGATGGTCACAAATAGATATTTTTCTTCTCCAGAAATATGTATTCACTTAGGTAGAGTTTCTAACATTCATTAAAAAACGCGAAGATTAGGAAAATATTTTCTTGAATAGGTAGCAGGATTTTAGCGCCCTTTCTACTGTGCTAAGTAAGCAGAGATATAATTTAAGTGAAAAAAATATTTCAGCAATGTTATTAATAAGATTAAATGAAAATTTATTTCAAAAAATATGTAATTAATATTATATATTTTATAATAAGAAATTAAGATATTAAATTATTAAATTATTTCAATAAATTCGTTAAATTTAAGCTGTAATTAAAGATAAAAAATTAAGTGAAATGTAATAACAAATTTAATTTATGTTGTTGTAAAAACTTTTTAATTTGCTTTTTATAACCTTACTAACGAATCTTAGTGTACAACTTACTATTAAATAAAATTTTATGAAGTAGTCCAAAATTGATATATTTAATTTTTTCAAAGTACGATCCGAAGAACCGATCCTCTTTACTTATAACATTTCGAAACAAATACTCTTTCTCTATTAAATTCATGTACCTATTTAATATAACAAAGTTTTTAAGTACATTGTGAAATTAACTTTATTCCCATGTTTTAAATTAATAAACCTTAAAATAATAAGTAATATAAGCAATAAATGTAAATCTAATAATAAATTCAAAATTAAAATATAAATACAAAATCATTTCTTCAATAAAATATTTCGCATTAAGACCAAAATTAATACAAATCAGTTTTCCGTACTATTTTGCTGCGATATTTGTCATAATATTGTGCGCTTTTAAATCATCATTTCACACAAATGTGCAGTAGACATTTCGTCTCCGCACATTTGGGTGCATTTTTATTTTCGAGTCTGCACACAAAATGTGCTCCTCGTATTCTTTTCTGCACACGTTGTGTGCGAGGGCAAGCTGGCTGCCGCACACACAATGTGCTGTGCGAAATAACTTCGGCACAAACACCGAATGCATGTGCGAGTTTTATTTCACTCCACCACATTCGTGTGAAATGTGCGTTTTGTTTGTGCACACAAGATGTGGCACTTAAGATGTGCACAAAAATTTTCGCACACTACATTTGTGGTGTGAAATTTTATTTAGAATCGCACAACATTTGTGCGTGGTGTTTTACATTTTTGTGCACAGTACAGTGTTTTTCTGAACCCTGGTTTATAGCTGTTTGTTAATTATTAAATGTTTAACATCTTATAATTAATTTAATAACATATTTTTTTTTTAAGATTCATTTAAAATTTAACTTTTAAATTATATAATTGAAGCAGTTTTAACATAAAAAACAAAGCAACTAATGAACATGTACTGTTTGTGTACAAATATTTAGAAATTATTTTATATTGGAAAAAGAAAAACTTTATATGTTTAAAATATTAATTATTTTTATTAAGAACAAACAATATGTACAAATAAATGTTATTTTGAAACAAGAGCAATATCTGCATGAATTATTTTAATAAAAATACTACGAGAAGAGAACAAAATGAATTAAATTTAAATTAGAATTAAATAAAAATTTTAACAAAAACAAAACATATTAGTGTTAAGAATCATTAAGTTATATTGTTAACAATTATGAGTTGGGAATAAAAACAAAATGCATATAATAAATATGTGTTTATAGCTGTTTGTTAAATGTTTGACATCTTATAATTGTCTAAACGAACTATTTAAAATTTGTTGTAAACAATTTTGGCAATTAATATTTTATTAAGCATATATTATTACATTAATATAATTCCTGTCAGAATAATTGTAATGTATTATTAACATATTTATTTTTAATTTATACAACAAAAAGAAAAATAGTATTTAAAACAAAAAAAAAAAAAAAATAATTAAAAACAAAAAAGATTGACCAAACATTGTGGTTTCATAATTAGTCCTTATTTTAACAATTTTAAAATACAATTAGATTAAATTTACATATATCTAATAATATGAAAAATTTTAATTTTTGTTATTTTAAATGAAAACATACATATTTAAATGTGCAATATAATAAATACTTGTAAAATTAAGTGCAATATAAAGTAATTTTAAAGATTGACCAAACATTGTGGTTTCATAATTAGTCCTTATTGTAACAATTTTAAATTACAGTTAGATTAAATTTACATATATCTAATAATATGAAAAATTTTAATTTTTGTTATTTAAAATGAAAAAACACATTTAAATGTGCAATATATTGAGTAATTGTAAAATTATGTTTTTAAAAAAGAAAAAAAATATATAAATAATTGTAATAGAATGAAAAAAAAAAAGTGTGAACGGATTATATATGCTGTCGTTATGCTTTCGCTAATATGTTATATCATTATATCACCAATGACAAAGAAGTCCTTTGAAGAGCGTCAACGCTCCTCCGCAAGGGGGAAGGGATGTTGTGGTCTCATACACAATAGGGTGTGCGTGAAACGGTTTGACCGTCATTAAATAAAAATATAAGAACAGCCTTGTATTAAGTTTCATGTTACGATGCGGTAGCATGGTACTATGCAGAAGGCAATGATCCCACAACGCGAGCGTGGAATATGCTGACACTACGAAACGTGACCAGCAAACACGCTGCTTTTGAAGCTAACGCAAAAGTACAGAAACTTTTGACTAGCAGTTGCTGATTGAACTTGAGCGGTGGAGTATGTTGTTGAGTGTCGTTGATTAATAAAAATTAATAAAGTTCAAAGTTAATCCTTTTTCTTTAAAACCTGATTGGACTGGTGTTGGTCTGTTTGATAAAGCATCGTGTGTGAGTGATTTTCGCGTTTCGCAGCATAAAACGGTATATGACGGGCAACAGGTCGGGTGATGATTTTAACTTAAAACCCAAAACTTAATTGTGCACGAGTTAGTGAAAGCTCCAGCGATTGCGGTCAAAACATTTTGGTTTGCAGTTAGAAAAGTCTCATTTAAACTATGCGATGACGACGTTAAAGAACTAAGAACGAACGACCAACCCTTTTTAGGGATTAACATTGTGACTAATTTCACCGTAATAAGTTATAGTGATATGAAGTTAAATTGAACGACCAAACCAATTTAAAATAAACATCCTAAGCAACCTTAGTAAGCAGAGCTCCGACTGTATCACCAACAACGTCAACCACGAGAATAGCAGTAACGAGTGCGTCAACAAGAGCAACAGTTATCATACGCAACAACTTCGATTACAACTTCAGAAGATACAACAGTTCAAATGTACATTCTTCCACAACTGCGTCGGAAACTGCAACAGCAATAGCAATAGCAACTGCGAAACTTGAAGCAACATCAACAGCATCAGCAGTAGCGGTGACGACAGCAGAGGTCCCCAGAACGTGCGCCACAGCTAACATAGCGAAGCAGCGACAGCAGTTAGGCTTAGGAAATAAACAGAATTTCAAAAAAGCGTTCGTAAACTAAACTTAATGTGTGTTTTCCTCTCACAAGAACCACGACACTTTGGCGTCAGGAGAAGTAGGCTGATTTTTCCATGGTTTGTGTCGGTCAACACTCCTAAAATTGCTGATTCGTAAAATTGAATACTTGATGTTACACTTAGTAGTTGAGTTGAAATCGCAGTGAAAAGTTGGTGAAGTTTAAAATTATAAATTTCCTTGTCGTCTTCTATCATCTTTGCCTTTACATCGTTCAATCGCTCGACTGTTAATTCAAAGGTTGTTTGATAATGCTGCTGATTTCCATTCATGATGTTTAGAGTAGAATCTAAAATCGAAGTTTGGTTTTTTAAAAGGTTAAGCAAATGTATGTCGTCATTTTTCAGTTGTTGAATCGTTTGCGCCATATTTTTAGCGTATTCTGAGTCCAGAACGCCAAATACTGCATTCGCGATGTTACCCACTAAATCAATTGCGCCCATCTTCTTTCTTTTGTTAATCTGCATTATGTTTGCAGATAACAATTCATTTCTTGCTGCCTTGTACTGATCAATTATCGTTCAGCAGTGATTATATCCATTCATTAATTTACACACGTTCGCTAAGGATTTGGTTCCATTTTCAATGAATTCAAACTCCTGCTGCAATGGACACTTAAGTCATAATATGCTACGATTTTCCATTCCGCTTGTGATCTTTTGATGACTCCCTTGTGTTCGAAATGAATTCCTGGTGTATTATTAAATGATTTTATCGTGATACCTAACCCTGATATCAGTGGTATCCACAATAGTACCAGCAATGCAATGGCTTGCAAGTTGATGTTGAGTTTTTCTCGTTTTTTAAGTGTTTCTTCATCACATCTATCAGGTTGGGTGTTGACCACTCTTCCGACAATAGTGGTGCTAGGCGATGTATTGGACGCTTCTAAATCCCGTTTTTCGTTTTGACATCTAGAACTCTAATTCTTCCATCGTTGCCAGAATAGAATTTAGTAGGTATATTATCCATTGCCTCGTTGTCAGCTTCGCTGCACCTGCCACAGGTATAGGATTTATGATTACCGTTGCTGACTTTACCACTGCATGTTCATCCGAAAACCGTGTTCTGGAGTGTAGGTAGACTCTCACCTATTTTGATTTAACCAATCGATAAAAAGCTGTCAGCCAAATTTATATTCTGAGGAATTGACCAACCAGAAGTGTCCAGACACTGTGTTGGTTGGACTGAGATAATTCGAGGCATCACGAATGCGTTGATATTTACATTGAAATCATTCATTCGAGACTGAATTTTTGTTGTCACACTGTATTTCGTGTCCCTTTTTGTATTTTCGTGTCTACCAATTCCTTCTATCCATAACGGTGACGAATGTATCTGCAATTTTAATTTTCTTGCCAGTTTTTCTGTGATTAAGTTTGTTTGCGATCCAGAATCGAATATTGCTCTGCACTCAATGAAATCACCATCCATCGTAGCTATTATTGTGTTAACTGTACTAAGAACAACATATCTCCTTTTTGGTGATAATGCCGTGATTGCAGTAGAAGGCTGCTGGCTACAGCCTGGCTTCTCAAACGATGAATCCAATTTGGCATTACTTAATTTGTAAGATTTCTTTGAAAAGTCTGACAAGTGCAATAATGAATTGTGATTCCTGCTGCACTTGTTGCAACGAGTACTTCTGCATTCTGTTGCCTTATGGCCCGCTTGAAGGCAGTTCAAGCACAGTTTAAGTTTCTGTACTGTCTTGATACGACATTGTGGTGTTGACTGCAAGAATGTTTTGCAATAGTACAGTGGATGTGATCCATTATTGCAAACATTGCAGTTTGACATGGTTCCATAGTTGTGGCAAAGGTTTTCGCTGAACATGGCTTCTTCCTATGCCAATCGCCTCTAAGAACTGGAATCTTGATTCCAGGAAAATCATGAACTCCTTAATCGACTGAATCTCTCATGGATGAGTCAGCGACTGTTCATACAGAATGCGAGTCTGTTTATCTAGTTTGAGAAGCAAACTATGAAGCAATAGCGGCGACCATGAATCAGTTTCGAGTCCCACATTTTTCAGGGCCACCAATCCTTCAAATTTAACATCATGTAGTGTCCTTATTTCTGCCGCTGCAGGATTGGTTGATATTGTTGGTTGGTTCAGAATTCTTTACAAAATGATTCTTGCTATAATAATCCTTTTGTTATGATATCGTTCTTGTAGCAAGTTCCACGCCGTTTGATAATTCTCGTTGATTATTGACCGGTGTCGGACTAAACCTTCTGCTTCTCCTGATAAACTCCCCTTGAGGTACCACATTTTCTGCGCATCAGGAAGCTGCTGCTTGTGGATCATTTCAGTGAACGAATCATAGAATTGACCCCACTTCAGACAATCGCCTTCGAATTTCGGAATGGTTTCCTTGGGCAGCGATATGCCTGCGCTGTTTGATTTATTGATTTCTTGTTGTGATTGTTCTTCATTCGTCTTCCTTGAAGTTAGCTAAATTAAGATTGATTGATCCAATTTCTCTATTTTAAGGTATTCATCTATTTTATATCCCACTGTAGTTGGATTGTTGGTATATTCACAAATTTCAAAATTAATAGCTTCAATCTCATTCCATAGCTTCTCCATTCTTGCCATATTTACTTCGTAAAATGCTTTCATCTGAATGCCTATTTGATGATTGATGCCTGCTATGAGTCGCTGCAGTGATACACAAATTACACCTTGTTCGTGTATCATTCGTGCTATACTCGCGCTATATTGCGACTGCATCGGTTGACGTGTTGTTGTGGCCAACTCTTTTGAGGATTTGTGTGCCCAACCTTTGATGTTGATGGAACAGTCATTATCTCGACTATTTCTTCTTGATGAAACTATTTAGTGGCCATTTCAAATTAACGACTTGTACAGCTTGTAAAGATTCAGGATCTCCTGATAATATTCCTTTTTTATGTAGTCGTGTTCGACTGGAACAGGATCAAGATTCTGAATTTTGTTGTCAGTTTTATCGAACGATTCCCATGCTGAGTTTAAACGTCTCAGTCGTTCTTCATAGTAAGCTTTGGTCTTCCTTGCCTTTCCATTCTCTTTAAAGTTCTTTACGATGTCCTGAATTTCAGTACCAGTCACCACCTGTTAATTGGTAAGCACCTCCATGGTCATCAGAATTTGATTGTTGATTGAATTTGATTGATGATAGTGTCAATACGTGATAGATCACGTCTTCTAATTTGAATGTTGATGTTGGGCGTGATGTGTCACGTCTTTTAGTTTGAATGAATGTTGAAGTTGGACGTGATGTATCATGTCGGGGTCACCCAAAATGTTCAATAACTCGTCTGTTATTGAAACCGACTCGACACTTGCATCGATTCAGTGTTGCGTAGGAATCCGACACTTGAACCAATTCCTATTTACAATTGCTGAATTTGACACTTGAACCAACTTCAAAGTAATTGTTTTGGATTTTATTGTGTTTAGCAAATTGGGGCTTGAACCTATTTGCTTGAATCTTAATAAGCACTTGAAACGAATAAAGACCACAATGTATTCTAGAATTGAATTGAATTTTATTACTAAAAATTTAGGTTTTTATACAGATTTGGCAAGGTGTTGATACATACAATTCCAACGATAATGCCCTATACCTTAAGCTGCATTAAAGTAGCGATTAGATATCGCTCAGCTTAGTCTTGGAAACGGTCACAGTTCTCATGGAAAGTGTATGCATTTACGAAAAACAAATAAGAAATATTACTTGTGTAATTTCCTTAGCAACCTGGTAAATGCTTATAAGCTTATTTTCTTTTAACCTTGTACTAAGTCCATATACCAGCTTGCTTTACAAACATAATTATCATTTTAATAATTATAATACTTGAATTGAATTGAATACTTGCACAAACGAATTTTCATTTCTCATAATGTTCTGTATTAAAATATTGGACATGCAAACTGCATGGCTTGTCTGCAGTTTCATATGATGAGCAAAGTGTACTCGTGTGATATACAACTGTTGTTGTTGTTTTTGATAAATGTTGATATCTTAACCCACCGTTCAAGGCTAAGACATCAAGTCATTAACATCATGAGAATAAAAATTAGCTTTGACAACAAAACCAAAATAATGAAATAAATCTAAATAAAATAAATGATTTGCAATATATTATGTTAATTACAAAAGTCTAGTTAAATTAAAATACAACATTTGTAGTATCTTATGTTGATCACTATTATGTCCAAATTGGACATACCGTTTATGCTTAGCAGATTATTTATTGTTTAGAAATAAGTGCCGTGTAATATTCAACACTTTTTCTTTTTTCAAATAATATTTTGTAACCATTAATTTAGTAAGTAATAGTATATTTTTAAGACTCAAAGATAATTGATTGCTTTTTGCGCAACAATATTGGCGTATGGTGTATTAGTTAGCAAAAACAATTTTTTTTTTTAATTTTTACAAATATTAATTTATTAAATCATAGAATATTTTTATGAGATTTTTAAGATCATTGATTGCGGTTTGAGCTACAGATTGATTGTGGTTTGAGATCTAACCAATGAAACGGATCAAGAAAACGTGATCCTTAGCAGCCATAAGCGCTCCCATAGAAATGCGCAGGAGAACAAAATCCAGCTATTAAAAAGCTTCTATTTCCCTCGAATGACTACAAAATTAAGTGAATAGTAAAACAGTGCAGGATATGCAAATTAAACAAATATGATATGCATCCAAATAAAACCATTCTTCAAGCCACAGCTATTCTAACTTTCCCAGGCGAAATTGTTCATATCGACCATTACCACTCAAATAAGAGAATCATTTTAACTGCAATAGATGAGTTTTCTAAGTTCGCTGTAGCAAAATAGTTAATTCGAGAGCAGTACAGCATATTAAAGACATACTGTGTGACATATTGATGTACTTTGGCATTCCTAAAAAAATAGTAATCGATAATGATAAATCTCTTTGTGTTGTTCCTATAGTTCACATGCCACAAAATCAATATAACATAGAAATATTTAAAGCTCCAACCTATACTAGTATCGTAAACGGTCAGGTTGAACGTTGGCATTCAACTCTGTCAGAAATCATTTGTTGTGTTAAATCAGAAAAAATTCATGGTTATTTTAAAGATTCACTAAACCAATCAGTTTTTAAATACAATTATTCCATTCATTCAACCATTAAAAAGAACTTTTTGTCAGAACTGGAAACAAAAAATATTATAATTAAAAAACAAGATACAGATCTTAAATTTCATAATAAAAACAGACAGGAATTCAAAACATTTTAGATAGAAGACACTATTTATGTAAAATTCAATAAAAGGCTTGGAAACAAGTTATCATCACGTTGTAAGGAAGAAAAGATTAAAGAAAACAAGGGAAATACACTCTTAACTAAATATGGAAGGACAATTCACAAAAGCTTAATTAAATCTTAGTTTTCCATTATCGGGGTTTGTCTTGCCCAAAGAAAAAAACTGTGGTAAATTTATTAGAAAGCAATATTTATACCTTAGGGTTAATGGTGAAATCGGTAAGAAGTAATTCATACTACTAAAATTAAATAAATTAAAAATTACTTAAAATTAAACATGAACGAAACGAAGATGTTCAAAAAATGAAAAGTTACCATACGTGTAAATAAATTAAAAATTACTTAAAATTAAACATGAACAAAACGAAGATGTTCAAAAAATGAAAAGTTACCATACGTGTTTTCAGTCATGAAGATGAATTATTGTATTATATTATTATATATTATAAATTCCTAGAATTATGAAACTAACGAAAAATTAGGATAAAAAATATATTATATTAATATGTTATAGCAAACATTGTAACATTTTATTATACGTATCTAATTATGGGGGGGGGGCCCGCGTGCCCTCTGGGAGCGAGTACACAAGGCAACGTGTCTGATTGCATTTAACATGGAAAATGCCAGCGCAATCCTTGTTGTCCTCAATCCAAGTTGTCGCACAGCCTCCTCGTGGCACCCCTGGATAGTTACCTGGCACCCGCTGGGTAATGAACTAATAGTGCGTACGGCGAGTCCTATCCCCAGGACTTTAAATTTGGGTTGTGCACAGGGTTTGGTACCCGTCACGTAAAATCAACCACCAATGAAGGACGCAAGAATGCCTCGGAACTGGAAACCGAATAACGTTGACGACCAATGCAAACGATTAAAGGACTATGATTTACGGATATGCACCTGGAATGTCCGGACCCTTTATAGGGAAGGTGCCTCTATCCAACTGGCGGAAGCCCTCAATAAATGTAAGGCTGACGTCACCGCCATCCAGGAAATGCGATGGATAGGACAAGGCTGCTCTAAAAGAGCAAACTGTGATGTATACTACAGCTGCCATGCAAATCGACGTGAATTTGGATGCGGTTTTGTGGTAAGCAAGAGACTATCAAAATTAGTCCAGCGATTCACACCGGTGAACGAAAGGCTTGCCACACTCCGTATCAAGGCAAAATTTTTTAACATCACGTTAATTTGCGCTCACGCGCCGACAGAAGAAAAGGACGACTTGACCAAAGATACATTCTACGCAAGACTCGAGGAAATTTATGACCGCAGTCCCGCCCACGACGTTAAAATTGTTCTCGGGGATTTTAATGCAAAGGTTGGAAGAGAAGAAGTCTTTGGTCCAACTGTCGGAAAATTTAGCCTCCATGAATCAACCTCCAACAACGGTCTAAGGCTAATTGATTTCGCTGCGGCGCGAAATATGGTAGTATGTAGCACCAGATTCCCACACCGTGATATTCACAAGGCAACGTGGCTATCTCCCGATCAAGCAACACGAAACCAGATTGATCACTTCGTGATTGACGCAAGGCACGCTTCTAGTGTGCTGGACGTACGTTCATTCCGTGGTCCAAATATCGACTCAGATCACTATCTTGTCGCAGCCAAGGTACGCATGCGGCTTAGTACCGCCAACAACGTACGCTCCAATGTTCAGAAAAAACTAGACGTTAATAAGCTGCGATCACGAGAGACAGCCGAAGCCTTCGCCGCTCAGCTCTCTAGCCGATTAAACAACCAACCCTCCCGTTCCGATAATGCCGGTAGACAGTGGGGACATATCTCTCACTCCCTACGCACAACAGCGGAAGATGTCCTTGGTTTCCAACGTCCCCCACGGCGAAACCAATGGTACGACGAAGAGTGTCGCCAAGCTACTGCTGCGAAGAACGCGGCCTATAAAAGGACCCTGCAGTCAGCAGCAACGCGAACCGTGCATGAACAATATCGGGAGATGAGGAAGGTAGAGAGGTGCCTATTCAGACGGAAGAAACGAGATCAAGAAAGGCGCGAGCGAGAGGAAATCGAGGTGTGTAGAAATAGGAATGATGCCCGTAAATTTTATCAAAAAGTCAACCGTCTGACTCAAGGCTTTAAGCCTGGTGCATCAACCTGTAAGGACGAAAATGGTAATCTGGTTACAGATACGCAGAATGTACTGAAAGTATGGAAGGAGCATTTCTCCAAACTACTATCTGGCGATGATAACATCAACTCTGCCATTGAAGAAATGCCCTCTGTATCCCCAATCGAAAATGATGATGTTGAAATTCCACCACCTAGCCATAACGAAGTGCGTGTTGCTATACAGCGACTTAAGAACAACAAAGCGGCAGGCGCAGATGGCCTGCCTGCTGAATTGTTCAAGGCCGGCGGCGATATGCTGATAGGGTGCATGCATCAGCTTATCTGCAGAATATGGTTAGATGAAAGTATGCCCAGCGATTGGAATCTCAGTAGCCTTTGTCCTGTCTTGAAAAAAGGTGACCCGACGATTTGCGCCAACTATCGCGGGATTAGCCTGATACCTGTCGCGTACAAGGTTCTTTCAACTGTACTGTGTGAAAGGTTGAAGCCACATGCCAACTCACTGATTGGACCTTATCAGTGCGGCTTTCGACCTGGTCGCTCCACCATTGATCAGATATTCACACTGCGACAAATCCTGGAAAAAGCCCACGAACATAACATCGACACTCATCACCTTTTTGTCGATTATAAAGCAGCTTTCGATAGCCCCATTAGGGATCACGTTTACGCCGCAATGTCTGAGCTCGGTATCCCTGCAAAATTAATTCGACTTTGCAGAATGACGCTGAGTAAAACCCATAGCTCCGTCAAGGTAGGATCGAGTCTCTCTGAACCTTTTGATACCGTGTGAGGCTTCAGACAAGGTGATCCCTTATCATGTGACCTCTTCAATTTCGTCATGGAAGTGATCATGCGCAGGGCAGGTGTTCATCGTAATGGAACAATATTCTACAAATGTGTCCAGCTCCTTGCTTACGCCGACGACATTGACATCATTGGGCGTAGCAAGCGTGATGTTACAGCTGCTTTTGCTGCTATCGAAAAGGAATCTGCAAGAATGGGTTTAGCGGTGAATGAGGGAAAAACGAAGTATATGTCGGCTACTGGTAGAAATGTGCGTCGCTCGGACGCCGGGCTAGTGGCTGGCGACTATACTTTCGATTCTGTCAAGGATTTCATCTACCTTGGCACCGCCGTAACGAATACAAATGATGTCAGTCTGGAGATCAGACGAAGAATCACCATTGCTAATAGGTGCTACTATGGGCTCAGTAGGCAATTGGGATGTAGAGCTCTCTCTCGACAAACGAAACTTACGCTCTATAGGTCGCTCATCCTCCCTGTGCTTCTGTATGGCGCAGAAGCATGGACGTTATCACAGAATGATGAAGCAGCACTGGGAGTGTTCGAGAGAAAAGTTCTTCGTAAGATCTTTGGTCCTCTACGAGTTGGCGACGACTACCGCATTAGAATGAACCACGAGCTGTACGAGCTTTATCACGACATTGACGTAATTCAGCGCATTAACATCCAGCGGCTTCGCTGGCTTGGTCATGTCGTGAGAATGGATGAAGACGCTCCGGCGAAAAAGGTGTTTGAAGCAGTAGTTGGCGGAAGAAGACGTAGAGGTAGACCGTGTCTCCGGTGGAGTGATCAAGTTGAGGGAGCACTAACTGGACTTGATATACGAGACTGGAGAAGGCGCGCACGCAGCAGAGGCGCCTGGGGAGACATGCTGCGTCAGGCCGAAACTCGGTAACGGGTTGTTATGGCCACATAAGTAAGTAAGTAAGTATCTAATTATGATAATAAATTTGTAAAGACAATAGAAGGAAGAATCCCAAATGCCGGGACTTCTTTCTTTTTTTTTAACCTTTCATAAAATGCAATTAAATTTAATGCAGTCCACTAAAATTATAGATAAGAAACAATATATCATTTTAACCTTGACATTAAAAATAGTTAAGTTAGCTTTAAGGTAGTTTTGTACAAATACAGAACATTATTTTAAATAAAATCAGTCATTTCAAAATACTACTTCAATAATTTATAAGTACATTTTGGTCCTTTGAGCCGGATATAGCAAAAGTGCTATGTTTAAAGAAGAAAGGAAATGAAATAAAAAATTTTCAAGTGATCCCACACCAGTGGTAACACACTTGATTATATAACCAAATTTTACAGCCTTACAAACTCTAAATTTGAAAACTAAATTTATAGTTTTCCCTCACCAGTGGCAAGTGTTATTTTACGTAGCTTTTTATGCCGTGGAGGCTTAATACTACGGTGTTCAAAACACAATGTGTCAAGATAATGCGCCGATAAATGCCCTATTGGAATAGCCTTCTTTAATCCACCGGTACCAATGAAGAAATTCATGTAAGTCATATCATCCATTTTGGTATAATGCGAGACCTATCTAATCCTCTGTTACAATTTGGGCTGTAGAAAGTAGCGAGTGAATGATAATGCAGTACCAAAATCATTCTCCCCGCGTAGGTTTGGGTTTCAACCATCAGCCACTACGAAGCCAACGCCAATGGTCAGAACAGCCGACGCTGCGGGCCACTGACCCCCGTAGTACCAGATCGGATCATCTCTGGTCAGATGTTGCGAGTGCCGTGTTCATTCACTACCATATGCACTTCTTACATAATTGCAGACTGGCACTGGGGGATTTTAGTCTCCTCTTACGACTGGCAATAGTAACCGCGGATGAATTCTTTCCCCCATTCCGCAGGGGAAGTGGTAAGAGACGTGGTAGAAAAGCATTGCAGCAGCAATAGAGCCGAAAAGTCAAGCAGCAAGATGATGAAAGAAAATAAAACGTCCCAGGACGCAAAAAAGAACAAAATATTGTTGGAATTTTTATTAACAATTCATAAGCTAAAAGAAAGGTTATAAAAGGACTGAAGCTGGAAAAAGAACAGGAACTAGTAAGAGAAAGAGAACTCTGGAAAAAACAAATAGATAGAATTCACAAATTTTATATGATATTGCAAATTCAACACAAAGTATATTCTAAAAAGCTATGAAGAGCTATTAAAAAGAGAAAGATGATATTGAAGAAAGGCATCATGAAACTGAACTAGAATTAATAAAAAAAAGTAGAAAGGCTAATTAAGGTCGTGTGCGAGTTAGGCTAAGTTGCGTTCTAAATGAGGGAAATTCTAAGTTGTGTCGATAATGTATTGATGTGTCGATACGTGTTGATAAATGGCAGAATGTGTGCAGTGCAAAAAAATCCCAAAAAATCTCCCATTTGGTTTAGCATCAACTTAGTCTAACTCGCACACGACCTAAGAGTGAAAAATCAATTGAATCAGCGAAGAATTCGCCTTGGAACACTAGACGCCTGTTAAATCTTGGAACACTAGACGCCTGTTAAATCTTCTTAACGTAAATCTTGTTTAAAAATATATATAAAAAAGGCTTCATCAACTGTTTGGTAACAAAAGGAGAATGAAGTAAGCTTTAAACAAGATTAGGGACATGGGAGCAGCTTCGCGTTGGGTTTAAGTTAAAAAATACTTTCTTCTTGGTTTAATAGTCAAACGGGTAACAACTCATTCCTAAAATAAATAACAATAAATAAAGACTTAAATTACTGACTAAATAATTAAAGTAGTTGTTTTTTAAATAGATTAATAAGGCAAACTACGAGTTTAAGTGCTCGGCAGTTTGCAATCAGTCAACAAAAATACTAAAATATATCATCCAACGTGTTCATGTGCATGTTGGAAACTTGATATAACTATTTACAATTCAATAAGAACAAACGCATTCTTAACAACGCCTTAAAGCGGAACTTATAGAATCGAGGGCAAGAGTGTCAAATATAGAAAAAAAAATGGATTTTGGCAAATTCAATAATGAAATTCAAGAAGAGGTAATAGCTACTCTGAAAAAAGAAATCGATGAACATCACAAAGTACGTGCCGAATTCGAAACAATCTCGAAATACTGCTTAGAGACTTGCAAACACAAATATAGTTTTCCGAAAGTAAGATACAGGATAAGTGGCTAAATAAGAATTATTAAGAACACAATGTGAGTTAAATGATCTTAAGCATAATTCAGAAGATACAATACAAAAGCTCCCAAAAGCAAAATATGAAATAGAAACAGAAGCATCAAATGCAAAATTGCATGGCCAACGAATTAGAAGAATATCGACAGACAAGCTCTCAATGGAACTTCAATTACTTACTGATGAAATGTCTGGTATGAGCAAACAACTTAAAACATATAAAGAAAAAGCAAGTTTATATGATGGTTTAAAATTGCAAAATGAGAATGATTTAAATGAATTTGATTTCGCTAATTCAAAAATAAAAGATTTTGAAAGTCAAATCGCTTCATATGGGGATTGGAGAGAAATAACAAAGAATAACCAAGCGCGTCTATTAAGCTTTTCTGATATAGAAAAAGAAGTCGAGTTTTTGCGTGGTAAAAACAAAAGTTTGCATGAACTGACAGGTAATAAACTATTGCTGGAAGAACAAGTCTATGGTTTGAAAACCCAACTTGAAATTAGAGATCCTGAAAACACACTCAGTGAAAGTGTTAAAATTGAAGTTAAAATACCTGAAAAAATACTCAATGAAAATACTGATAACAAAAATTACAAAGGAAAAAAATCCATAGAAGATGAACTTCTAGATATATCAGGTGATACCAGAAACCCTGAAGACTAATTTGAATCAAATAATAATTTAATAACTTCAAAAACTGATTCACAAATAATGAATACAAAATTTTCCCAATTTTTTGAGAAGTTGGGCGGTAGAACAATCTATAATAAAGAAATGTGGTGCGTCAACACACATTATAATATCCTTACAAAGTTGTATGCAGTTCCAGTTACTTATGGTGGGACGTTGGGACAGCGCACCGTCGAACAAGTGAAGGGTTAGCCGAAGTTGACCACGAAACTACTTGGGTCCTTTTTCGTCCTTCTATGCTCGGATGTTGTTATTGAATTAAAACGAGTGGCTTTCGTTCGCATTACTACATCTCTTGTTAATGCAAGCAGCTCATTTAGCTTGAGGTTGCCTGCCAAGTCATCACCAACCCAATGGTGTCCCAAGACAGCCCTCCTCTTACTTGCCAGTGCTGGACTTTGGCACAATATATGCACCGCTGTCTCCTTTTCTTCTAGACATAGTCTGCAAGACATACTCAGCAAGAGTTATCTTTTTGAGGCCATACTTGAAGTTGCCATTTCCAGTAATTAGTGAGGTCGTCCAGCTTAGGGTGCTCCGCAGATAGCTTAGCACTTTTATCGCTTTCGTGACCCACGGTTTCGGCAACATGAGTTTGGTTGTCTACAAGTGCTCAACTGTCTCCATATATTGAGGTGAAGTAAGGTAATCCATTTATAGACATAGGCTGTCATCATGTTGTAACCCAATAGTATTCTGGGTTATTCTTGCTTTGCAAGTTCATCTGCCTTCTCGTTTTGCTCAATACCGATGTGTCCCTTAACGCACATAACCGTTACCTCATTTTCATGAGCACATTCCATAAGCTTCGTTACACATTCTTGAACTAAGCTGTTAGCTATGTATGGCTTTTGCGTGCTTTTGATGACTCCTTGACTGTCTAGCGCTATCAGAATTTTGTTCTGACAGACCTGACAATCCAATAGGTGATTCTGAGCATGTGAGACGGCCATAAGTTCCGACTGATGGACGGAAACATATATTCCTAGATGTAGAGTGCACGCTAGATATAGCTTTTTCGAGTAAACCCCAGCACCAGCTCTGCCATCCTTCAAGGAGTCATCGGTAAAGATGCAGATGTCATTCCCGTTACTTTCATTACGCTTCTGAAGGCCGTCTACTATCAGTGTTCTATAAGACGCTTCTGTCCCATAAGCTCTTCTCATAGTCTCCAATGGCATCTGCGTTTCCTTGACCGCGGTCTGGACGAGGTCAATAATTTTCCAATGGAGATCCGGTTTATGCGAATTGCTGCCAACGCCACCTATTTCTTTATATGTAAATCCAACGGAATCCAACCTAGCATCGCCTCTAACGCTGGTGTTAGTGTGATGAGCATAACACCACTGTACTATTTCAACACAGGCTAGTCGCTGGACCCTATCTAACTTTGCTTTTATTGTCTTTTGGGTGACTTTACCCCACTAGATAACTAACGCATATATTACAATCTGTGTGACCATCATCGTATAGATCCAGTGCATCTATTTTGGAGATATCCCCCATCGTCTTCCGCACACTCTCATACACTGAAATAGGGCTCCCTTCGGTTTTTGATCTTTTCATCCACATGTTCATTTGAGGTCAGTTTATTATCCAGGATGACTCCTAGATACTTCACCGACTTTCAGTTCCAGTTAAGTGGCAGTTCCAATTAATAATCAAGCATAAGTACTGAAAGCACTGGGAAAAATGGAACAAGAAACACCTCTTATATATATGATGAAGGCGTCAGACATTAAGGAGGGTATTTTCAATATATAATTATAAATTAACGTTCTCTATCCTGTGGTAAGCAGTAACAATAGATTTTCTAACGCTTTATTTAGCGATATTAGTTCAAATATAAAAGAAGGGTGGTGTAAAAAATTTATACTGAAATTATTCAAACTAACATACAACTACTACAACACTTCAGGATGACATCTTTAATAATTAGTGTTATTATATATTATATACTTTTCAAATTTTATTTTATTATCTATTAAAATTATGTTGAATTATATGTTAAACAAAAATCATAACATATTAACCATATTAAATAAATTTTATTAAAATTTTATTATTGTCACAAAAAAAATATATAAGGCAACAATTATTATTCCATAAATTATGGCCCCCGGCAGACTGTTCAATCATGAAGATGAATTATTAAATTATCTTATATACAAAAATCTCGTGTCACGGTGTTTGTATTTAAATTCCTCCGAAACGACTTGACCAATTGTCATCATACCTACCAAATGTATATTTGGTAGGTATGAGAATAGGTCGTAAAGTATACTTCATACCGCTAAAGTGATTAGGGTGTCCCTATCCAGCAAAAATATCTTTATTGATTTAAAAAAAAAATTTTTATTTTTTTGACATAAATTTTTTTTATATTTTGGAAAAGGAAAACATTTTTTTTTTATTATTTTTTTTATTATTTTATGTAACTACACCAACAAGTACATTGAGCATTTACATTCACTTCGTTTCTTCGTCTTGCGTTCAAGTATGAGCCAGATATTGAATATTCAACACATCCGAATGTGATGATTGGTTCTATGAACAAAGAATGCCCTTATTGTCATGCACTCAAATTCAAACAAAAATCAGACAGGTTATGTTGCGCATCAGGATAAGTGCAACTACCAAAAATTGAGAGACCACCAGAACCATTGAACGGCTTGCTCATTGGCACGCATGAAAATTCAAATCTGTTCCTGAAGTGCATTCGCATATTTAATTCATGCCTCCAAATGACTTCGTTCGGAGCAACGGAAATAGTAAATATAAATAATAAATATAAGTTATTTAAAATGTAAATTTTTTATTTAATATAAATAATATTTAATAATAACATATTTAATAATAATATATATTATAATATATATTTAATAATAAAATTAATTTTATGTAATAAAATAAATTTTATGTAATAAAATAAAACAAAAAAACATGTTTTTAATTTTCTGCATAGAATACCAAAAAAAAAAAACATAAAACCGTACAAACGAAGCAATTGCTTTCATCCCTCAAATAATTTGTGTGATGCACGTTTGTTTGCATTTTGCGCTCTCACTTCACTTTTTGCTTACGAAGTCTTCGAAGTCTTCGAAGTTTTTCACTATACTTAAACTTCGAAGACTTCGAGAACAAAAATTCACAAAAACTTCGAAGTTTTTTTCAACTTCGAAGTTTTTTTCAACTTCGAAAACTTCATTTACTATTCGAATATTCGAATTCTTCGAATACTTCGTAAATTCGAATATGAACAGCACTAATATATAACATATGTTAGAATAGTAAGATAGATATTATGAATATATCTTACATATGAAAATTATATACTTTATTAAAAATTGGGAGTAGCCAATGCATTGATTGGTTACTCATGAATATATAGGAATTGAGTAATAATTTTAGTACATAAGATAATTTTTGTATAAATAGAGTTAGGATTTAGAAACAAAACAGATTCTTTTAGATTCTTTTGTTTGAACAACAAGAATACCTTCTTTCATTGAATCTCGAGTTATATGCGGCATATGTGCTGGTAATAACTTAAAGGCGGCTGAAGAGCTCAGATTAATACTTAGCCTCTGTTAGGACGAATCTTTCATTGGGCTTAAAACTATCCTTTTGTGATCCTGCGATTATCCTCACATATCTATACATATATAAAATCGTTTGTTCGTCTGTTCGTTACTCAATAACTTTTTAATGACTTAACTAATCTTCTTGATACTCTCAGATCATATTTATACAGTTTTTCGGCGTAACATAGGCTATTAAAACATTCGATATTGGTTATAATTTTAACTTAAATAATAAATTTAATAATTTCCGTTTTAAACTGTCCGACAGTTTGAATGATACTGATTTTCTTTTTGTTTATTTTTGTGTATTTTTGTGTATATTGTTCGAACTTTTGCGAAGTAGCAGAAATGACACATAAAATAGAAATTCTAAATGTTAATTCAAATAAACTGAAAATTGGTCAAAATATTTTCTTTTAATATATGCATTTATGTTATATAATAATGTTTAATTTAAATGAAATTATATATTTCAATATGTATTTGAAAGAAATAATTTCATATGATATTTAATTTCACCAATTTTTTATTATATATTTATTTAAAATGAAGCATTTAGAAGATTGCAAAGAAATTAATTGCATTAAATTGTATTTTATTAGTTTGTAATTTAATTTTGCATACTTAAATTAAAACGGTTTAGTAAATTGCTGTTATATTTTTATAAAAAGCAATTTAATTCCATTTAACATTTATACGTTTAATTGTATAAGAATTTCACGAATCTTTTTTATTTCATTTTTATATTATTTATTTGTTTTAAATTATTATTACATAATTTAAATTGTAAATGTAAATTTTTACTTGAAATTTATTCAAATTAATTTGTCAAGTTATTATATTGTATGCAACCATGGAAACCGTGCCAAATACATCATGTAACGGGAATTTGTTTGAATGTCGTATTCTATCCCAGGTTTGAAATGCTGTGACTATTTTCAAGCAATTATTTTTGACTACGAAAATAAAATAAGCAAAATGCAAATGCAACAACAAAACGTACAATCGCGATTGTACACAGGTGCGTGCACACACATTTGTATCGTGTACGTTTTGTTGTGGCATTTGCATTTTGCTTATTTCATTTTCTTAGTCAAAAATTCTACCATTCTACCTTATTCTACCATTCTTTAGAATACATGTAAAGGGCCCATTAAACAGCAACGCTCGTTGTCAACGCGCGCTTGCCATTACACAAACAATTTTTTAACAAAATTTCCAAAACATGTTATTAAGAAGAATTAAAATATTAATAACCTTGGTTTAAAAAAATATTACCAAACATTAAATTACAATGAAAATTTTAAATATTAATTGCATTGTGCACCTACGGAAAATTTGTTATTAAAATATACCAAAAAAAAAATTAAATTATATAAAATATAATATATATAAAAATAAATATATAAATTGAAATCATAAAAATAAATATAAATATATAAATTAAAATTATAAATTATATGTAAAACATCATTTTTCGTAAGGAAATTACGCATAGCAACCGCTGTTGATACTTTAGCGATTGCTTTAATACTGATGAGTGAACAAATTTTGCATTGTTTGCTGGAGGCGTGTTTAAAAAATTGTTGGTATATTTAATGTGTAATGGCAAGAGAAGACTTCGTGCGTTTGTCAACGCGCGTTGCTGTCTAAGGGCCACTTAAGTTGCGCGAGTGCAAATAATTATTCATAAATTTAAACAAAAAGTATACGAAAAACATTTAAATATTTACTGATCTGCATCTTAAAGTGAAAATAGGCGGTATTTATTAGACGCTTTATTTAACCCTGGACGCATAATGTACGTAAATTTGACGTACACGTTTTCGGTTTTTACAGTTATTTCATTTTTGTGTTCATATATTGCTCTCGCGCGCTTGATATGTTCAGTCGGGATCTAACTCTTGCGTAAGGTATATGATAAGTGTCGGTAAGTCATGACATAAGTTAGATATTGAGTCGTTGTACGTCATTTTTACGTATGATTATACTTTGTGTAACTTTTATGGCTAATAAAGTATTTTGAAAAACCTTTAATCTTTCAAATTTCAGTAAAGTTTTAATAGAAATGGAATCAAAGAGATTTAATATTGTTGAAATATTACAAAAAGATGAAGAAAATGATCAGAAAGGTGGAAAATCTAGTTCTAGTCGAACATTGTGCATTCTGTTCATATAAGAAAAAAAAAATGACAAACATTAGATATAGTTCTTGTAAAAAGCCGATTTGTAGAGACCACAATCGTGATACATGCTTTAAGTGTATTGTAGCGTGCATAAGCATACACTATGTGAGTAAATAAGTATGCTGATATTTATTGTAACTTTATTGCATTCTTGCAATATGAGCCCCTACCGTCCGTCTGACGATAGAGTTTGGGCTGGCGTGTGAAGACGCCAATTCAGCAAATTCTCACAGTATGCTAATGCACACTGCTCCTTCAACTATGAACTTTGTAAAAACATAGAACAGTCAATAAAGCAAGTCTTAAAAGAGAACACGGTTTTTAAATTACTACATGGCGACCGTGACATGTTTTAAAAATTAATAAAATTATTATTAATAAATTAATTAATTATATTAAATTGATTGTGCACGCGTGATAGTGACATGTTTTAATAATAATAAATTATTATTAATAAATTAATTAATTATATTAAATTGATTGTGCACGCGTAATGGTGACATGTTTTAATAATAATAAATTATTAATTAATTATATTAAATTAATTGTGCACACATGATGACGACATGTTTTAATAATAATAAATTATTAATAAATTATAATAAATTAATTGTGCACACATGATGACGAGTGACTTCTAATTGCTAAATAACAATTTTGTTTTGATTGATGTGCTATTATTAGTTATAATAATAAAAGAAAATTATTAAAGAGAAATAATAAACAATTAATATAAAATAATTAAAATTTTTTTATTAATTAACAATTAATAATAAACAAAAATTTATACAAATTTAAACTAAGTTTAAAAATTTAAACTAAGTGAAAAACTATGTAAAAATGTATGGAGTAAAAAAAAAAAAACCACTGCTGATACTGACGATACTGCCGTCGCTGTTTCAACGTCGTTGCGACCTACCTCAATTACTGCTGGCACAGTCATCAACTACAGCAAGACAACAGCTGCTGTGTACTTAATCTCAAATATAAGTGGATGCAAGCAAGTAGATTAAAAATTTAAAAATAAAAATTAAAAATTAAAAATTAAAAAAAAAAAAATATAATTTTTATAGAAATGAAAAATTTTAATTAGTTTGAAATAACATGTAAAATCAATAATATTTTGTTTTATATTTTGGAAATTACTTTAAGAAAAACAAAAATCATAATAAATACAAATTTATAAAATACGAATACCAAATTAAATTAAATCATGATAGAATTGTTTAAAAATTAATAAAATTAAATAACTCTGATATTTAATTCAAAAAAAAAAAAAAATTTTTTTATTAAAAATTAATTTGTTATAATAAATACAACTATATACATAAGTGATTTTTTTTAATATAATTGAATGTATTAATTTTATTTTAATGTTAACGAAAAGTTTACGTTGTCAATAAAATCAACTGTATTTAACAAACAGTTGTTTATTAATTATATTTCATTTATATATTTATATTTGTATTCTATATATATATGTTTTTTTATACATCTATTCAATTTTTATGTTTTATATTCATTCATTCATTAATATTATTTGGAAATGTGCGGCCCAAAAGCCAAATTCGATAGGCCTCAGGCCAATGTAATTAATGAACTGGAAATACAGACAGATTTAAGTGATTTAAAAACCACAAATTTCCTGTTACTTATTCTTGTTATTATAGTGATAGGAAAAATAGTTCTCAAATTAATAGGAAAGTACAGAGCTTCCGTTAAAAGGAAGTATATGAATCGTGCAGTTTCAACGGATAACATTTAAAATGTTTAATCTTTGCTGCATTTAGATACAAATTTATTACTGGATTAGTATGTAAAACATGTAGAATATTTTTACTATGAGTTCTCAATCGTCGTATAAGAAAATTTAATACTAAATTCTATATAATACGTGAATTTCATTTTAAGGCTATGTTATAGATTTATCTATACAATTCAAAGAGTTTACTATAACTTACGCAATTAAAGGGTTAAGATTTTCGTAAATTTAATTTACAATTTTAAAAACAAAATATTGTTTGATGGAATGGCAAACAATATTGGATAAAATACGCTTCCTAAAAGAAACGTTTAATAAATCCTATAAATGCATTGCAATAGATAGACCTATTAGTGCTACAACACTACACAAACACTGTACGTTATTAATACAGAGTTTGGAAAGTATTCGAGTACTTTTGAACGTACACTTTTATAGGTTCACAACCGCACACAAAGCGGAAGCGAGGAAAATCTTTGGAGACCTCCGTGAAAAAGCCATCAAAGTTACCCTAAAGAAAGGCATTAATGTTGAAATACCCACAACATTAAATGAAAAAATATCTATTAATATAGAATTAAATATAGACACAGACTCTGAAAATACAACGGAACACAAAAATATAGAAATGGCACAAGCACAAGTAGAGCTCGACAGAGCATACATAAAGGAAACCGCCATAGCAGTTCCAGAATTTGACGGGAAAAAACAACACTTGGAAAGATTCATTAGAGCATTACGTTTGATAGACCGCACCAAAGGTACACAGGAAGACCTTGCTGTGGAAGTTATAAAATCAAAGATAACAGGACCCATACTGTATAGGGTGAAAGACGAGGAAACTATACAGGGAATAATAACAAAATTATCTCTATGCGTCAAGGGAGAATCAATCGACGTCATAAAGGCCAAGTTGATGAATATTCAACAACGAGGCAAAACGGCTACTCAATATACTGCCGAAATCAATAATCTATGTCAAGCTCTTGAGGGTGCATACATAGATAATGGCGTAGATGCGGACAATGCAGAAACATTTAGTCGGAAAGAAGCTATATCTTCGATGACTAAAAATTGTACTAATGACAGGTTGAAAACTATAATGGAAGCAGGCACATTCAACTCACTGAATGAAGCTGTATCAAAATATGTCAACTGCTGTACAGAAATGCATGGAAGACCGGACGCAATTCTATATTACTCGCGAATAAATAACAGAAACAC
Organism: Teleopsis dalmanni; assembly: GCF_002237135.1. Classification (NCBI taxonomy): domain Eukaryota; kingdom Metazoa; phylum Arthropoda; class Insecta; order Diptera; family Diopsidae; genus Teleopsis; species Teleopsis dalmanni. Next base: position 129,085,980 of record NC_051846.1, on the reverse strand, counting down.
CTACCGCGGAAATTACAACCGTCGTAGAGGCCGTGGCAATAACAGCAATCAACGAAATAGCCACAGAAATAATAATCAAGATATTCAATCATATGGTAATGAATATCAAAACAATAGATACCCCCGTAGAGGCAGTACATTTAATACCTCACGTGGACAAGGGCGTAATAACATACGCGTAATACAACAAAATTCGGAAAACTAATTACCCCCCCAAACCCATACAAACATCATAAAATCTATAATTTTAATCCAAATTTAAACCTTTTAATACAAATTTATAATAATGATGCAAATAAATCAATAACTCTTCTATTAGACACTGGTGCCGACATTTCAGTAATAAAACAGTCTCACACTATTTACAGTAATGTAAATACAGAAACTGTTACAATTCTAAGTGGTATTGGCCAGGGAACAATACACACTATAGGATCAACTAATCTTGACCTTAGAATTGATAATTTTCTACTAAATCACAAATTTCAGGTGGTTCATGAAAGTTTCCCAATTCCTTGTGATGGTATACTAGGATTAGATTTTATAAAACAATATAATTGTATATTAGATTTCAAACATAATCAAAATTCACTTACATTAAGACCCGATAATTTTTTTACAGATATATCAATACCTATTGAACATTCTACTTTTAATAATACAAATGATACAATTCTTTTACCCGCAAGATCAGAAACAATTAAATGTATTAAACTTAATTGCTCTGAAAATGAAGTTCTAGTACACAGTCAAGAACCAATGCCAGGTATTTACATTGCAAACGCAATTGTTACTTCTAATAATGCATTTATACGCATCATAAATAGTACTAATAAAGATACAAGTTTAAAACATAATGACATAAAGTCAGAAAGTCTATTAAATTATAACATACTTACACACACACAAACAAAAAATAATAGAAGTCAAGAAGTTTTAAATAATCTAAAAAAAAACTTCCCCAAACAATTCAATTCTCAATTGTACGAGTTATGTTCCCAATATACTGATATTTTTGGACTTGAGTCTGAACCAATAACCCACAATAACTTCTACAAACAAAAATTGTTAATGGAAGATAGAAAACCAGTATACATAAAAAATTATCGTATACCCCACTCCCATAAAGAAGAGATAACTAAACAGGTGAATAAATTAATTGATGATGGCATAGTAGAACCATCCATTTCACCTTATAACAGCCCTTTACTTCTAGTTCCAAAAAAATCTCTTCCAAACTCGAATAATAAAAGATGGCGTTTAGTAGTAGATTATCGCCAAGTTAATAAAAAACTAATTGCTGACACATTCCCACTCCCAAGAATCGAAGAAATTCTCGATCAACTGGGACGTGCCAAATACTTCTCATGTATTGATTTAATGTCTGGTTTTCACCAGATTGAACTTGATAAATATTCAAGAAACATAACGTCCTTTTCTTCGAGCAATGGCTCATATCGTTTTAAACGATTACCATATGGACTTAAAATAGCGCCTAATTCATTCCAGCGCATGATGACACTTGCATTTTCAGGCTTAAAGCCTTCGCAAGCTTTTCTTTACATGGATGATCTTGTTGTTGTCGGATGTTCTGAAAAACACATGATTAAAAACCTTAAGGATGTATTCGAACTTTGTCGAAAATACAATCTCAAATTACATCCTGAAAAATGTAGTTTCTTTATGCATGAAGTGACTTATCTTGGACACAAATGCACAGACAAAGGTATTTTACCTGACGAAAGCAAGTATGATATTATTAAAAATTATCCAACACCCAAAGACGCTGACAGCGTTAGACGGTTCGTTGCTTTCTGTAACTACTATAGAAGGTTTGTCAAAAATTTTTCTGACTATTCACGTCATTTAACCAAACTTTGTAAAAAGAATGTTAAATTCGAATGGTCAAAGGAATGTGAAAATTCATTCCAGTATTTAAAAAATGCATTAATGCAACCAACATTACTTCAATACCCCGATTTCAGCAAATCTTTTTGTATTACCACCGATGCTAGTAAGCACGCTTGTGGTGCTGTACTCAGTCAAGAATACGATGGACACCAACTACCAGTCGCTTTCGCATCAAAAACTTTCACTAAGGGAGAAAGTAATAAATCTACTACGGAACAAGAATTAACAGCAATTCATTGGGCAATCAACTATTTTAGACCGTACATATACGGAACACATTTTTTAGTAAAATCAGACCATAGACCACTCTCTTATCTGTTTTCAATGAAAAATCCTAATTCCAAGCTAACAAGAATCCGACTTGATTTAGAGGAATACGATTTCACAGTGGAGTTTCTCAGGGGGAAACAAAATACAGTAGCCGATGCTTTGTCTCGGATAACCATAAATGAATTGAAGGACCAGAAACACACAAATTCAGCTATACTGAAAGTTACAACGAGAGCTGAAACAAGGAAGAATACGCAAAAAGTCTGCGCAGACACAAATTTAATAAGACCGACACATCAAAATCATGATAAGCCCAAAGTTTATGAAGTCGTTAGTAGTAACGACGTTAAAAAATGTGTAAAATTAAAATTATCATCCCACAATTGTTTCTTGAAGCATGGGAAAAGAATTTTAAAACACATATATGTTAATGATTTAATCACTAATGGAAATTTAGACCTAGGTCTGCTATTCCAAAGGCTTGATCAACAAGCCGGTGAATTAAAAATTAAACATTTACAAATGGCACCTTGCGAAAAGATTTTTAAATCTGTATCGCTAAATTCTTTTAAAGAAATGGGCAACAAAACATTAACAAATCTTCAAATAGCGCTATTACCACAGGTGACAAAGATAAACGAAAATAATAAGTCGGCAATTGAAGCTATTCTTCACCAATATCATGATGATCCAGCAGAAGGAGGTCATACTGGAATTACCAGAACATTGACTAAAATAAAACAAAGATTCTACTGGAAAAACATGACAAGAACTATTACCAAGTACGTAAAAAAATGTCTAAGTTGTCAACTGGCCAAGACAACTAGACATACGAAAATGCCTTTAACGAAAGTGCAAACGCCTATGTCTCCATTTGACACTGTGTTAGTAGATACCATTGGTCCACTCCCAAAAACGGAGAACGGCAATGAGTATGCAATCACATTAATATGTGACCTAACAAAATATTTGGTAACTATTCCAGTTCCAAATAAAAGTGCCAAGACTATAGCGAAAGCAATTTTCGAAAATTTTATTTTACAGTACGGACCCATGAAACGGTTTCTAACTGACATGGGTACAGAGTACAAAAATTCAATTATGAACGATTTATGTAAATATCTCAATATCGAGAATATTACATCAACATCCCACCATCATCAAACGCTAGGTACTGTAGAACGCAGTCACCGCACGTTTAATGAATATATAAGATCTTACATCTCTGTCAATAGAGATGATTGGGATGTTTGGATTAAATACTTCACGTATTGCTTCAACACAACACCATCGTTAGCACATGGATACTGTCCTTACGAACTCCTGTATGGACGTATTCCAAGAAAATTCTATGATTTCAATAGTGGTAATATAGATCCACTATACAATATAGATGATTATGCTAAAGAAAGCAAATACAGATTAGAAGTAGTTCATGAAAGAGCAAGAAAAATGCTCGATAAATCAAAATTAAAAAATAAAATTAGTTATGACAATAATGTACATAATTTCCAATTAGTAATAGGAGATAAAGTTTTATTAAAAAACGAAGTAGGTCATAAATTAGAAAATAAATATATAGGTCCATATTCAGTTAAAGATATGGAAATAGGTAATAATGTAGTTATAGTAGATAGTAAAGGTAAAGCACAAAAAGTGCACAAAAATAGGTTAAAACCGATATTATTAATTAAAAAAAAAAATATAAAAAATAAAATCCAAATAATATATATATATATATAGTAAGGAATGAATGAATGAATGAATGTAGATATGTATACTATATTTAATAATGAAAATATATTTGTAATTAAATAAAAAAAAAAAAAAATTATTTTATATGCAATATGTAAGCAATATATTAATAATACATTAATATATACAATTATTAATAATTACATAAAATTTTGTTTAAAATTTTATTACATTATTTTTTTAAAACAGGAGGTGTAGCGTGCATAAGCATACACTATGTGAGTAAATAAGTATGCTGATATTTATTGTAACTTTATTGCATTCTTGCAATATGAGCCCCTACCGTCCGTTTGACGATAGTGTTTGGGCTGGCGTGTGAAGACGCCAATTCAGCAAATTCTCACAGTATGCTAATGCACACTGCTCCTCCAAATATGAACTTTGTAAAAACATATTTTCAATCAATAAAGCAAGTCTAAAAAGAGAACACGGTTTTTAAATTACTACAATATATATATATATATATATATGTATTTTCACTGACGTATGGATGATTAAATAGATTATGTAGAGCAGAGTTGTAATAAAACACTCGAGTCATTAAAACCAGCTAAAATGATTTATGAAATGAACAATGTACAATTTTACTATGAAAGCATGTTAATGCTTGTTATGTAAATGTAATAATAATGTTATATTACGCTAAAGAAATGTTTTAATTATAAGCATATGAATATTTTAATTATGTTTATTCAATATGAGAAAGTACAAAATTCTTAACTATTTACTTACCGCGACAAGGAAAATTTTTTTATAAGAACTCATCAAGTGCAAGCCAGCCGCCACCTACACGAACCATAACTGTGCTACGCAATATTCGCAATATTCGTAATTTTTGAGAGTCGAGTCGCCAAACTGTTTTATACAAAAATAATATTGTTTTAAATAGAAGATGGAGTATTAAGCTTTAAGATCCGATAATTAGTATTTTACGAACCCTATATTTCCCTTCGCCAACTTGAAATACGCGAAATTTTTGTCGACATGTGCAAAGGATAACAAGGCGTTTAACTTCATCATGTATTTTATCTGAATCAGTTGCTGGTTTGCGTTCTTGCCAATCGGGTCTCCACCATTACGATCGAAAAGATCTGCCACTGCACCCATTTCCATTCGAGAAGTGTCAAATTCTTTAAAAAATAAATAACAGGTATTCTACATTATTTAGTTATTCTACATTATATAAATACTCGTACTTATTTTTCCATATATGAATTCGGCACGTGGTATTAAACCATTATTATCCTTATTCATTTTTCTAAACAAATCAGTTAAATGTGATTTTTTGTGATTCATATATGTATGTACATACCATATGTATATATGAATATTTCAGGAAAAATATTTTAGGAAAAATATACAAAAACAAAGCCATGCATCATTTTCAGAAATATTGCCTCACATACTCTTTCATACAAAATCATTTAGAGTAGAATAAATAAAATGAAGAATATAAGAACAATTTAGTATTGATTATTTTTTTGTTACTAGCAAAAATTTGTTAAATTTGTAGTAACTATTTCTTTTGTTGACGTGTATAAACAAATTTAAGGAAAATATTGCACACGCATTTTTTATGTTATGCAGTTATGTTTATTAAATTTCACTGCAATGCGAACAACAATTAGAAATTTGTTTTGTTAAATTTTTTTGTCACTCTGCTTGCGGGACTTTGTTTAAATCACAAGATTATTGATGTAAATAAAGTCCCGTAATTTCATGGTCAATATTGTTAAAAAAATCAAAGTCGTCATGTAAAATACATACATACATATATTTTATTTAATAAATTTTTTAGTCAAAATCCATATTCTTTAATAGATGACCCTATTACAGTGGACGTCCAATATAACGAATTTTATGTTGCACCCCTTGTTCGTTATATCGAAAAATTCGTAATATCGAATGCTATACATTTACCTACCAATATGGTTATTTTTAGGAGATTTCATATATTTGAGTTCATGAATTAACTTATAAACACGTACGAGTATATATTTATTTAAAAGTATTTTTTATTCGGTTGTTACAAAAATTATTTATAAGAAAGGACGCATTCAATCATAGTGTAGAGTAAAAAAATCATTAATTTTTGTTTGTTTTTTACTACACTCAAGACTTTTCTGAACAGCTTTTTAAAAACTAAAATTTAATTCACAACGATTTAAACGTCCGGCTTTGTCAAAATTAATTTTTAAATGATATTTTCAAACAAATACATATTAAATATAAACACCTTAATATGTACATATGTATGTCTGGATAGTATTTCGTATATGATAAACTGAATTTGTGAACAACAGATCAGTGGCGCCTGCATATATGCATTTTGCCATATATAGGCATTTTTCTCAGAAAAAAAAAAAAAAACGGACAATTACATGCATATTCTAAGCTGAATAATGCTAGTTTTATAGTAAAATTATATTCAAAAGCATAATTTGTGTAAAACAAAAACGAATAAGAAACAAAAAATTTTTTGTTCGTAATATGGAGCAGAATTTTTTTTTTCGTTCGTTATATAGAACAATCAATGTAAATATTTTGGGTGTTCGTTATATCGAAAATTCGTAATATCGAGCGTTCGTTATACTGGACGACCACTGTACCTTCAAATTTTGTTAATAATTGCAATAATGATGAAATGAAATTTGTTAAAAAATTCAGCTTCAGTTTCAGTTTGAAGGATATATGCATGTATGTTTGACTAATAAAAAATATTGAATACTGATGATGGGTATAAATTACATATGTAAATAATATTGTTCAGTCTTCAATTAATTTCTACCGATATTAGTTTATTTAATAATACTTAGATGACACATCATTACTTTGCACACATCATTACTTTTGATTTCAGTTATTATTTAACGTGCTAATATTCTACATTAGCGGTTTTACAAATAAAGTAAATATAACAAATACAACTTTTGTTTTACATACATATGTATTTACATAAATAAGGTATAAAAACATTACACAAATAAATAATATAAAAACACAATAAACATATAAAACATACATTAAAATATTATGTATTCAATAATTATTTAAAAACACAATAAACATATAAAAGAAATAATAATAATATATTATTAATAAAATCCATCTTATTTAATGGATGACCCTGTGCGCTTCAAATCATGTTTGGTTTTGGTTTTTTCGTCTATGACTACAACCGTACGCATGTTGTAACTGTAAACAGGACAAGACCCAGTAGAAAACGGATCGATCCGTCATCGAAGACGTCTTCAAGACATGGATACATACATGAAGACCGATCGATCCAAATGTATGACGGTCTTCGAAGACACTTTCATACAAATTAGCCAAATGTCTTCAATGAATTTTTGCGTACATGTCTCGAAGACCGTCTCGAAGACCATGTCTTGCATAACGGACGCATTCGACAGAAAGTTGTGCGCTCTTAGTGCAGTGCTCATATAATTTTTTCACCCTTTTTTTATTTCTACTCTTTTATTGCGCTCTTTAAATTTTAAATGAATTTCAATTTTCTCTTTAAATAAGTAGAAAGAAATTGTTGTATTTTGTACTTTTATTTATTTTATATAATAATTTCTTAAATTACATTCAAAATTAAAAGTTTTAAAAATAAATTATAAATTTTATTATAAATTATTATAAATTTTATTAAGATATTAATAATAAACTAGTAAAAACTAGTAAACATAATGAAAATTAATTTAAATAATTAACTTAATATAACTTAGCATATCTAAAATTAACTAAAACTAATATAAAATAATTTATAGCATTTCGCTATCATCTATTGTTGAAGTTTTATATGTTTTCAAAAGCGTTGAAAAGGATTTTGGTACAATTAAACCTTCTGATCTTAAGAGTTCTAAAATATCATTACCACAACGCCTGTTAATCCTGTGTTTTTTAAATATAACAGCTAATTTTTCACAAGCGTTTCTAGTTTTTTTATTTTCAACATCCTTTGTTTCGTTTCTTAAATAACTTTCACTGGAGTCTTCAATATTATTATCAATATATTTTCCAGGAACTAAGTCACTATTTAATTTGTTTTGATTTAATTTCTTTTTTTTTAATATTTCATAGTTTAATGATTTTGTTTCTTTATTTATTTTGATTTTTTTAATATTTATTTCACTACACTTCAAAATTATTGCGTCACTTCATTTATAAAACATAGCGTCATCTGAGGCAAAATTCAAATACGTTGTTATGAACACTAAAAATGAGAGAGAAAGCAAAGAAGGAGTATTTACATTCATGTTTTGAGCAATTGTTTTGCAAATTTACTTGAAAATGCGGACGCGGTATCAAAGACCGTCTTGAAGACAATGTCTTCGAAGACCACTTTTTCTACTGGGGAGAGGGAAGCAAGGGCTCAAGTAGGCAACTAACACGACGCCAATAATTAAATGCTTGAAAAATAAGAAGTAATAATTTCAAAGAATTTATGCACTGCATGTGCAGAAAAGCAATCAAATATTTTGTGAAAAATATACAAAAACAAAACCATGCATCATCTTCAGAAATATTGCCTCACATACTCTTTCATACAAAATCTTTTAGAGTGTGCAATAAGAATGAGGAATAGAAGATGTTTGGTGCCATTTCTCCGTCCGCTCATCACAATTATGTTTTTTTTCCGCTATGACTCCATTCGTAGGCACACTACCCAGTAGCAGAAATAAGGAGTAAAAAGGTCTTTTTAAAGGCCTTTTTCTGCAGTAAGTAGTACCTACACACTTGTATTTTTTACTATTTCTTTTTTGTTCTGGATGAGCCAATATCGGAGGCCTTACACACTCGCTGTGTAGAAAAGGCCTTTAAAAAGCACAGCAACACAAATTCTGAGGAAGGCCTTACACACTCGCTACGTAGAAAAGGCCTTTATAAAGCACTGCAACACAAATTCTGAGGAAGGCCTTACACACTCGCTGCGTAGAAAAGGCCTTTATAAAGCACTGCAACACAAATTCTGAGGAAGGCCTTACACACTCGCTGCGTAGAAAAGGCCGCCAAAAGATTTTAAAAAATGCATGTATTTGTAATTAATTATATTTAATAAAATTCCAATATCTTTTATATTATAATAAAATTTATTTAAATTTAAATTATTAACATGATTATAACATGATTATATCTATATAACTATACCTAAAATTTATTTAAACTTAAATTAACATTATTATAAATTAAATAATATATACATTTTTTAAACTAATAACACTATAAAACTATCTATAACTATACCTAAAATTTATTTAAGCTTAAATTAACATTATTAAACTAATAATACTGTAAAACTATTTATAACTATATCTAGTTAATCCCTTTTGTTGTTTTTTTTGGTGTAAGCCTCTCTATAATATCGCTTTTTTGGAACCTTGAGACCCTTTTTTATGTCAGTCCTATAATTTTCTTCACTTAGGACTTCAGTATCTGCAGCTTCTGTAACATAATGCAATATTAGACAATGTATATGTTGTTTAATTTTAACAGAAATACTAACTGAAAAAAATATGCACTAATGACAACTTTAAATATAATTCCATACAGGTATAAAAGTATACTTACAATTGTTTTGTTACAATTTTTACGTACAATTTTCCACTGTTTTGCACTATTATTTAATATTTATGGTTCAGTTGTCTTTTCGTTTATTTTAATTAGTTTATTTAATTATTTTTAATATAAGTTTATATATTTTTATTACTTTTATTAAGCACTATTTACAAATTATTTCACTCGCGATCAGCATATTTTCGAATTCACGAACGGACTAATTTTGTTAGAATTTCATAACTTGCAATAATTTAACTTAACAAAGAGACAGTAGTCTAGACTACAACGAAATAAAGCAAAGGTAAGCCAAAACGAAAAAAAAACAGATATACTTAAAAACAAAACATGCAAATATGATTTGAACACCGCTTGCGTGTACGCAATGCCCATCAACTCCTTTAGTGACGCCTTCTTAGTAAAGGCCTTTTTAAAGTCCTTTAACAAAAGGCATGTGAATTTCTATACACCTTCTGATGGAGTGCTTTTAAAAGGCCTTTTTTTAACAAGGCCTTGAGTATTCTGCTGCTGGGTAATAACTGTGTATGTGTGTATGGGTGCGCATTAATATGATATACATATGTCATGTTCTCTTTAAAATATTTGTACAAAACCTATTGTGTTGGTAATCAAAGGCAAATTGATTTGAAGTTTACAGGGTTATGCATTAAAATATGTGCAAGCGTTTTTATATTATGCAGTTATTTTTATTAAATTTCACTGCAATGCGAACAACAACTAGAGGTATGTTTTGTTGAATTTTTTTGTCATTATACTTGCGGGACTTTGTTTACATCAAATTATTATTAATGTAAATAAAGTCCCGTAATTTCATGTTCAATATTGTTGAAACAATCATGGTCGTCATGTAAAATACATACATACATATATTTAATTTAATAAATTTTTAAGTCAAAATCCATTTATTTTAATACATGACCCTGTTAACTTTAAATTTCGTATTGATTATTTTTTTGTTACTAGCAAAAATTTGTTAAATTTGTAATAACTATTTCTTTTGTTGGCCTGTATAAACAAATTTAAGGAAAATATTGCACACGCATATGTTATGTTATGTAGTTATTTTTATTAAATTTCACTGCAATGTGAACAACAATTAGAAATTTGTTTTCTTGAATTTTTTTGTCACTCTGTTTGCGGGACTTTGTTTACATCAAGAGATTATGGATGTAAATAAAGTCTCGTAATTTCATGGTCAATATTGTTAAAAAATCAAGGTCGTCATGTAAATTACATATTTTTAATTCAATCAATTTTAATTCAATCAAGTTGTTTACAGTTTTATTTTTACTGAATTCAAAAAATAATACATATTGAAAATTTGATCCTACAGGCGAAATATAAGTGGCAGTTCAACACCATCGGGCATGCAAATTATTGATTTATTTATTATAATTAATTAATTATAATTAGTATTTATAATTAGTAATATGTATATTTAGTTTTGTAAGTTGTTTGATTTTTCCCTGTTATATATATATATACTAGATAACCCGACAAACGCTGTTTTGCCTTATAAATTATTTCTAGTTTCTAGATAAATTCTAGTGTAGACAAAAAGTAACTTACTTATTATAAGTGTGTAAGTATGTGGTATATGCATGAAATAGGCATGGAGCGCTATGAACGAAAAGGATAATAAAAATAACAAACGCCAAACAATATTATTTTTAAGTTATTATAGTTTATTTATTAAATTATTAATTTAAAATCAATAGATTTTATGATACCAAGTTCCCTGGCAACAACTGTTGTATCTTCAAATTTAAATTGTCTTGGATTGACTGTAAATAATAATAATGATAATGGGCCAGTAACATTAACCAACAACAGTCGAAGATAAAAGTACTCAGTGTGTCTTGGATTAACTATAAATAAGCGTTTGATTTAAATAAATTGAGACATGCATCAACTGGTGAAACTTGCTTGCGGGGCATCCATTTTTTTGTTTAAGGCCATGTGAAATAGCGTGGTACTTGTGAATAGAGTAATGTTTTTGCAAAGGCACCAAAATCATCCGTACTATTAAACAATTCAAAAAATGCAGTGAGTGCAGATTTAGGGTGATTTGTACCACGATCAATCACTGTCTCGTTCGTGAAAAATACACGCTGACCATTTTCAAGATGGACGGCTACCTGAACAGCTGCTGGATCCCGTTCATGAATTAGAAAGCCGAAGATACGCCAAGCAGCTTCATTGGAGGTGATGTACCGACCAATTTGGTAGAGCGTAATTTCACCGTTTTTGTTCATTGGAGGAGCATTTACATTAGTATTTTCTACTCTAAACACAGCCATACCACCGCCTTTATGGACATACTTATATATTTGATGCTCTTCACAGAACTGCAAAACTCAACATTAATATAAGCATTGTATGTCTTGCTTAGCAGAGGCGAATACGTTACCACCCGCCATTGTCCCCCATTATCGGGATTTCTTCGACGATATATTGGATATCCGTCGGTATTTGTTATAGTATCATTAGTGAAATCTTTAGAAAAATTTTTAGTACATTTTCCATCTGCCATGCAAGCCGAAGACGAAGAACGAAGTCGATGTAAATGCTCGATGTACTTGTTGGCGTAGTTACATAAAATATTAAGAAAAAATTTTTCTTTTTCAAAAATATAAACAAAATTTATGTCAAAAAAATAAAAAATTTTTTGTTAAGCACTAAGGATATTTTTACTGGGTAGGGACTCCCTAATCACTTTAGCGGTATGAAAAATAGATAGTAGCCGATTCTCAGACCTACTGAATACGCATATAAAATTTGGTAAAAATCGGTAAAGCCGTTTCGGAGGAGTACGGTAACTAACATTGTGACATGGAAATTTTATTTATAAGACCGCAAACAGACATCGTTTGGCCTTGCGACTTATTGATGGTCTTTGCAAATGCCAATCTAATAGGAAATTGAACGCGTTTGAATTAAATTGGCATGTCTGTGAGAATCATTGGAATTCGTGGCAATAAAACTTTTTCGTTTCGGAACTTGCCATTCAAAATGGTGGCTTCGATAATGTTTTTCATCAATTTTTTAATTACCAATCGCGTATTATTGTATTATTGTATTGTATGTGTACATCTGGAAATACGCGGTCAATGAGAGCATTTTGGGAATTAACGATAGTGCAGAAATTAGGGGGCAGTTTTATGAATTCAGTATTTTCATAGACAACAACTTTTCATATCATAGCAAGTTTTCTTTTTCAAAAATATAAAAAAATTTATGTCAAAAAAATAAAAAAATTTTTGTTAAAGCAATAAAGATATTTTTACTGGATAGGGACACCCTAATCACTTTAGCGGTATGAAAAATAGATAGTAGCCGATTCTCAAACCTACTGAATACGCATATAAAATTTGGTAAAAATCGGTAAAGCCGTTTCGGAGGAGTACGGTAACTAACATTTTGACAATGTTAATTTTATATATAAGATACATTTGTATATATGTTTTCTTAAATTTAAACTATAATTTAGAAGAATAACAACTCCAAAATAAAATTTTTAATCATAATTACAAAAAAAAATCGTTATATCTTTATTATTGCTATTTTTTTTGGAAATAAATCACATAGTTAACATTGCACAGATAATTATTTATTAGTATGTTTTTATTTTACAGAAAGTATGATTCGTAACAATAATATAATTTGTTTATATGTATGTTCTTGCGACACATAACTTTCGTGATATAATTTAGTAGTTTTCGTGAGAAAATTATGTGCTAAGTTATAACTCTAAGTACAAGATTGTTACATGACACACTATGATTTATTTCAATATTTTTAATTTATTCATTTGATATAAATTATACTTCCTACTATAAATCAATGTATTTTACTTATTTAAAGTAATTTATTGATTGATTTATTGATTTTATATAACTAAAACCGATTAACTTTTTTATTTAATATTTCTGAACATGAACTCTCCACATCTATCATTCTCAAAACTAATAACTAATTGGCATTCAACATAATGATTTTAACACTTAAACAACTTATTGCAATTATTAACAAATAAGAAATAAAAACAACGATAACAAATAATATATAAAGTAATGAAGGCATGAGTAGATCATCCAGTATACCAGCTTTAACAGGTTTCGGCTTCAAATATAGATAAATTAAGAACATTAAAGTAACTATTATAAGATATTTATTTAAAATACTTAATTAAATTCTTTCTGAAACTCTAAATATAATATACAAATCATTTATGTTTATAATTAATATTAAATAATTAAAAGCCAGCAATCAAGGATTCCCATTAAAGTGCTATCATTCGATCATACATCGAATTCTTCACTTACAAGTTTACAGCATCGAAAAGTACTAATCAACCAAGCAGTTCAGGGTAAATCAAGTAAACGTATAACGTATTTAACCAAGTTGATCAATTTACAAAATTTTAATACGTTTGTTTTTATTTATTTATGAGTGAAGCTTATAATATTTTTTTTTAATTATTTACTTTTTATTCTCAAATTAAATATGAAATTTAGAGCTTAGTTTTAAAACGAATAAAAAATAATTTTAATAATACTAAATATTTATGCATGATAATTATTTGCTAAACAATTTTCCTGCTTGCCTTTTTTTATGATAATATCCGTTACTTACGATTATCTCTTGCAGTGAGGGATATAATCGTTATATAATGAATACTTCACAATTATAAGCTCTCTTTTTATGGACATTACAGGAATTTCAAGTTCTTAATAACAAAAAAGTAAAAGGTGAAAAAAAACCGAAATTACATATTGTATTTTAAACGAAATTACTTTATTTTTATTACTTTACGTTATTTACTTACTACAATGTTGACAGTTTTATTTTTACTGAATTCAAAAAATAATACATATTGAACATTTGATCCTACAGGCGAAATATAAGTGGCAGTTCAACACCATCAGGCATGCAAACCCCAAGAAAGAGTTCACCTGAGCCAACATTTAGTTCAACGATGCGCAGAACTTCTCGTGGTACTACACCAGTCGAAAAACGTGAACCATTCAGACTTTAGAGTATATTTCAAATGTTTGAATAATACCCCTTAAACGAGTCCCAGAGAACATCAAATTGGAATCGCACAAATACATACTTTAACATGCAATAACAAATATACAGTTTTGCAGTAATATAAAATAAACAAGAATAAGCAGTTATTTTTATTTTAAATTTTAAAAATATATGTATGTATTTTGAAGAGAAAGCTTCATATATTTACAAAAATATAGTCAGAAATACGAGTCTTGAACTGTATAAAATACGAAAATCGAAATTCAATAATCTTTATTCAAGTAACGTCCTAACATTCTGTAAATATTATATACATTTATAATTAAATGAAATATAAGTGTTTCTGTTATCATTGTATTTAATTAACAAAAAAACTCGAATCGAACCTTATGTTGTTGTATGAAGTTTTGAAATCGCCAGTTTAATTTGAAATGCAACTTCATATATAAATAATAAACAATAATAATAAAAATATTACGCATGTGAAATTCTTTAAAAATGTATATCAATTACACACGAAATAATATATAGTAAAATTTATGTACTAATAGTCATTATTATAACTTTTTATTAACTTACTTTTAGGATATACTAATTAATTTTTTGTTTATATTGTTTTTTACTTTTAATAATTTTTATACCATTATAAATATTGTAAATTACTAATACCAAATTACTAGGCAGTAATTTTGTAAAAACCTAATTAAACTAAAATAAATTTAATTGAAATTATTAACAAAAAATATTTTTATATGTATGTGTTTGTATTTATTTAAAAATAACAAGGATAATTATATTCAAAGATACCAACATAGATACTTAAGTTTTTATTTAAGTATTGATATTGAAACAAAATTTTTATTTTTTTTTTTACTTCAGAAAATATTTAAATACAATTAATGCGTTCAAAGATTTTCTTGTATACTATTACTATATTGACTAATCTATTGTAATAATCATCTCAAAAGCATAGATGGCTACTTTGTTTGATATAGAGACAGCATAAAAATTAATTAAAAGGATTAAATAGGTAGGCAGTCCCCGAAATACTCTATGTACACACAAATCACAAAATATTGGAACTCTGTTAGAAACATTTGACACTTAAAACTAATATTATATATGCTGTAAAAGATAATAGTGTCCTAAGTATACAACCTAACTGATGGAAAAAAAAATTTTAATTTTAAATAAAATCAGAATTTTTTTATTTTATTGAAATTGAGGTATAAGTGTAACTCAATGAGGTAGATGCTCAAACTAGGCATTTAACTATCTAAGAAGTAAGTACAACAGTACAACAGTACAGGGAACAATTGAGATACATATGTATGTAAATGTGAGATTGTAAATGTTTTCTGCTTTCCGACAAAATTACCTTTTATATGCTTTTTGGCTACGAACCTTAAGTTTTAAATTAATCAACATATGTACCTACATATGTATTTGCAACTGTAATGTTTTAAATTCCCGAACCAAGTTATAAATTGGTTACATTACGGTTAGATCATTTATATTTTATTGAGATTATGTTTTACTGTTATCTGTAGATGTATTTTATGTGTTGTCACTGCCTTTGTGCACTAGGACTGACAAAGTAATATTTTAACAAAAATAACAAAAAACACCATCCATTCTTAACTTAATATTCTAGCTCAACATTAAATATTTATAAAAAGGAACGACTGCTTTATGTTGCGTAAGTTAATTCAAGAAGAAATACATACATATGTATCTTTTTTGTCTTTAAATATACATATGTATATCGTGAAGTTCATACGATTATTAACAATAGAAGCATACAAGTAAGTGCAATGTAAATTCATAATAATATATGCTACAATTTTAATAAAATGAAAATGTATATGTATGTATGTGGTCGCCAAAGAATTATATTACTTATATGTTCATATTAAAGAATAAAATAAAACGTAAATTATATATGTATGTATTCATAGATAATAAAAAATGGTAAAGGTACTAAAAACTAAAAGCTGTTAGATTACACGTTTCTATTAAGTTATATGCAAAATAAGTCATTTATTAAATAGCAGAAAATGCATTTTCAAAACTTGTTATACATGAACTCAAAAAAAATTTTAATTTCAAATTTATTGATTGTTTTCTGGCAGTTTATTAAAATAAAAAATTTATTTATTTGTTAAATGACCATTTCCGTTTTAATATATATATGTATTTTCACTGACGTATGGATGATTAAATAGATTATGTAGAGCAGAGTTGTAATAAAACACTCGAGTCATTAAAACCAGCTAAAATGATTTATGAAATGAACAATGTACAATTTTACTATGAAAGCATGTTATGCTTGTTATGTAAATGTAATAATAATGTTATATTACGCTAAAGAAATGTTTTAATTATAAGCATATGAATATTTTAATTATGTTTATTCAATATGAGAAAGTACAAAATTCTTAACTATTTACTTACCGCGACAAGGAAAATTTTTTTATAAGAACTCATCAAGTGCAAGCCAGCCGCCACCTACACGAACCATAACTGTGCTACGCAATATTCGCAATATTCGTAATTTTTGAGAGTCGAGTCGCCAAACTGTTTTATACAAAAATAATATTGTTTTAAATAGAAGATGGAGTATTAAGCTTTAAGATCCGATAATTAGTATTTTACGAACCCTATATTTCCCTTTGCCAACTTGAAATACGCAAAATTTTTGTCGACATGTGCAAAGGATAACAAGGCGTTTAACTTCATCATGTATTTTATCTGAATCAGTTGCTGGTTTGCGTTCTTGCCAATCGGGTCTCCACCATTACGATCAAAAAGATCTGCCACTGCACCCATTTCCATTCGAGAAGTGTCAAATTCTTTAAAAAATAAATAATAGGTATTCTACATTATTTAGTTATTCTACATTATATAAATAATCGTACTTATTCCATATATGAATTCGGCACGTGGTATTAAACCATTATTATCCTTATTCATTTTTCTAAACAAATCAGTCAAACGTGATTTTTTGTGATTCATATATGTATGTACATACCATAAGTATATATGAATATTTCAGGAAAAATATTTTAGGAAATATTTTAGGAAAAATATACAAAAACAAAGCCATGCATCATTTTCAGAAATATTGCCTCACATACTCTTTCATACAAAATCATTTAGAGTAGAATAAATAAAATGAAGAATATAAGAACAATTTAGTATTGATTATTTTTTTGTTACTAGCAAAAATTTGTTAAATTTGTAGTAACTATTTCTTTTGTTGGCGTGTATAAACAAATTTAAGGAAAATATTGCACACGCATTTTTTGTGTTATGCAGTTATTTTTATTAAATTTCACTGCAATGCGAACAACAATTAGAAATTTGTTTTGTTAAATTTTTTTGTCACTCTGCTTGCGGGACTTTGTTTAAATCACAAGATTATTGATGTAAATAAAGTCCCGTAATTTCATGGTCAATATTGTTAAAAAAATCAAAGTCGTCATGTAAAATACATATGTATGTATATTTTATTTAATAAATTTTTTAGTCAAAATCCATATTCTTTAATAGATGACCCTATTAACTTCAAATTTTGTTAATAATTGCAATAATGATGAAATGAAATTTGTTAAAAAATTCAGCTTCAGTTTCAGTTTGAAGGATATATGCATGTATGTTTGACTAATAAAAAATATTGAATACTGATGATGGGTATAAATTACATATGTAAATAATATTGTTCAGTCTTCAATTAATTTCTACCGATATTAGTTTATTTAATAATACTTAGATGACACATCATTACTTTGCACACATCATTACTTTTGATTTCAGTTATTATTTAACGTGCTAATATTCTACATTAGCGGTTTTACAAATAAAGTAAATATAACAAATACAACTTTTGTTTTACATACATATGTATTTACATAAATAAGGTATAAAAACATTACACAAATAAATAATATAAAAACACAATAAACATATAAAACATACATTAAAATATTATGTATTCAATAATTATTTAAAAACACAATAAACATATAAAAGAAATAATAATAATATATTATTAATAAAATCCATCTTATTTAATGGATGACCCTGTGCGCTTCAAATCATGTTTGGTATTGGTTTTTTCGTCTATGACTACAACCGTACGCATGTTGTAACTGTAAACAGGACAAGAGAGGGAAGCAAGGGCTCAAGTAGGCAACTAACACGACGCCAATAATTAAATGCTTGAAAAATAATAAGTAATAATTTCAAAGAATTTATGCACTGCATGTGCAGAAAAGCAATCAAATATTTTGTGAAAAATATACAAAAACAAAACCATGCATCATCTTCAGAAATATTGCCTCACATACTCTTTCATACAAAATCTTTTAGAGTGTGCAATAAGAATGAGGAATAGAAGATGTTTGGTGCCATTTCTCCGTCCGCTCATCACAATTATGTTTTTTTTCCGCTATGACTCCATTCGTAGGCACACTAATAACTGTGTATGTGTGTATGGGTGCGCATTAATATGATATACATATGTCATGTTCTCTTTAAAATATTTGTACAAAACCTATTGTGTTGGTAATCAAAGGCAAATTGATTTGAAGTTTACAGGGTTATGCATTAAAATATGTGCAAGCGTTTTTATATTATGCAGTTATTTTTATTAAATTTCACTGCAATGCGAACAACAACTAGAGGTATGTTTTGTTGAATTTTTTTGTCATTATGCTTGCGGGACTTTGTTTACATCAAATTATTATTAATGTAAATAAAGTCCCGTAATTTCATGTTCAATATTGTTGAAACAATCATGGTCGTCATGTAAAATACATACATACATATATTTAATTTAATAAATTTTTAAGTTAAAATCCATTTATTTTAATACATGACCCTGTTAACTTTAAATTTCGTATTGATTATTTTTTTGTTACTAGCAAAAATTTGTTAAATTTGTAATAACTATTTCTTTTGTTGGCCTGTATAAACAAATTTAAGGAAAATATTGCACACGCATATGTTATGTTATGTAGTTATTTTTATTAAATTTCACTGCAATGTGAACAACAATTAGAAATTTGTTTTCTTGAATTTTTTTGTCACTCTGTTTGCGGGACTTTGTTTACATCAAGAGATTAT
>NC_051846.1:129036548-129066203 GCF_002237135.1 Teleopsis dalmanni | reverse complement strand
TTTAAAAATGAAACACCTGGAATATGTTGCGCATCAGGAAAAGTGGTATTGCTTTCATTGAATCCACCACCCGAGCCCTTGAAAACATTAATAGCTGGCATAACATATGAGTCAAAATTATTTTTGAAAAAAATTCGAAAATTTAATTCATGCTTTCAAATGACTTCATTTGGAGCAACAAATGTAGTTAAAAATTCAAGTAACAACAATTTCAATGTTGAAACAACTTTCAAAATTCAAGGTCAAGCTTATCATAGAATTGGTTCGTTACTATCGATGCCCCATGAGGACCCTGTGACGACTAAATTTTTTGAATAAATTTTAGTCACACAATACGCATTTCACACGTTCACATTTTCACACGTTTCACCAAAATGCTGACGTCAAAGATAACTATAATTAAATAAAATTTGATGTTATGTACTCCAACATATCTAACATATGCTATACATACCTTGAAATACCCTGACGAATATTGATTTTAATTAATATAGTTCGAACTATATTAATTAAAATAGATTTAAATTATTTTCCCGAACCGCATGAAACACATTTTATTAAAAACAAAGCATAATCAAAACAAAATAGAAAAATGAGAAATGTCATTTATTAATTTGCTTTGTGCATTTCGGTTGATCGCCAAAAATTGCAGCGGATAATAGAAAAAAGCTGCGAGTGTAATTTAGAGCTTTCAGAAGTCTACAACAGAATACCTGATGAGGGGAAATGTTGAGGGTATTGACCGAACAACGGCTAGCAAAAAAGTCCGCTCGACGCAGTTAGGAAAAAAGGAGAATAAAAGGCGCAAGCGGAGAAGTTTCGGTCTCTTGGCTCGTGGTTATGTTAAACGAAACGCAACGTACCGGTGGTGTGAATTACTCAGTTTTTGTCCATATAAAGAAATAATTAATTCAAAAATTATTTATAAACTAAATTTGGATTTACAACTTTAATTATTTTTTTTGAAAAAAATTAAAAATTGCTTAAGAGCAAAAAGTGTAAAATAAAACTTTGATTTTTACTAATAAAATTTATTTTGGTGCTCGGGATAATAGTGATAATAGCCCCAGTATAAAAGAAATAGTTGACGGCTTTAACAGTGGTTAACTAAAAGATTTTGTACTGGTGCTCGTTCGAAGATTATAAACGTGTTGACACCATAAGCAAACGACGTGGCGCGGCTTTGGTGTCTCTTTGTCTCCGATACGTGGCAAAGTTTAAGGTGATTGGCGGTTCCTGATAATCAACGTTGGACATTGTAAGCTGCCCTGATGTACCAGAGAGGGTAAGGCTTATATATATATATATATAAAATACAGAAGTCAACAAATAATATGTATAAAACTCGAAATTAAACCGAAAACAGGATATTTGTGGAAAAAATTTTATTCTGTAATATGCAAATTTAATCTCAAATAATTATAAAGTGTAACATTAAAAATTTAATTACTGAATCCACAATTAAGGAATGTAAAAATATTATATAAAAATTCTAAGTGAAATATCAAAGTAATCTTCCCTTATATTTTTATTTAAAAACATTTTATGAGTTTTTTTTTATAAATTTTGTTGTATGTAAATGAACACAAAGAAGGCATTTATAAACGTGAAACTTAAAACATGATTAATTAATATTATTTGATTATTATTAACTACGAGTAATTATAAAGACATTATTTGAAAAATTGTTTTTTTTATTTAAAATACAAATTGTTCAATACAAATTGAAATCAGTTAAATATTATTTGATTAGTATTAACTACGAGTAATTGTAAAGACATTATTTGAAAAATTGGGTTTTTATTTAAAATACAAATTGTTCAATAAAATTGAAATCAGTTAAATATTATTTGATTATTATTATTTACGAGTAATTGCAAAGACATTATTTGGAAAATTGGTTTTTTTTTATTCAAAAATACAAATTGTTCAATAAAAATTGAAATCAGTTAAATATTATTTGATTATTATTAACTACGAGTACTTGTAAAGACAGTATTTGATAAATTGGTTTTTTTTTTTATTTAAAAATACAAATTGTTCAATAAAAATTGAAATCAGTTAAATATTATTTGATTATTATTAACTACGAGTACTTGTAAAGACAGTATTTGATAAATTGGTTTTTTTATTTAAAAATACAAATTGTTCAATAAAATTGAAATCAGTTAAATATTAGTTGATTATTATTATTTATGAGTAATTGTAAAGATATTATTTGATAAATTGTTTTTTTTATTTAAAATACATTGATTGTTATACATATATTACCAATTGTTTAATAAAGGAAAAAAAAACTTGAATTCGAAAATAATTACTTTGTTACGACATCTTACTTCAACGGTAGAAACGACATTAGTTGAACGCTGGGTCCCCGCGAATAGAAATTTTCTTGTAAGACCTTGGACTAGGCTGAGAACTACCCCGGCTAGGAAAAAGTAGGTTCATTACAAGTGGCGCCCGAGCAGGGACCCTGAGACCAGCGTTTTGGATAACAACTTTTCCATCGTCATTAACAAGGTAAAATACACAGTTAACATGAGCAGGTCGTAGATATTTTTTTTTATTTTACGGAAACATGACTTAAGTATCTCGGAGAATTCGGGCTGGCTACTACTGAATAATATAAGATTTGCGGCGGTGATTAACAAACTGTGCAACACAGGGAAAGCAACATGGAATATACACGCGACAGAGAATACAGCGAAACATCAGAGCGACATAGCATGATCAACGACACAACGGCAAGGCAGTTATATACACATCCACAATATGATGTACACTCGTATCTTCCTCAAAGGAACACACAGGCAAGCGTCACCGACCAGGTCAGAAAATGGGCGATCCGGTATGATGACAACAGCGATCCATTGACGTTTATCGAGCGATTGGAAGAATTAGCGGATCTGTATGCCATATCAACGTACATGTTGCCTCGAACAATGCCCCTGTTACTAGATGGACAAGGTTTGGTGTGGTTTAGATACAATAAGAAAGACTGGAATCACTGGGAAGCGTTCAAGAGAGATTTTCTGGAATTTTTTCTACCACATCAATATTTCGAGCGATTGGAGGACGAACTGAGAAATCGATTGCAGAAACCAGGAGAGACGTTTAAAATGTATCTTTTGGAACTACAAAAACTAATGCGACACGCAGGTTTAAATCAAGAGTCGCAATTAGAACGAGTATATCGCAACATGAGCACAGAGTACCAAATATACATCAAACGTCGGAATTTCACTTGTCTGAAGGAATTAATAGCACTAGCTGAGGACTTCGAAGAATTACGCGAAGAGCAAAATGAAGTAAGTCGAGCACGAGATAGCGAGGTAATCTTCGGGCGCGTAGCAGTGGAATCTGCACGACCGCTGATAATACAGAAGACCATGAGACGCATAGCCAATACACCGAAATGTGATAAAGTCATTCATGGTCCAGTCTCCAAGTCACCTTTCCGCATCCAGCAGCAACACCAGCCAATCATCAAGCAAACACCTACAGGAACATCTAAAATTATAACTTCAACTACTCCAGCAAGTATACCAACACAAAGCATGCGACATCGAGATGACGCGGAACAACATCATGTATCACCGCAAGATCGCAGACTGATCCCAGAAAATCCAAAAATAAGTAAACAACAGCAAGTTCCACAAGAGCAAGAATCATTACCAGTCCAATTGAAACAAATGCAACAAGTGCAAGATCCGAGTTCTATCAGGCTGCAAATACTAGAAGTACAACCGGAACAAAGTCCTAAAGTCAAAGAAATGTCAGCAGAGTATTGTCAACCACGAGTCATACAAAAACAGGAAATATTACAAGTTGAAATGAAGCAAGCAGCACAGCACCAAGATCTAAAACATATAAAAAAGCAAATACCAGAAATACCACGACAACCAAATCCTAAATTCAACGAAATGCCAGCAGAATTTGGTCAACAGCAAGATAAACATGAGCACATGGCACAACAGCAAGATTCAAGACCTAGTAATATTGAAGAAGTACAACGACACCGAAGTTCAAGCCCTATCAATGTAACGCCACGTCCAGATG
Organism: Teleopsis dalmanni; assembly: GCF_002237135.1. Lineage (NCBI taxonomy): Eukaryota > Metazoa > Arthropoda > Insecta > Diptera > Diopsidae > Teleopsis > Teleopsis dalmanni. Next base: position 129,062,144 of record NC_051846.1, on the reverse strand, counting down.
GAAAACAGCTACTAGATACCCCAGAGCACGCAGTACAAGAAGTGTTTAACATCTCGCAAGAACAAGCACCGTCAAAGACTTCGCTAATACCATGGAAGCAAAAAGATAAAATTATCAAAACGAATTCGACAAAAGGTCAAAAACATGACGAAATACTTAGTCTTACCAAATCATTAGCATTAACACAACTACCACATCAAAAGGAAAATAGTCCGATTCACCTAAAGGAAAAAACAATCCGTCTTCTAAAACAAGTAGAAGTATGTCACGCATCGCAAAATCCACCTAGTATTCAAAGTCGACAGCAACAAGTGAAACATCGAAGTGTATTTCAACAAGACGATCACCACATCAAAAAGCAACACGACTTCTATAAAATTTATAAGAGTCCAAAGCAACGTTACAGAAGCAGGGCTATGATTTAAAGAAGTGGTCCAGAGGCAGGCGTCATCGATTCAAGGCGACATGGGACGGCAAGACTCGACTGATTCGTATTGCCAGAAATGGAGATATCCGTATTGATATCCTCTCGTAAAGGAAGGAGGGAGTGTGACGACTAAATTTTTTGAATAAATTTTAGTCACACAATACGCATTTCACACGTTCACATTTTCACACGTTTCACCAAAATGCTGACGTCAAAGATAACTATAATTAAATAAAATTTGATGTTATGTACTCCAACATATCTAACATATGCTATACATACCTTGAAATACCCTGACGAATATTGATTTTAATTAATATAGTTCGAACTATATTAATAAAAATAGATTTAAATTATTTTCCCGAACCGCATGAAACACATTTTATTAAAAACAAAGCATAATCAAAACAAAATAGAAAAATGAGAAATGTCATTTATTAATTTGCTTTGTGCATTTCGGTTGATCGCCAAAAATTGCAGCGGATAATAGAAAAAAGCTGCGAGTGTAATTTAGAGCTTTCAGAAGTCTACAACAGAATACCTGATGAGGGGAAATGTTGAGGGTATTGACCGAACAACGGCTAGCAAAAAAGTCCGCTCGACGCAGTTAGGAAAAAAGGAGAATAAAAGGCGCAAGCGGAGAAGTTTCGGTCTCTTGGCTCGTGGTTATGTTAAACGAAACGCAACGTACCGGTGGTGTGAATTACTCAGTTTTTGTCCATATAAAGAAATAATTAATTCAAAAATTATTTATAAACTAAATTTTGATTTACAACTTTAATTATTTTTTTTGAAAAAAATTAAAAATTGCTTAAGAGCAAAAAGTGTAAAATAAAACTTTGATTTTTACTAATAAAATTTATTTTGGTGCTCGGGATAATAGTGATAATAGCCCCAGTATAAAAGAAATAGTTGACGGCTTTAACAGTGGTTAACTAAAAGATTTTGTACTGGTGCTCGTTCGAAGATTATAAACGTGTTGACACCATAAGCAAACGACGTGGCGCGGCTTTGGTGTCTCTTTGTCTCCGATACGTGGCAAAGTTTAAGGTGATTGGCGGTTCCTGATAATCAACGCTGGACATTGTAAGCTGCCCTGATGTACCAGAGAGGGTAAGGCTTATATATATATATATAAAATACAGAAGTCAACAAATAATATGTATAAAAATCGAAATTAAACCGAAAACAGGATATTTGTGGAAAAAATTTTATTCTGTAATATGCAAATTTAATCTCAAATAATTATAAAGTGTAACATTAAAAATTTAATTACTGAATCCACAATTAAGGAATGTAAAAATATTATATAAAAATTCTAAGTGAAATATCAAAGTAATCTTCCCTTATATTTTTATTTAAAAACATTTTATGAGTTTTTTTTTATAAATTTTGTTGTATGTAAATGAACACAAAGAAGGCATTTATAAACGTGAAACTTAAAACATGATTAATTAATATTATTTGATTATTATTAACTACGAGTAATTATAAAGACATTATTTGAAAAATTGTTTTTTATTTAAAATACAAATTGTTCAATACAAATTGAAATCAGTTAAATATTATTTGATTAGTATTAACTACGAGTAATTATAAAGACATTATTTGAAAAATTGTTTTTTTTATTTAAAATACAAATTGTTCAATACAAATTGAAATCAGTTAAATATTATTTGATTAGTATTAACTACGAGTAATTGTAAAGACATTATTTGAAAAATTGGGTTTTTATTTAAAATACAAATTGTTCAATAAAATTGAAATCAGTTAAATATTATTTGATTATTATTATTTACGAGTAATTGCAAAGACATTATTTGGAAAATTGGTTTTTTTTTTATTCAAAATACAAATTGTTCAATAAAAATTGAAATCAGTTAAATATTATTTGATTATTATTAACTACGAGTACTTGTAAAGACAGTATTTGATAAATTGGTTTTTTTATTTAAAAATACAAATTGTTCAATAAAATTGAAATCAGTTAAATATTAGTTGATTATTATTATTTATGAGTAATTGTAAAGATATTATTTGATAAATTGTTTTTTTTATTTAAAATACATTGATTGTTATACATATATTACCAATTGTTTAATAAAGGAAAAAAAAACTTGAATTCGAAAATAATTACTTTGTTACGACATCTTACTTCAACGGTAGAAACGACATTAGTTGAACGCTGGGTCCCCGCGAATAGAAATTTTCTTGTAAGACCTTGGACTAGGCTGAGAACTACCCCGGCTAGGAAAAAGTAGGTTCATTACAACCCTAAATTTCTGCAAATTTACTTCATGGGCAGTGAAGAAGATAGAATAAATGCAAGATGCAACTATAATCATATTGAAATAAATGCAGAAAAAGCATTAGTAGCATCTTTAGAAGCGTTTGTAAATGAGAACAATCAGTTAATAAAATTGTTCAAAGGAGTGTCGAACAGATTACAAAATGACAATTACATGATTGTAATCAAAGCCGACAAAGTACCAGTTGGAGAACATACACGACGATTTAACGCTCTAAGTATAAATGAAATCGCTATTGTAATAGTTGGCGAACAATTTGAAAAACGAGACATTAAAATTATGCGTAAAGATAAAACATGGCAAACAATTGAAGATACTCATCGTTCATGTGATGCATTGCAATATCCCCTAATATTATGGGAGGGAGAAAATGGATATCAAATCAATATTAAACAACGAAATCCATTAACTGGTGTGTAGTTTTGTAACTGATTGAATAGATTCCGTTTAGTAACCATTTATTAAATTATTTTCAGGTGAAGAAACAAACAAAAATGTTAGCGCAATGAACTATTACTCATATCGTTTCATGATCCGAAACCATGAAGATAATCACATTTTGAAGTGCCGTCAATTATTTCATCAATACATAGTCGATATGTACGCAAAAATTGAAAGCGAACGATTGTGATACATTCGATTCAACCAAACAAAATTGCGTGCAGAAGAGTATATACATCTACGCGATGCTGTTAATAATAATATAGATGGGAATTTGAACCTTAGTAATATTGGTAATGTGTTCATACTTCCATCTTCATATACTGGCAGCCCACGTCATATGCAAGAATACATCCAAGATGTAATGACGTACGTGCGTGCATATGGTCGACCAGATTTATTTATAACATATACATGTAATCCGCAATGGGATGAAATAAAAAAATTGTTATTATCTGGACAAACGCCGATTCATCGTCAAGATATTACCGTACGGGTGTTTAAACAAAAATTAAAATCTTTGATTGATTTAATTGTAAAAAACTCTGTATTTGGAGAAACACGTTGCTGCATGTATTCTATTGAGTGGCAAAAAAGAGGTTTGCCACCTGCTCATATTTTAATTTGGTGTGTTGAAAAAATCAGACCTGAAGAAATTGATAAAATAGTTTCTGCAGAAATTCCAGATCTAAATGGTGACAAAGAGCTATTTGCAATTGTGACAAAAAATATGATACGTGGTCCATGCGGAAATTAAAATATGACGTCACCTTACATGGAAAATGGTAAATGCACAAAAGGATTTCCAAAAGATTTTGTTAGAGATACGATAACTGGAATTGATGGCTATCCTATATATCGTCGAAGAAATTCGGAAAATGGAGGCCAATCCTTTTCACTAAAGTTGAGAAATATTGAATATGAAGTTGAAGTAGACAATAGATGGGTAGTGCCATATTCGCCATTGTTAACCAAGATATATAAAGCGCACATCAATGTAGAATTTTGTAGCTCCGTAAAATCAATAAAATACATTTGCAAATATGTTCATAAAGGTAGTGATATGGCAGTATTTGCAGTTCAAAATATAAATGAAAATGACGAAATAACACGCTACCAAATGGGCAGATATATCAGCAGTAACGAAGCCATATGGCGAATTTTTGGTTTTCAAATACACGAACGAGATCCAGCTGTAATACATTTAAGTATACATCTTGAAAATGGTCAAGGTGTTTATTTCAATGAACAAAATGCAATAGAAAGGGCATTAACAGCACCAAAAACTACGTTAACCGAGTTCTTTGAATTGAATAAAGAACAAAACATTTTTGGGCAAAACGCAAGAACTTTACTTTATTCGGAAGTTCCAACATATTTCAAATGGAACAAAACTTTAAAAAAGTGGCAGCCACGTAAACGAGGTGTTGCAGTCAATGGTTATCCAGGATTATTTTCAGCAAACACACTGGGTCGTTTATATACTGTTCATCCAAAACAACGAGAGTGTTTTTTTTAAGACTACTTTTCATAAATGTACGCGGTCCAACATCGTATTAGTATTTGAGAACTGTCAATGGTCAGCTACACAATATATATCATGCTCCATGTGGAGAATTGCAATTGCTGGAAAGCGATAATCATTGGGACATCACGCTCCGGGATGCAGTATTAAGTTCTTTTCCAAATCAAATTCGTCAATTATTCACCATATTGTTGACAACATATTTTCCAAATAATCCCAAAGAATTGTGGGAAAAATATAAATGCTCAATGAGTGAAGATATACTACATAGACATAGAACAACAAATCATGACTCAAATATTCAATTCAATCGTGAAATTTATAACGAAGCTTTGATTATGATCGAAGACTTATGTTTACTTATATCAAATCAACCACTTAAATTATTAGGATTGTATTCGCCAAATCGTTTGGCAACCGATCTATTTAACAATGATATGCAGCGCGAACTTCAGTACCAACAAAAGCTTATTTATGATCGGGTTTCGAACGCAATTGCGGCAAAAGAAGGCGGCTTTTTTTTCTTGTATGCACCAGGTGGAACTGGAAAAACTTTCTTAATTTCAGTCATTCTTGCAAAGGTTAGGATGCAAGGTAATATCGCTTTAGCACTTGCATCATCTGGAATCGCTGCGACATTTTTAGATGGTGGTAGAACAGCCCATTGGGCACTAAAGTTGCCACTAAACATACATTCATGTGAAAATGCAGTATGCAATATAAAGAAACATTCCAATATGGCTAAAGTACTTCAAAAATGTCACATCATTGTTTGGGATGAATGCACAATGGCACATAAGTATTCATTGTAAGCATTAAATCGTACACTTAAAGATTTAAATGCCAACGATAGACTTTTTGGAGGCGCTTCAATTTTATGGGTAGGTTATTCCACGTTCAACCTATGCTGATGAAATCAATGCTTGCCTTAAATCATCTTTTTTGTGGCGAAGTATCCATATATTGCGACTTACCGAAAACTTGCGTGTTGGACTACAGAGAGATTTAGCTGCAGAACTGTTTGCCAAACAATTGCTGGATATTGGTGATGGAAACGTAAGTCTTCATGAAAATACGCACTTTATTAAATTCCCAGAAAATTTTTGTAAAATTGTTAATTCGAAAGAGGAATTAATAGAATGCGTATTTCCTCACATATATCAAAATTATCAGAACCATCAGTGGCTTCAAAGTAGAGCGATTCTGGCTGCCAAGAACTTAGATGTCGATGAAATCAATTCCAAAATTCAAGCTATGCTACCTGGTAATTTAATTTCGTTAAAATCCATCGACATAGTGGTAGATGAAAACGAGATTGTGAATTATCCCACTGAGTTCTTAAATTCGCTTGATATGCCAGGACTACCACCACACAATTTACTTTTAAAAGTTGGTTCACCAATCATTTTATTACGCAATCTAAACCCACCAAAATTATGTAATGGAACAAGATTAGTAATTAAAAGAATTATGGGGAACTGAATTGAATTAAGTGGAAAATTCAGAGGAGAAAATATATTGCTTCCACGCATACCAATTATACCAACCGTTGTTCCAATTCAATTCAAACGATTGCAATTTCCAATTCGTTTAGCATTTGCGATGACAATTAATAAATCTCAAGGTCAAACATTAAAAGTATGTGGACTGAATTTGGAAAATCCATGTTTTTCGCATGGGCAACTATATGTTGCATGTTCCCGTGTTGGAAAACCTTCTGATCTATATATATACGGTCAAAATGGCTTAACAAAAAATATTGTTCATGATTTAGCTTTAAGATAACATAATAGCTCATAATAAAACTGTTAATATAATATTAAAAAAAACTTTTTTTATTTAAAATGTAGTGCTTATAAGGATTTGAAGTAACATGAAAATATTTGTAAATAAGTAATGCATGTGCACATTTTGCAGTTCAAAAGAAAAAATCAATTCAAAATAATTTTCGCAATAAAATGCTAAAGGTTAAGTTGAATAACAACAAATATTATAACTCAACTGAGCCTGGAAAATTAATTGCAAGGGGAAACAACGTTCGCCGGGTCAGCTCGTTGTCATATATAATATAAATGATCTTTATTACATAAAGATCCTGCCAGAACTTTATTACATTATTATATAGCACATAAATATAATATTACATGGCGATCCTGCCATGCCAATTAGTACAATACATTTGAGACGTTGGTGCACTCGCAAGTATTTCCACAGGCATACAAGCTTGACAAACTGCGAGAAGCAGTCCATTGTGACGTACTGGCAAAAGTCGGAGGGATGTACAATGACAGATAAGATAAGGTATGTGCAGTACTGAAGGCTCGGTATGATAATCTGAAACAGCTGGTTGAAATACACATGGCCAGACTAATTGGCTTCAATTAACTACAAGCCGATTCACAAGCTGAGTCTCTACGTTACTCTCGATGGTTGACATAGTGCGAGAGTTCTTGCAAGCGCTTGCGGTAATGAACCTACTCATGGATAAATGGGATGCATTGGCGTGTAACGACACACTTTTTGTCGCTGATGATACTGAGGTATACTCAGCCGTCGTCTAGGGGTCGTTGCAGTATAATATATTTTTTTCCATATCAAAGAAAATTTAGTATATGTGATTACTGATTTATTTATAATTATAATTCAAAAAAAAGAAAGAAAACGAAATGTTACAATGTAAATATTATGGTGAATTGTGTTGGCCTCCTATGGAAATTTTCGGGGTTTGGCTAAATGATCTGGGCGTTGTATAGTACTTCCGGACAGATGCCGCTATACTTGGAATTCAAACTTGGAATTTTATTTCGGATTACAAAACATCAACCTATTAGTCCAGATATATAAGCTACATTGACTTGTTACTCACTACTAGTCAAGACGTATGAACTACTTTGACGTTTATACGAAGCTACCAGTCAAGACGTATGAACTACCTTGACGTTTATACAAAACTACTAGTCAAGAGGTATGAACTATCTTGACATTTATACAAAACTACTAGTCAAGACTTATGAACTACCTTGACGTTTATACAAAAGTACTAGTCAAGACGTATGAACCACCTTGACGTTTATACAAAACTACTAATTTCTAATTCCTTGTTTTTGCAAAGACGTATAACTGCCTTCGAGAGTTTTCCAACAAGTGCCCTTGCTTGTACAATGCGCGTTTATTTATACTCAAACAACCGAAGCCTTTCCAGTAGCGCATCGGTACATTTGCCGTTTGTATTGTTGATACTTGTTATCTTTTGTTGCTGTTGTTCGCCTGGGTGTAATTTCTGTGCTATGTGTTTTCGTGTGTTCTTGAATTTGCCGTGCTTTGTATTTAGTTCAACTAAAGTTTTCATGTTTTGACGTTTCTTGTCCTGTTTACAAATGTGTTTTTTTTATAGTGCTGGTAATAATTATTATTATAAAATATAATATTTATATTTATTTATTAATAAATAATAAAAATTAATAAAACAAACAAGAAAAACTAAAATAAATATATGAATAATATAATCTATTTGATTTTAGATTATATTAAAATTGTTGCGTGTTAAACAAAGTGTATTGTGATGTGTAACTAAAATGTCTTTTGAAGTTATTAGTATAGTGTTGTTGTTGTTTATATTTAATCTATGTAGGTTGGAAATATGTGAATATTTCCTTCCTTACAGCGACACCCATTATCGTGGCCAAGTTACCAACCGTTACGCAACAAGCATGAAGCATGAACCACACAACGAATCAAATTCCTTGTGGAAAACAAACCAAAATCTGATGGGCAGGCTGCTACAGTGCAATATCGTGGCACACTTCAGGCTGAATATAAAATGCAAGGCATACGTCTAATGAGGACAAACCTAATAACAACAACTGCAGGCCACTGCCAAGTTTGCAATAACGCAGCGCATCAAATAGGCAACTGCAGTGGAGCAGTTCTCACTGCTTAAAGGCTCAAATCTTTGCTTCAATTGCTTGAAGCCTGAACATTTCACTAAGGTATGCGGCTCAACTAAATGTCGCTCATGCAATGGCAGACATCACACTCTACTATGCCGAAGTTCACCAGTACAAATTCCTTCTTTGCAGGAGTCCACACAGCGGGGGACAAACTACACCCCAGGCACCAGCGAAACCAAACCAGGCTGGCATCCCACCACGTGTGCATCAGTGACTACACCATCCAATGCAGACATTCGCTACTGTTAGTAATGGCGTTATACTCTTGGCAACAACACAAATTTACATCTTATTATAAATGGCTTTGGCGGCATCGACTCATGTCGAGCTCTATGCGATCCAGACTCCCAGGTAAGTCAAATCACTATACGATATTTTAATCAACTGGCTCTGCGGAATCAAGGCGTTGGCAATGACAATTGCTCAGATACTATTTGCCGGGCAGTCTTACATATATTTTCGACTGTGACTGTGATTCATTTGGCTTGGATGTTGAAGTCTACATTATCAACAAAATTCTCTCAGCAATCCCTGTGGCTCCGATCATTGAAAACTGTTAGCAGCATTAACGCAATTTATCTGTGGCCAACCGGAAATTTGGCAAGACTGGTGGCACCAATGCATTGCTTGGCTCTGAAGTGTCGGCCCAATTGTTGGTTGATGCCATAGTTCGTCGTGAACTCGATGATCCTGTGGCACAAAATTCACATTAAGGCTGGCCTGTGTTCGGTTAAACCGAAATAACCATTCACAACTACAAGGCGGAACAATCTATGGCATTGGGAGTGAAAACGTATGATGATCAAGTTGATTACCTTCTACACAGGCTATTTGAATCTGAAAAACTGACATGGATAAAAGAGATCAACTACCAACAGTTGATCTTTGCGAATACATTTTCATGAACGTTTTCGTGGCAAAATTCTAAGTCATTTTCAATGCTTTCACTAAAACATCAAATGGCATTTCATTAAATGATACGCAATTGACTGTCCCTTCAATACAGGATATATTACTCAATCTTTTGCTTTGCTTCAGTCAGCATCGAATTGCATTCACAGCTGATGTGGAGAAAATGTTCAGCCATATCAAAGTTGATGACAGGCATAGGCAAGGACAACAGATACTCTGGCGGGAATTATCCAATCAACCTATTCGCACTTATCAATTGGCTACCGTTACATATGGCACAACTAGTGCCACATATTTAGCTGTTCGCGCTATTTAGCAATATGGCAGAGATCATTTTCATAAACTTCCGCATAAACTAGGAGCTAAAAATGCTTTGTACAGCATCCTGATTGACTTCTACGTGAATGACTACCTTAAAACTGTAAGAGGAAATGCAAACCAAAAAGCGCTGAAGCCTTGGCACATCTTCTTGGGGATGCTGATCCATGTCAGCTCAATTCACAATTATATTATCCATTTGAAATGTTGGCACCACTCATATATCGAAGGTAGCTACTGGAGGCAGTGCGAATACCGCGTTTGATGGGCACACAACCCGGAGATGAAAGACAACTTAATGGCTTTTACGATGCTAGTGTCAAGACAATGGCTGCCGTACTCAATTTGGCAACAAACCGCGATGATTATATCACTAGTCACATCATCACATCAAAAATTAAGCACCATTACATTCGGTCACAATACCCCGTTTGGAACTTTGCTCTGCGCAATTAATGGTTACCCTTTTACACGAAACAAGGCAGACTTTGCATCTGTAGCACGTACCATACACTCTATTCTCCGACTCAAATATTGCACTATGTTGGCTACGTAAAAATACATCACAATTAAAGCAGCACATTAAGGATGAACGTTGCTTTAAATCACTGAGTCCGTTCATCAGCTCCACTGCGGACAATATATTGCGAGAAGGTGTGCACTGTCCTAAGAAAAGGCAAATGCAACAACGATGGAGTCCTTTCATGCTTAACAGGTTAGTTATGAAAGAGGAAGAATGCATGCTAAGACAGACAAGCAGTGCATAATAATTATGATTGTAGGGTTCAAACACCCATCAAGTTCGAGCCCAGTAAGATTCTGATTATGGCATATTGGAAGATGTGAAATTGGTAGAAATTAGTTACCCTTGGGCTGGTGAAGGTGTCATTCTGGAACCGTTTTTTTTTTCTAAATCCATTTATTTTAGTACAATCTGTCAGCTATGAATGACAATAAGTAATATATATAATTATAAATCGTAGTAATAATTATTACGATCTAAAAAAAGAAAGACACGTATGGACTATGCCCAGTGACATATACATATATATTTAAAATAACAATGTGTGATCTACATATACATATCTAAAATATCTCTCAATGTTTTCCTTCTCAGCCTTGTAAAAGTGTTGGAAGGGGACATCAGGTGTGCAATTCTTTAAAATACTAGCTATTTCTTCCTTGATTGTCCGAACATGTAATTGTTTATGCACCAAGGTGCATTTGTGATCATTCGCAATGTTTTAGATTGGAAACTGTCAATAATTGCCAGGTTTGAGTCTGCTGCAGTACCCCATAATTGGGCCCCATAACTCCATATAGGTTTTAGTACATACAGATTTGTATATGAGCAGCTTATTGTCTAGTGACAGTTTGGAATTTCGGCCAAGGAACCAAAATAAGTTTCGTAATTTAAGACCCAGGGCCTTACGCTTTTTGAATATGTGTGATTTTCAGGTTAGCTTACTATCCAGAGTTTTATCCGCTGGGAATCTCGTCTTTTGTCAATGTTTTCTCATCCTATACTTTTTTTGATCAGGTATCTACTGTTAAATGGATAATCTTGCTTAACAGTGGAGTTGATTCCCATGCGGACATTTTGAAACATGAGTTGAAATGCTCTACCGCTTCAGTTACATCAAATTCAGTTTTCAACTGGAGTTCGGTATTTAGACCAAATGTAATTAGTTGACGATAACTGTTCCAGTCATTAATTCTGTTATGAAGAATACATTTTTCAATCATTTTAGAGCAGTCATTGAGAGCGATTATTATTGGCGAGTGGTCAGATGACAAGTCGAAATTGGACTTACATGTATTTGTCTCGATACGTACACCCTTTGATACCGTTAAATCAATTAAGTCAGGTATTTTTCTTCTATCCGTTGGCCAGTATGTGGGTTCACCTGTTGAGATTGTGTGGAGGTTAAGTACATTTATTGCTTAGAAAACTTGTCGTCCTTTTGGAGATATTAGGCGGGAACCCCATTTTAAGTGTTTGGCATTAAAATCTCCGTCTACTAGAAACCCAGATCCAAGCAACTGAAAAAATGATATGTATATATTCTTCGAAATACAGTGACGCTGTGAGCTGTAGAGTGATGAGAAAGTCATATCGCCTTCTTTAGTTTGTACTACAATGTTTGTTGCCTGAATTTCATTCGTGCAATATGGTTTTACTTAATAATATTTTATCGATTTTCTTATGAGGACCGCAGAGCCTCCATTTCCTTTACCACTGGGATGCATTGTGTGATAAAGTTTATAGTTCGAAATTTTAAAGAAACTACGGTTTGTAAAATGGGTTTCTGATACCATCATTATGTCAACCTGGTTTATTTTTAAGAATGCTTTTATTTCGATAACATGTTTTGATAGACCATTAACGTTCCATATGACTACTACTAAATCAAGAATTTTGTTTAGTTGTCAAATTGATCAACAAATTTGTCATTACTACGATTTGTTGCATCATTTGCTTCAATAGCGATGTCATCTCACGGAATTCTTCCTCAAAATTATTTGAAATTGGTAATAGCTTCTCCACTGTTGCGCTACTGGTGTTTGACTTCACTATTTGTGTGAATGTTTGAGATAAATGAGAGTTCGTGGTGAGATATTTGTTTAGAGAAGAAAGAGGATTTTCTTGAATTTGCACTTCCGGCGCCCTAGGTTTCAATTAGGGATACATTTTTTTTGCAGGTTTTTGTATATTTGATATCCTTTGTAGTTGGCCGGATGATTTCCCTCACATAAAACACATTTGACATCATTTGATCTTCTTTTCCTTTCGCAATTTATAGATGCATGGTTTCCAGCGCACTTGATGCATTTGTGTTTGCGGTGACAGTATCCTTTCGTGTGCCCATACTGCGGGCAATTTACACATTGAGGAATTTCACGTTTCGGGCGAGGTGGTTCGAATGTAACTATAGTATATAAGAGTTTCTTAACCAAATATATATCCTTATTGTTTAGGTTTGGTGCAAGTTCAATAATAAACATGGGAAGAGTTTCTCCTGACCCTCTACGCTTAATGTTCCAAACGTTTACAGCCGTATGTTCTTGCTCCAGCAGTGCATTTTTGATTTCATCAATATTGGTTGAATGATGCAAATTTTTTAATATAACCATAAGCTTCTTTCGGTTTTTGGTTTGTAAGTGAAAAATTCAATATTTTTGAGTTCCAACTGTTTTACAATGCTTACGTAAGAATCAGATGTAGAAGGTTGAACTCTTACTTGAGTTGGATTTAGCACTTTTAAGTTGTATTGACTAACCGCATGTTCATTTAATACGTCTATTAGAGGCTTGATGCAATGTACCTTATCAATAAATATAGGTGGAGGTTTCAGTAAGTTTCAGGAACCGTATCATTATTTTTTTTAACAATTTTTCAGTTTCTTCAGAGTCATCTACCTGAAGATCTGCGTATCGGTTTGGTTTGACGGGTTCATTTAGCCAGTTCGAGTCTAGCTTGGTTTATTTTTGACTTCCTTGATGATTTTTACTTGGACTATCGCGTTGACGTTTACGATTATTAACTACTATTCAAGTGTCGTTAACAGAGGTAGCGTTTCTGGTGGCTAAAGCCACCAGACCCAAAGTCGCATTGCTTGGTGCCTGTAACGTGTTCATGTTAGTTTCTTTGCGTATATTGATTTGTATTGTTGCATGTTGGTTTGGGGAACTATGTTTTAACTTTTCGTTTTTATTATTTATAAATTTAATGGCAATTTCGCTAGCTATTTTTGTTATACTTGTTTCAATTTTTGAATTTTCTAAAAGTTCGTTTGGTGAATGATTTATTATTTTAGTGTCTTCTGTGTTTAGTGTTATATAGCCATTTAGGCCATTTTCACTTATTAGAGATTGCCGACGTACAACTCTTTCGCAATCACTCATACAACGGATTTACAATATTTATACAGATAGTTTATTTAATTATATGTTAATTTTTAAAAAATTTAAATTTATAAATAAGGTAATTTTTTTATTATTTTATTATATTTATTATTTGTTTTATTTTTAATAAGAGATTAGTAAATAAAATTTATTTATGTATTTATATTTAATACTTGAAAATTACACTGTGCCAACACCACAATTATAATTTATTACTTTCGACCGTATACTGTCACTATCAGCTGTTTTGAGCAAAACTCAATTTTGGAACCTGGGTACTTAGAACTGACTCTCTAAGGAAATGGCTTATGGGCTAATGGCATTCTTGCCCCCGTCTCGGTAAAACCCTGGCAGATCTCGAGAAACGCTCCAAACATTGATACTGTTAATTTGGTAGTGCAGGCTCAGTTGAGTATACTCCTGACTACCACTGATCCGGCTCTTCACGTACACTCTCGTAAGGAGATACGTCAACCCTTGCATAGAACTCGCTGCATGCAAAGACAATCATGGGATCATAAAAGTGACTGCTTCTCTCAACTAGATGTTGTGCTTCTGAATACTGGCGATCACACATTCATACATCGACGTGTCGTTTGCTCACGATACGATAGCACAAAGCATGAAATGGTCAGTTGGAGACATTTATTTGCATAGCAATCATCGCGCTATTATCGTCGAACTCTGCACACCACCAGTGCGCAGTAAAAATGTCTCCTTGAAACGCAGATGGAAACATCGATGAGGATATCTTCAAACTGGTCTGGAGCGATAATGTAGAGAACCCGGAGTCTTCTGCTAGCATGGCTCTGGCGGTGACCTCCAAATTAATTGTAGCGTGCGACGCGGCAATGCCCCGTGCGTCATATAGATCGGTTAGAAAACCAGCTACTGGTGGACTGAAGAGATCACTTGTTTCAGAGGTGACTGCAACAGAGCAAAGAGCGTCGCTCAACGGAACCGTAAGAGCAAAAATTGGCAACAATTCCACGACAACTGCGTAGAATGCCGCAAGGTCTTGAAGAAGCAGATTAAGCAGAGCAAGCACCGCTCTTTCAGGGAATTATGTCAAAGTGCTGAAGCTGACCCCTGGGAGAATGCCTATAAGGTGGTCATGTGCTTGATTCCGAGCAATAGAGCACCTCAACCTATGGATCTGCTGGTAATTGACCGTATAGTTACTACGCTGTTTCCTTCAACGAACGACAAGGTATTTTTCTTCGATCCCCGACCTCGCATGGTTACAATACCGCAGGTCACAGTCAATGAGATAAATGCTGTTAAAAAGCATATAAAGTGTTGCTGTCATTGCGGCACTTAAAGCTGATCCAAACGTATTCGCAAGCCTGTTTACCAAATGCCTGGACGAAGGAGTTTTTCCAAGCCCTTGGAAAAAACAAGATCTGGTCCTGCTTCCTAAACCGAGAAAAGAACCGCAGGATCCAACAACATACCGACCAATATGCTTGTTGGATGAACTCGGGAAAACCCTTGAATCTGTCATGGCCAACCGCTCGCACGAGACTCTGGAAGGACATGGAGAACTTAGTGAGCGGCAATTCGATCTCCGATGAGGCAAGTCCACGATTTACGTCATTGACACAGTTGTCAAAATAGCCCGCTAGGCCACTAGCGGTGAACGATAGAAAGGAGTTACCAAAGTATACTGTGCGGTGGTGACTCTTAATGTCAAAAACGCCTTCAACACAGCTAATTGGTCGAAGGTATCACAAGCACTAAACGAATTTGGGGTCCCATGGTACCTCAGGAGAATGGTGTGCAACTACTTTAGCGGAAGATGGCTTCAGGTCCAGACAGATGATAGAATCAAGCAGTATTCGGTTACTTGTGGTATTCCGCAAGGCTCCGTACTTGGTCCTGCTCTGTGGAATGCGATGTACTATGGTGTACTTGAAGTCATCCTTCCAGAGAATTGTACAAGCGTGGCCTACGATTACCTTGCAATCGTTGTCGTTGCGAAAACGATAGAGGAAATCACGAAGCGGTGCTCAGCAGCTGTTCACAAGGTAACTAGTTGGCTTTGCCAAAAAGGACTCTAACTGCCGGTTTAAAAGACGAAAACAGTACTACTCAGTACTCGAAAAACAACGAGAAGTCTTCTCGTTTTCAAGCGGTGGTTTCGAAATTACCTCGAAATCATCCCTGCGGTACCTGGGTGTTTTCATAGATACCAGGATTACTTTTAGAGACCATCTAAGGGCGGTAAATGAAAAGGCAGCTAAAGTCACTGTTGCCCTGTCACGATTCATGGCAAACACCTCGGGTATACAACTTACTAAGCGTAAACTTCAGGTAAGAGTCACCATCTCGATAATATTGTATGCAGCTCCCATCTGGGCTTCTGCTATACGAATGAGCTCATACGAAGCAGGTGACAAAAGTACGTACCGGCTAAGCGCGCTACGCGTAACCAGTGCATGTATGCCGCCACTTAATCTACTGGCTCACGAACTTTGAGAGATCCTGCACAGTAGATTACCGAAGAATGAGGCACGCAGCATTTCCATGGCAACAACGGTGGAATGACTCGATGAAAGGAAGATGGACACATACCCTGATCCCAAATCTCAATGCATAGGTACACAGGACGCAGGGTGAGGTGGATTTCCATCTTACTCTGATCCTAACTGGACATGGAGTCTTTAAACAGTATCTTCATCGCTTTAAACACGAAGAAGATCCGTTTTGTCACATCTGTGAAGGGGTCGTTGAGGATGCAAGCCACGTTCTCTTCTCTTGTCCACGTTTCAACGAAACCAGAGCAAAGATGAGTGAGGCTATTGGCGAGCCCATTTGCTCGGAAAATTTAATTTTGAAGATGATTAACTCGCCGGGTACGTGGCGATTGATATCGACCGCTTCTACGAGAATCATAATAATAGACATTATTTATTAATTTTTACGCACACCTCTCATACAAATTTTTATTACCTATCTTCATTATAAAAATCTAACACACAAAACTTAAAGATTCATCACAATCCATGTCGGACCCAAGAGCTTCTTCACAGGAATCAATTTGAATATAAATTCTGATATCATAATATTCTTTGATTATTGTTTCCCTTTCTCTTTGTTGTTAAAACCTTGACTCTGATCTTAACAATAGGTGATGTATTACGTCCGTATTTGTTGCAATCCTGGAATTCTTTCTACTGTGAAATAAGCTTCTTTTACGTATTTGCTTATGTTTGGTTTCTAAAGCCTCTTCAGATGATTTTCCAATAGGAATATCAAATGTTCTAATTATATCCTTTGCATGAGTTAGTACTTTATGAACAGCGAAAGGCATAAAAGCCATTTGCAGTTTTTCAATTAAATTGTCCTATTTTATTAAAAAGCTTTTCAAAATGTATTGTCTTTATGTGATACCCACTAGATAATGAACGCAGTATTAGAGAAAATAAATATAGAAATTCGTAAAAAATATTTGTTATTTTAGCAGACAAGTGAGTATTTTGAAAAAATTTACTAGCCGTATGCCATCATTTCAGGTGCCACATCCGCATCTTACTTTATCAATTGTAATACCTAAATGCATTTTGTATTACTTTTGTATCCGTTTTTTGTTTTCATCAATTTTTTGTTTATTTCGTTTATCATGTTACTCTCCAAATTTTTAAAAGTGATGTATATGCTATATGTAGACAACACTCAAACAATTTTATCCATGCGTGTAAAGTTGATATTGAAATAAATCAATTAATTAATTCATTTCAGGTGGTTTCACACCACATAAATAACAACATTGGGAGCTCTTATTTTCTACTAAAATATTTATTATAGCTCCATTCAACATGGTAAGATGTACCACAAAGTTCTTATGTATAGTACGAAAATCTATTTAATAAAAATATGAATGCAAGATTTTAATTTGTCTTTTAATACTTTCAACAATTTCCCGAATTGTATTAGCATTTTCTATCAAAAACACAAACTTCATTAGTCTACAGAATAATGTTGAACATGGATTTTTATTTATCCAAATTTCTTGTTTTATTCTGTTATAAATTTTTATAAAGTCAGTAGAGTTAATGGAACTGTTAGAGAATTTTTGCTTATAGGTACTATGTTCAGAACTTTCATCCAATCTCCACTTACATTCCATACAAACATTAGAATTGGTTTTGTTCTCTAATTGCGAAAATTTAAAATGCAATCAGCTATACGATTTAAAAAGCTTTAAAAATTAACTTCAGCAAAGGTTTCAGTAATAATTCCTTCTTTTCGATGTTTTTACAATTTTGCTTGTTGTAATGTATAGTAACTTGGAAAG
This sequence comes from Teleopsis dalmanni, assembly GCF_002237135.1. Lineage (NCBI taxonomy): Eukaryota > Metazoa > Arthropoda > Insecta > Diptera > Diopsidae > Teleopsis > Teleopsis dalmanni. The sequence continues at coordinate 129,044,059 of NC_051846.1, read as the reverse complement.
CACCCAGAATACAATGCATTCACACCACACCTCGTTAAATTGTACTTTCTAATTGTTAAATCAATATCAATGTAGAGAGATAATGCCCGTTCCAATGACAATGATTTGATTTCATGAATTTTTTCCCTCATGTTTTTCAATGACATTTGCAGATTTTTTTATTTCCTCAACTGATTTCGATGTTAATAATTCATTTTCTATGCGTCTTTTAATTCTGTCAGAAGCAAAATTCGTAGTCAAGTTGTCGTTGTTGTTGAACAGATATCTTAATTTCAACAAAATCTTAAAGCTTTGTTAATACCACTTCTTGATTACTGTTCTTTGCGTAGAGCCAAACTTGAAAAATATTGTCCCTGCGAGATAAGGGATAGAATATTCCCGCGGTAAGACATACTTGTCATAAGAGGTGACTAAAGTCTAGACAAGCGTCGGTGGGTGTAGCTTAAAAGATCACAAAAACCCATGACAAGTCTTCAAGTACGTTCCATATCTCGTCACCGTTAAGTTGGTGATACAGGTTCAGTTGGAAGTACTCCTAATTTGTTCGAGATCCTGGCTCTGAACTCAATCCCTTATAAGGAACTGTGTCAACCCTCGCATAGCCTGCCTGCTTTGCATAGATAACCATGGGGGTTGTTATAAACTACTGCACACTCGAACAACGATAGTGGCAGAGAGTTTGTATCCAAATAAACATTTTGTTTTTTTTATTTAAACATACATTTATTTATTGCATCTTCTCTTGGAATGAGTCTAACAATAAGTTATAAAATCTTATAACTAATTACATAATATTACAAATTTTTATTTTAATTATACATTGTATAAAATAAAATAAAATAAGTAAACCTTATATCACGAACCTCACTTAGATTAATGGGTTAAATTTCATTGGAGTGAATGTTAGATGGTTTCTTAAGAAAGTGGTTTAACAGATTACTAAGAAGAAAGGTGCGGTTTTTACTTCAAGCTGTTGAATATTAATTAAAGGCTGGACGTTCAGCTCTTTTTAGGCGGTAATAGATAGAAGTGCAAGATTTCTTGCTAAGAGATAAACATGCTCTGTCAGCCTTTTATTGTATTTTTTTCTTATATTGTCAAATTCAGCTATAACTATGGGAATTTGCAGATTTCGGTGTACACTTTCATTCCTAATATACCATGGGCACCAGTGATTATTCTCAGTATTTTTGACTGAGCTCTTTGCAAAATTTCAAAATTGTTGGCGATGTACTAAGATTTAAGGTAAAAATGACGTGTCTACATTTTAGTTCATTAATTTGAATTCGTCATTTTGACAACCATTTCTACACCCGAAATAAATGAGATTGAAGTTGGTTTGAAGCTAGCACAACGTTTTTGTTTCGGCATAAAATTTCCGTATCATCGGCAAACGTTGTGGTGACAACTGAACTACTTATCGGGATATCAGATGTGTAAAGTACATACAATATGGGGCCAAGAACACTTCCTTGTGGAACGCCAGCTTCTATTGGGAAATTATTAGAATTGTATGATTTACATTTCACTTTAAAGCTTCTATTATGCAGATACGATTCTAAAACTGAGTGGACATTTGCAGGTAATGAACAGCGTATCTTATATATGAGTCCATTATGCCATACTTTATCAAATGCTTGTTTAACATCGAGGAATACCGCGGAACAATATTCTCTAAGCTCAAATGCGTGTCTTATTTCATTCGTTATACGATTCACTTGCTCAATAGTTCCATGTTTTTCCCTAAAACCAAACTGGTGGGACGGTATTAAGTTTTGAACGTCAAGGAACGGTTTTAGCTTTAAAAGCAGTGCTCTTTCAAAGAGTTTAGAAAGGCATGGCTGTAAGCTTATTGGCCTGTCTGAAGAGGCAAGCTTGGGATCTTTACCTTTTTTTTTTTTTTTTTTTTTTTTATATTTAAACAAAATGAAGAGTTTAAATTTACAACAACTAGTCATATTGACTAACAAGAGGTTTTTTTTATTACAAGTAAGTTTATCTAAGTCTATCTAGGGTGAGCATATAGATACGAACTAGTCATCTCCTTGCTGGTTGAAACGCCTCAAAAGGTCATTAGGTTTGAAGCGGCATAAGCGTCTGTGAGTGACATTACAAAGTAGCGCTGGAATGGTGCTCTTTAAGTGTTGTCTCAGCCTGTCATAATGTTTTTTAGCAGCCTTCTGAATTTCTTGTTTGACAGTAGGTATTTCGAGGTCACGATGTAGATCAGAATTTCGCACGTACCACGGAGCGTTAACTGCGTCCCTGATTGCTTTGTTTTGAAATCTTTGCATCATATCGATTATATGTTTTTTCGCACAGCCCCAGATTTGGACACCATAGAGCCAGACCGGCTTGAAGACTTGTTTATAGATCATTAGCTTGTTTTGCTGAGATAATTTAGATCTCCTTCCAATAAGCCAAGTTAACTTTTTGTATCTTATTTTTAGCTCATTTAATTTTTTCTTGACGTGTACCTTCCATCTCAGTTTGGCATCTAGACTCATACCCAGATATTTCGCAGAATTTGCAACTGGAATTTTTACGCTATTTAGAAATAATGAAATTTGATTTTCTCTTTTGTTAGTAAAGTCTACATGATTAGATTTTGAACTGTTTACTATCAGCTTCCATTTATTTGTCCACTGTTCAATTTCTTGAAGAGCGATTTGAACCTTAGTGGTAGACACCTTGTTGTTTGGACCTGTAGCCATTAATACCGTGTCGTCTGCAAAAGTTCCAACAATACATCTTGGGTTCACTGGCAAATCATATGTGTACAGCAGGTACAGCAATGGGCCTAGTATACTTCCCTGAGGGACCCCGCGATTTATCGGATATAATTTCGAATACGCGTCAAGTAGTTTAACTCGATAGTACCGTTCGCCAATATACGATTCCAGTAGTTTACAATATTGCTGTGGCAGGATAGTGTTTAACTTATATATCAGGCCAGAGTGCCAAACCCCGTTAAAAGCCTTTGATATATCCAGAAACACAGCTGAACAAGTTTCTTTGTTTTCTAAAGCCTTTTCTATTTCGTGCGTTACTCTATGTACTTGTTCGATTGTTGAGTGTTTTTTCCGAAATCCAAACTGATGATTTGGGATAAGATTTCTTTGACAAACTACTTTTTCAAGTATTTTACAGATAAGCTTTTCGAACAGTTTTCCTATGGTTGGCAGGAGAGAAATTGGTCTATATGAAGGAGAATGTTGGTCCTTTTCTGGTTTTAGTACCATCACCACTTCAGCGACTTTCCAATAGCTAGAGACATGATTTAATTTTATACTCGCATTATATATCTGTGCAAGTTTGGCTACTCCTTTTGGAGGTAGCTTTTTCAACACTTCACTAGTTATGAGGTCATATCCTGGTGATTTCTTTAATTTCAATTTTTTGATTTCCCCAGTTACTTCTTTATTTTTTATCCGCATAATAGCTTCATCATCTATGTTGTTATTTGGCTCTATATGATGAGTTTCTTCTTGATTGAAGGTATTACTTAAGTATTCAGCCAAAATTTGTGCCTTTTCAATATTGCTTTTCGCCCATTCATTATTATCTTTTTTTAATGGAGGATTATGAGTTATCGGTCTTTTATATTCTTTCATAGCTTTCCAGAGAGAATAGTTAGTTTTGCTATCATATGTCAAATTTGTAAGATATTTCTTAACATTTTCATTTTTAAAATTACTGAGTTCTCTTCTTAATTTTTGAGTGGCATTATTAAGGTTTCTTTTATCTTGTATTAATCGTGATTGTTGCCATTTTTTACGTAGTTTTCTTTTATTATAGACTAGATTTAAAATTTCGACCGGATAGTTTTTATCAAATTGCTTACTATTCTGCAGTGGAGAACTGCGCCATGCCGATTTTTGAATCAAGATTGTAAAGCAATGCGTTTCACTCTCTAGGTCATTTATACTTCGTATTTTGCAGGATAGGTCAATATTTTCTTTTATCTGGGCCTTAAAATAATTCCAGTCTGTTAGACGGTTTGTTAGTGTCGGTTTAAGTAGCGTAGATAGAATATTACATCCATAAGTAAGCAATATTGAAGAATGGTCAGAATTTAAGTCAAGTCCTGTTTTAACTTCAATGTCTCTTTTTTGAATTTTATTTACAATAAATAAATCAATGACATCTGGTAATTTATTTCTATCAGTTGGCCAGTATGTTGGAGAGCCAGTGGAGAGAACTTGAAAACCTGTGGCCTGACATGCTTTAAGTAATTCCTTACCCTTTGAGGTATTTAGTCTTGACCCCCATTGTACATTTTTTGCGTTAAAATCACCACCAATTATTGCTTTATGTTTGTGTAAAATTAATAGATCTATGTAGTAGTAGTATTCTTTTTATTAAATTTTGGTTATATTTACATTTACAAAATTAACATTTTCAATAATTTATAATATATAAAACATAAATATTATAAATAATTATAAGAAAACTAATAAGAAAAACCTAACTTCATTTACATAGTATCTAATTTTATCCTTATACGATTATGGCATTTGCCGTCAATCGGGTTTGGATTTGTGTTTTTTTTTTACGAACTTCAGCTTATGAGAGTTAAAATGCCTCTAATATAATATTTTCTCTATAACGAGACGCCGTTTTCACATAGATCGATAACATATGCCAGTTTTCACCATTTAGCAGCCTCATTAATTCGTTAATATCTAACGTTTGTTTTCCAAAATAATTTACCCGTAGCTCCATTAAAATTGGACATTTACTAAGAAAATGTATTACATCTTCCTTTTCTCCAGTATTGCACAGCGTGCATCTCGGGTCTGACGAGTTCATATAGGGAGCGCTGTTGAGCTTTAACAGTTCTCCTCGAGTTTTGAAAATATATCCAATTGCTTCAGCACTAAAGCGATCTGCGAAGTAACTGTTGTTGCCTAAGTCAAAATTAAGTTGCCTGTGTAAAACACGAGTTAAGCTTTGTCGACTTTCTGCTACGAACTTTTCTCTAAACGCAATACCGATTTTTACTAATATATTTTGCTGCCAATAGATCTATGTATTGTTCATATTTTACGTTATGTCTTGGTGGACTATAGATGGACGTTATTTGTATTTTGGAACCACTCTCTTCAACTGCAACGGTTGTTGCCTGGAACTGTTTATTAGAAAGTTTATTTTCTTGATAATGCTTAATGTTGGATTTAATTATAACGGCACTTCCGCCTCTGGCATTATTGCTTGGATGAATAGAATGATATATATTTTAGTTTTTAAAATTGATATACGATTCTTTTGTAAAATGTGTTTCGCTTATTAGGCATATGTCTATATTTTCTGTTTGCAGTAGTAATTCTAATTCGTATTTGTGTTGAAGCAAACCATTTGCGTTCCATTCCATTATTTTGAGAGCAATCATTCAGATGTCAAGTTATGTTTTTGTTCTAAGTTGTCTAGGCGATTTTCTATTGCCATTAGTTTGCCATTAGTAGAATAACAGAGAGGACATTTTGTGATTCATCAGATATATTTATTTTTTGGGCTACGGAGGTTGTTGGCTTGATAGCGTCTGCATAAGATACTTTAGCGATTCTTCGACTTGTGTATACTATTGGTCTTTCGATATTATCTGTTTGAACTGGGACAGGACCTTTTTTTGTTTTTTGGTCTCTTAATTTTTGAAGCTCCTTTGCGACTACACAACCGCGATATGACGCTGGGTGTTGCTCCCCACAGTTGCAACATTTTGGGTGACTATCATCGGGTTTTTCACAATTTATAGTTTCATGCTTACCTGCACATTTCACACACCTAGGCTCAAAGGTTAGTATGAACATATCCAGAGGTTTCTTGGTTTTAAATTGTAGCTTATTAAGTGCGCTGACAAGTTTAAAACCCTTTTCTGTAAGGTCGCCTACAATATCTTCAGGGTCGCATGAGTGATGCAGGTTTTTTGCTATAACTCTTATTGGTCTAACCTCTTTATGTTCATAAGGGTGCCATGAGAGATTTGCTTCATTTAGAGCTCGAGTTACTTCCCGATAATCGTTACCATCGAAAGTGCTAATTTTGCATAAGTCGTTATTCATCTTTACCTTATTTATGAATCATAACAATAATGGATGTTTTCCACTCTGTTGGGTAAAAGCCGAATTTAATTATGGCATTAAAAAGTCTTGTGATAAAATTTATGGCCAAAAGGGGTAAGTTTTTTATCATGATGGGTGAGATATTATCATATCCCGGTGCTTTTTTGCAATCTCACTTGTTTGTGATTATTTGAATAAGATCATTGGCCGTGATATTCATGTCAATAGATGGTGCATGTGGATCTTGAGTGGGAAAGTCATATTGTCCTGTTGCAGGATTTGGTTGGAACACCTCTTTTAGGTAATCAGCAAAAACGTTAGATTTTTCTTCATCACTTCGCGCCCAGTTTCCAAGAGAGTTTCTTATTGGAGAATTGGAGTCTATGGGAGGATTTATACCTTTGCTAGCATTCCACAAAGATGAATGGTTTTTGCCATTTGGACATAGGTTTTGAATATAATTATATTGTCTGACTTTGACTTCCTTGTTTAATGCAGATCTAAGTCTCCTTTGGGCTTCCTTAAATAAGTTTTGCGCTAAAGGGGACCTAGATTTTTGCCATTCACGCCTTAATCTACGTTTTTGTAAAACTAAATTCTCTATGTCACTATTTGTAAGAACTCTATTGAATCTGTAAATTTTATTGTCTTTAAAGGTGGAGTTTTCTGCTGCTGAAATCAGAATTGAGTTTAAAACTGAGGTTGCGTCCTCAATATGAGACTTACACTTTATCTTGTAATTTGTGTGTATGTGTGAGTTAATATACTTTTTATATGTAACTGGAGAATGGTCAGAAGACAAATCGCAGCTTGTGTTTGTTGAAATAAAATTTTTGCTTATGCCTTTGGTCACGACGAATTCTATTAGGTTTCGTATTTTATTGATATCAGCAGGTCAATATGTTGGCTGCCCAGGAGAGATTACGTCTAGTGCATTTTTTCTATTTAGAATAAAATTGTAGAGCTGTTGGTCTTTTGGATTACAGAGTCGTGAACCCCAGAGTTAAGAAGTAATACGTAAATTGGGTCTCAGTAATGTTGAAGCGAGGAGGGCAGTAAACTGCCGATAAAGTTCAATTTTTTCCTATGTGCTTAAGGCACGTCAATCGCGGCTTGCATGTAATTATGAGCATATGTACATAAGAAATTGTGTTTTAGACACCTTCGTATCAAAATACCTGTACCACCATGTGCTTTTCCATCTGGGTGATTGGTTTTATAGAATTTTTTGTTTGTTAGATGTGTTTCTGAGCAAAGCACACTTTTTCGGGTCATGAAATATGTGAGTTGAAGTTTATGTTGGCTAAAGCCGTTTGCATTCCGTGTACAAATTTTTAAAGTACTCATTATTTAGACAAAAACATTTGCATTAATTGGTTTTGCATTTTAACTATCTCGTTAAGCATAGTTTGCATGATTGACATGAACTGAGTTAAGCTCTAGGTAAGA
>NC_051846.1:129009522-129036448 GCF_002237135.1 Teleopsis dalmanni | reverse complement strand
TAAACCTTATATCACGAACCTCACTTAGATTAATGGGTTAAATTTCATTGGAGTGAATGTTAGATGGTTTCTTAAGAAAGTGGTTTAACAGATTACTAAGAAGAAAGGTGCGGTTTTTACTTCAAGCTGTTGAATATTAATTAAAGGCTGGACGTTCAGCTCTTTTTAGGCGGTAATAGATAGAAGTGCAAGATTTCTTGCTAAGAGATAAACATGCTCTGTCAGCCTTTTATTGTATTTTTTTCTTATATTGTCAAATTCAGCTATAACTATGGGAATTTGCAGATTTCGGTGTACACTTTCATTCCTAATATACCATGGGCACCAGTGATTATTCTCAGTATTTTTGACTGAGCTCTTTGCAAAATTTCAAAATTGTTGGCGATGTACTAAGATTTAAGGTAAAAATGACGTGTCTACATTTTAGTTCATTAATTTGAATTCGTCATTTTGACAACCATTTCTACACCCGAAATAAATGAGATTGAAGTTGGTTTGAAGCTAGCACAACGTTTTTGTTTCGGCATAAAATTTCCGTATCATCGGCAAACGTTGTGGTGACAACTGAACTACTTATCGGGATATCAGATGTGTAAAGTACATACAATATGGGGCCAAGAACACTTCCTTGTGGAACGCCAGCTTCTATTGGGAAATTATTAGAATTGTATGATTTACATTTCACTTTAAAGCTTCTATTATGCAGATACGATTCTAAAACTGAGTGGACATTTGCAGGTAATGAACAGCGTATCTTATATATGAGTCCATTATGCCATACTTTATCAAATGCTTGTTTAACATCGAGGAATACCGCGGAACAATATTCTCTAAGCTCAAATGCGTGTCTTATTTCATTCGTTATACGATTCACTTGCTCAATAGTTCCATGTTTTTCCCTAAAACCAAACTGGTGGGACGGTATTAAGTTTTGAACGTCAAGGAACGGTTTTAGCTTTAAAAGCAGTGCTCTTTCAAAGAGTTTAGAAAGGCATGGCTGTAAGCTTATTGGCCTGTCTGAAGAGGCAAGCTTGGGATTTTTTCCTTTTTTTTTTTTTTTTTTTTATTTATATTTAAACAAAATGAAGAGTTTAAATTTACAACAACTAGTCATATTGACTAACAAGAGGTTTTTTTTATTACAAGTAAGTTTATCTAAGTCTATCTAGGGTGAGCATATAGATACGAACTAGTCATCTCCTTGCTGGTTGAAACGCCTCAAAAGGTCATTAGGTTTGAAGCGGCATAAGCGTCTGTGAGTGACATTACAAAGTAGCGCTGGAATGGTGCTCTTTAAGTGTTGTCTCAGCCTGTCATAATGTTTTTTAGCAGCCTTCTGAATTTCTTGTTTGACAGTAGGTATTTCGAGGTCACGATGTAGATCAGAATTTCGCACGTACCACGGAGCGTTAACTGCGTCCCTGATTGCTTTGTTTTGAAATCTTTGCATCATATCGATTATATGTTTTTTCGCACAGCCCCAGATTTGGACACCATAGAGCCAGACCGGCTTGAAGACTTGTTTATAGATCATTAGCTTGTTTTGCTGAGATAATTTAGATCTCCTTCCAATAAGCCAAGTTAACTTTTTGTATCTTATTTTTAGCTCATTTAATTTTTTCTTGACGTGTACCTTCCATCTCAGTTTGGCATCTAGACTCATACCCAGATATTTCGCAGAATTTGCAACTGGAATTTTTACGCTATTTAGAAATAATGAAATTTGATTTTCTCTTTTGTTAGTAAAGTCTACATGATTAGATTTTGAACTGTTTACTATCAGCTTCCATTTATTTGTCCACTGTTCAATTTCTTGAAGAGCGATTTGAACCTTAGTGGTAGACACCTTGTTGTTTGGACCTGTAGCCATTAATACCGTGTCGTCTGCAAAAGTTCCAACAATACATCTTGGGTTCACTGGCAAATCATATGTGTACAGCAGGTACAGCAATGGGCCTAGTATACTTCCCTGAGGGACCCCGCGATTTATCGGATATAATTTCGAATACGCGTCAAGTAGTTTAACTCGATAGTACCGTTCGCCAATATACGATTCCAGTAGTTTACAATATTGCTGTGGCAGGATAGTGTTTAACTTATATATCAGGCCAGAGTGCCAAACCCCGTTAAAAGCCTTTGATATATCCAGAAACACAGCTGAACAAGTTTCTTTGTTTTCTAAAGCCTTTTCTATTTCGTGCGTTACTCTATGTACTTGTTCGATTGTTGAGTGTTTTTTCCGAAATCCAAACTGATGATTTGGGATAAGATTTCTTTGACAAACTACTTTTTCAAGTATTTTACAGATAAGCTTTTCGAACAGTTTTCCTATGGTTGGCAGGAGAGAAATTGGTCTATATGAAGGAGAATGTTGGTCCTTTTCTGGTTTTAGTACCATCACCACTTCAGCGACTTTCCAATAGCTAGAGACATGATTTAATTTTATACTCGCATTATATATCTGTGCAAGTTTGGCTACTCCTTTTGGAGGTAGCTTTTTCAACACTTCACTAGTTATGAGGTCATATCCTGGTGATTTCTTTAATTTCAATTTTTTGATTTCCCCAGTTACTTCTTTATTTTTTATCCGCATAATAGCTTCATCATCTATGTTGTTATTTGGCTCTATATGATGAGTTTCTTCTTGATTGAAGGTATTACTTAAGTATTCAGCCAAAATTTGTGCCTTTTCAATATTGCTTTTCGCCCATTCATTATTATCTTTTTTTAATGGAGGATTATGAGTTATCGGTCTTTTATATTCTTTCATAGCTTTCCAGAGAGAATAGTTAGTTTTGCTATCATATGTCAAATTTGTAAGATATTTCTTAACATTTTCATTTTTAAAATTACTGAGTTCTCTTCTTAATTTTTGAGTGGCATTATTAAGGTTTCTTTTATCTTGTATTAATCGTGATTGTTGCCATTTTTTACGTAGTTTTCTTTTATTATAGACTAGATTTAAAATTTCGACCGGATAGTTTTTATCAAATTGCTTACTATTCTGCAGTGGAGAACTGCGCCATGCCGATTTTTGAATCAAGATTGTAAAGCAATGCGTTTCACTCTCTAGGTCATTTATACTTCGTATTTTGCAGGATAGGTCAATATTTTCTTTTATCTGGGCCTTAAAATAATTCCAGTCTGTTAGACGGTTTGTTAGTGTCGGTTTAAGTAGCGTAGATAGAATATTACATCCATAAGTAAGCAATATTGAAGAATGGTCAGAATTTAAGTCAAGTCCTGTTTTAACTTCAATGTCTCTTTTTTGAATTTTATTTACAATAAATAAATCAATGACATCTGGTAATTTATTTCTATCAGTTGGCCAGTATGTTGGAGAGCCAGTGGAGAGAACTTGAAAACCTGTGGCCTGACATGCTTTAAGTAATTCCTTACCCTTTGAGGTATTTAGTCTTGACCCCCATTGTACATTTTTTGCGTTAAAATCACCACCAATTATTGCTTTATGTTTGTGTAAAATTAATAGATCTATGTAGTAGTAGTATTCTTTTTATTAAATTTTGGTTATATTTACATTTACAAAATTAACATTTTCAATAATTTATAATATATAAAACATAAATATTATAAATAATTATAAGAAAACTAATAAGAAAAACCTAACTTCATTTACATAGTATCTAATTTTATCCTTATACGATTATGGCATTTGCCGTCAATCGGGTTTGGATTTGTGTTTTTTTTTTACGAACTTCAGCTTATGAGAGTTAAAATGCCTCTAATATAATATTTTCTCTATAACGAGACGCCGTTTTCACATAGATCGATAACATATGCCAGTTTTCACCATTTAGCAGCCTCATTAATTCGTTAATATCTAACGTTTGTTTTCCAAAATAATTTACCCGTAGCTCCATTAAAATTGGACATTTACTAAGAAAATGTATTACATCTTCCTTTTCTCCAGTATTGCACAGCGTGCATCTCGGGTCTGACGAGTTCATATAGGGAGCGCTGTTGAGCTTTAACAGTTCTCCTCGAGTTTTGAAAATATATCCAATTGCTTCAGCACTAAAGCGATCTGCGAAGTAACTGTTGTTGCCTAAGTCAAAATTAAGTTGCCTGTGTAAAACACGAGTTAAGCTTTGTCGACTTTCTGCTACGAACTTTTCTCTAAACGCAATACCGATTTTTACTAATATATTTTGCTGCCAATAGATCTATGTATTGTTCATATTTTACGTTATGTCTTGGTGGACTATAGATGGACGTTATTTGTATTTTGGAACCACTCTCTTCAACTGCAACGGTTGTTGCCTGGAACTGTTTATTAGAAAGTTTATTTTCTTGATAATGCTTAATGTTGGATTTAATTATAACGGCACTTCCGCCTCTGGCATTATTGCTTGGATGAATAGAATGATATATATTTTAGTTTTTAAAATTGATATACGATTCTTTTGTAAAATGTGTTTCGCTTATTAGGCATATGTCTATATTTTCTGTTTGCAGTAGTAATTCTAATTCGTATTTGTGTTGAAGCAAACCATTTGCGTTCCATTCCATTATTTTGAGAGCAATCATTCAGATGTCAAGTTATGTTTTTGTTCTAAGTTGTCTAGGCGATTTTCTATTGCCATTAGTTTGCCATTAGTAGAATAACAGAGAGGACATTTTGTGATTCATCAGATATATTTATTTTTTGGGCTACGGAGGTTGTTGGCTTGATAGCGTCTGCATAAGATACTTTAGCGATTCTTCGACTTGTGTATACTATTGGTCTTTCGATATTATCTGTTTGAACTGGGACAGGACCTTTTTTTGTTTTTTGGTCTCTTAATTTTTGAAGCTCCTTTGCGACTACACAACCGCGATATGACGCTGGGTGTTGCTCCCCACAGTTGCAACATTTTGGGTGACTATCATCGGGTTTTTCACAATTTATAGTTTCATGCTTACCTGCACATTTCACACACCTAGGCTCAAAGGTTAGTATGAACATATCCAGAGGTTTCTTGGTTTTAAATTGTAGCTTATTAAGTGCGCTGACAAGTTTAAAACCCTTTTCTGTAAGGTCGCCTACAATATCTTCAGGGTCGCATGAGTGATGCAGGTTTTTTGCTATAACTCTTATTGGTCTAACCTCTTTATGTTCATAAGGGTGCCATGAGAGATTTGCTTCATTTAGAGCTCGAGTTACTTCCCGATAATCGTTACCATCGAAAGTGCTAATTTTGCATAAGTCGTTATTCATCTTTACCTTATTTATGAATCATAACAATAATGGATGTTTTCCACTCTGTTGGGTAAAAGCCGAATTTAATTATGGCATTAAAAAGTCTTGTGATAAAATTTATGGCCAAAAGGGGTAAGTTTTTTATCATGATGGGTGAGATATTATCATATCCCGGTGCTTTTTTGCAATCTCACTTGTTTGTGATTATTTGAATAAGATCATTGGCCGTGATATTCATGTCAATAGATGGTGCATGTGGATCTTGAGTGGGAAAGTCATATTGTCCTGTTGCAGGATTTGGTTGGAACACCTCTTTTAGGTAATCAGCAAAAACGTTAGATTTTTCTTCATCACTTCGCGCCCAGTTTCCAAGAGAGTTTCTTATTGGAGAATTGGAGTCTATGGGAGGATTTATACCTTTGCTAGCATTCCACAAAGATGAATGGTTTTTGCCATTTGGACATAGGTTTTGAATATAATTATATTGTCTGACTTTGACTTCCTTGTTTAATGCAGATCTAAGTCTCCTTTGGGCTTCCTTAAATAAGTTTTGCGCTAAAGGGGACCTAGATTTTTGCCATTCACGCCTTAATCTACGTTTTTGTAAAACTAAATTCTCTATGTCACTATTTGTAAGAACTCTATTGAATCTGTAAATTTTATTGTCTTTAAAGGTGGAGTTTTCTGCTGCTGAAATCAGAATTGAGTTTAAAACTGAGGTTGCGTCCTCAATATGAGACTTACACTTTATCTTGTAATTTGTGTGTATGTGTGAGTTAATATACTTTTTATATGTAACTGGAGAATGGTCAGAAGACAAATCGCAGCTTGTGTTTGTTGAAATAAAATTTTTGCTTATGCCTTTGGTCACGACGAATTCTATTAGGTTTCGTATTTTATTGATATCAGCAGGTCAATATGTTGGCTGCCCAGGAGAGATTACGTCTAGTGCATTTTTTCTATTTAGAATAAAATTGTAGAGCTGTTGGTCTTTTGGATTACAGAGTCGTGAACCCCAGAGTTAAGAAGTAATACGTAAATTGGGTCTCAGTAATGTTGAAGCGAGGAGGGCAGTAAACTGCCGATAAAGTTCAATTTTTTCCTATGTGCTTAAGGCACGTCAATCGCGGCTTGCATGTAATTATGAGCATATGTACATAAGAAATTGTGTTTTAGACACCTTCGTATCAAAATACCTGTACCACCATGTGCTTTTCCATCTGGGTGATTGGTTTTATAGAATTTTTTGTTTGTTAGATGTGTTTCTGAGCAAAGCACACTTTTTCGGGTCATGAAATATGTGAGTTGAAGTTTATGTTGGCTAAAGCCGTTTGCATTCCGTGTACAAATTTTTAAAGTACTCATTATTTAGACAAAAACATTTGCATTAATTGGTTTTGCATTTTAACTATCTCGTTAAGCATAGTTTGCATGATTGACATGAACTGAGTTAAGCTCTAGGTAAGAGTGGATATCATTATTTCCAAACTATTACTTTGAACTGGAGGGGCTTGTTGCTTGTCAGATTTAACGACATTAGCATATGAAACACCTAGTTGAGGTACTTCAACTAATTTGATGGGGTTGCTTTTTGTAGGATTACGCAATGCTTCTTTCTGCAGAGCTAACCTGTGCTTCAGTTCTTTATAAATAGGACATCCTCTGTAGTTTGCAGTGTGATTTCCACTGCAGTTGCTACATTTTTTTTAGTTAGTATCCTTTGATGCTTTTTTATCGCATTCGGAACTATGGCGAAGCTCGCCACAAGCTACGCACACTGTACGAAGAGTGCAATATGACTTAATATGGCCATACTCTTGGCAGTTAGTGCATTGCACCGAACCATTTCTTTTGCGGGGCTCCTCAACGCTAATTCTGCGGTGAAGTAAATACTGTAATAAACATGAATACCGATTAAACAAAACAAATAAGCCCTCACCGAAATTGGCAACAAATCAGCAACCTGATCAAGAATGAGTTCATATAAAAAAAATGAGTGACGAGGAAAAGTCACTAGAGAAATGTATAACTGTACTCAGCAAAATCAAACTAATTATCCTAAAGAAAAAACTTGTCATAATTGACAAAAGAGACGTCATGGCAGAGTGCCATATCATATTATCGCCAAACTTGGCTAAAAAAGAAATAATAGATTTACACTAGACTGTCTATCGAAAGCAGTGTCATAGAAACACTTATCGTACAAAGGCAGAAGCAAGCAGAGACAAGTCCTGTGACGCAAACCACTGGGAAAAAATTCTGCGAAAAATCAACAAAAAGTGAGAAGTCGTAAGAACAAAGAAAGTTATTTTGTATGCACCTTAATATGCATTTATATAATTATATATATACAAAGTGTACACATGCTATACCTCCCTTTTTTTTTATTTGAATGGATTTATTTATATAAATTTATTCATTACATTTATTTTTATTAATATTTACATATTACTTTACTATGCAATCTATAAAACATAAATATAAAAAAAAATTAATTACTGTATAAAATGATTATTTTTGTATTTATTAATTTAAATACATTTAAATACAAAAAAAAATTTTAGTTTAAAACTTTGTTCACATATTATTTATTTATTGTCTTTCTTTATTCTATCCATGTGCACTGCCCATGTTTTTGCATTATCTGTAATTATTATATTATTTTTATTATCTTTATTAACTATTCTATACGGTCCGTTATATCTATTGCCTAACTTATGTCCAGCTGGATTACTAATATATACTAAGTCTCCTATATCTATCTGTATTTTATTAGAAGTCCTATCGTAAATTATCTTATTTCTATTCTTATGCCTATCTATTAAGATGTGTGCTTATAAGTGCCATCTGTAATTTATACTAGACTTCTTTATCATAGGCATCTTTATTGTAGACAGGGTCTACCTGGCCTTCTTTTAGAAAGTCATAGATGATTGGCATCTTACCGAATATTAATTCGTAAGGGCAGTAATCATGTACTGTTGAGGGTGTGGTATTGTAACAGTACGTGTAATATCTAAGCCACTTGTCTCAATCATCTCGTTCGCTCGAAATGTAATTTCTCACATATTCATTGAACGTTCTGTGGTTTCGCTCTACAGTTCCCAGCGTTTGGTGGTGATACGTTGTAGAAGTTGTTGATTTTATATTCAGGCGCTTTAATAGTTCTCTGAATAGTTGGTTATTATACTCAGTACCCATATCAGTAATTACTGTTTTCATGGGTCCATAGATGAGTATGCAATTTTCGAATATTGCCCTTGTAACTACCATCGCATTTTTGCTTGGAACCGGGATTGCGATTAAATACTTTGTTAAGTCACACATTACTGTAACAGCATATTCGTTGTCGTACTCAGTTCGCGGCAAAGGACCAATGGTACCTATCACCACTTTGTCAAAAGCATTTTGTGGAGTTGAAGTCAATATCATAGGTTGTTTGATATGTCTTGAGATTTTATTTAATTAACATTTATGACAGCCTTTAACATATTTTCGAATGTCTTCTGTCATATTTTTCCAATAAAAGTATCTACCTATTTTGGTGTTCATGCGTTGGATTCCTGGATGACCTCCAAAAATTGAATCCTCATGAAACTTTTCGAGTATTTTAAGTTTCTCATTCTCGTCTATTATTTTTTCAAAACATGGTAGAAGAGCAATTTCTATTTGCTTTCTTTTGTTTGCTATGTCTTTTAAATTGTTTATTTTGATTGCGTTTACCAGATTATCATCTAGTGATAATTGGAATCGTTTTATTTTATTACTGCTAGCTATATTTTCAAGCTTTAAAAATAATTGATCTAAATCAATTTTTCCATGAACAGTACTTTCTTTTTGTCTTATAGTGCTTATTACTTTTTTCCCCTTTTTGATTAGGATTTTATTGAATTGTGAAACAATTCGTGCACTGTTTTTTATCCATTTAGGCGCCTCGTAGACATAGACTTTTTCTGTAGACGACACTCGCTCTTGTCGAATTCCAACTGCTGTTTCCAACTTATTATCTTTTTTGCTTTGAAGCCTTGTTGTTACTTTAAAGATACTTAGGAACGAATCGTCTGTAATAGTTGCAGAATGCAATGAATCGTTTAATAGCATCTGCATTTGTTGGTGTCGGATAATCTAAGATAGTTTGAAATTTACTATCATATAGCAAAATGCCTTTGTCTGTACATTTATGCCCAAGGTAAGTCACTTCGTGACCGAAAAATGAGCATTTATCTGGGTGCAATTTTAAGTTATATTTTCGACATATTTCAAATACGTCAGTTAAATTTTTTAACATATGTTTTTCTGAACACCCGAGTACTACCAAATCGTCCATGTACAGAAATGCTTGTTCGTGAGTTAAACCTAAAAATGTTATTTTCATCATTCGTTGGAATGAATTTGGAGCAATTTTTAACCCACATGGTAGACGTTTAAAACGGAATGATCCTTTATCTGTAGAAAATGACGTAATGTCCCGTGAGTTTTCATCTAGTTCAATTTGATGGAAACCAGATGTCAAATCGAGGCAAGAGAAATATTTTGCTCTGCCCAATTGATCAAGAATATCATCTATTTTTTTTTAATGACTTTTTTGGTACTAACAGTACAGGGCTGTTATACTCAGAATCTGATGGTTCTATGATATTATCTTTAATTAATTTATTTACTTGCCTGGTTATTTCATCTTTATGGGTATATGGTAATCTGTAATTTTTCTGATATGTTGGCTCTTTTGTTTTTAAGCGCAACTTTTGTTTGTAAAAGTTATTAACTGAGATAGATTCTGATTCAAGTGCAAATATATCTACATATTTTTTGCACAAGTTTTCTAATTTTGTTTTTACAAAAGCGGGGAATTTTTTCGATAATTTTTCCACCTTTATTTTATCATTGGTTATTTGTGGTTTTGATATTACACTGTAATCGTTAAGATCTTCTGTAATAATTTTAAGAGTTGGTATGAAGGCGTGTTGATTGGTAGTGTTAATTATACGTACATAAGTACGTTTACTTGTTATTGTATTTGCTACAAAAATACCATTCTGTATTTCTTGATGGGGTATAAATATTTCTTCGTAGGAGGAATCTGTAACAATGGTTCTTATAACTTCAGATCTCGCCGGAAGTGAAATTGAGTTTATTCTGAGGTTATTTACCATTGGTATGGCCAGATGTTGAAGGAAATTATATGGTCTCAATATTAGAATGTCTTGATCTTGTTGATATTCAAGGATGCAATTGTATTTTCCAAGAAAATCGAGCCCAAGTACTCCACTCGAGGGGATGGGAAAATCATCATCGACAACATGAAAACTATGTTGTATTAGCATGTTTTCAATTTTGAGATCTGTTTCAACTTTTCCTAAAGTATATTTTATACCATCTCCTATGCCGTTAAGGCTTGTTGTAGCATTTGAATTAATACTAACTTTTTTTATTTTCTCTATTTTTAATTACAGAAATATCCGCACCCGTATCAATTAAAAATTGATACTTTATTACTTAGTGTGGATCTAGTTAAAATGAAATTGGCAAGATTTAAATTAATATTATATATTTTTCTGTTGATGTTTTTAATAGTTGAGCACCTGGAGTGGACTCGTTTTCCGTCTCCTGTATAATACGAACATTTCCTTTGTTTTGTACTCTGTTGTTCTGGTAGTTATTCCTATTATTAGGATTATATCCGCTATTGCTATTGTAGCTGTTCCTATATTGCCCGCGTGTTCGAAATTGTACGCGTCCATTTGGTTGTCCACGTCTATAGGATTGTCCGCGTCCATTAAATTGTCCGCGTCTACTTCCGAAATGTAGTATTGCGGATGGTTGACTATTTGATTCCATGCAGGAGTTTACGAACTTTGCTACCACCCCACTCATGTTGTTGAAAGTTCCCGACTCTATTACTAGTCGAACTCTATCATTGATCGTATTTCTTATTATCGCCTTAACAGCTGCCTTAGTTGAACAAGATTCAGCTTTCATCGGGGTAAGCCCATCCGAAATATATGCATACTGTAGCTTTTTTGTAAGTTCTTCGATTTCCTTGGCATATGCATTCACAGGTTTGGAATTTTGACGAATATTCATCAACTTTGCAGTGATGACATCAACGGATTCGCCTTTAACTCTCTTCTTTAGAGATTCTATTACTACGGTATCGTCGTTTCTGATCCTGTGATCAAATTTATTGCTGCTCCTTTTAGTTTTGTCTTTATTAGGATGATTGCAATTACGTCATTGCCATCATTACCATCATTACCATCATTGACACTGCTAAGAAGTTCCAGTAAGGCTACAAAACTTATCAAATTTTCGGGAGTACCATCAAAATCTGATACGATTTTAGATGCGATTCCCAAGAATTCTATTGGTGTTTGTGGCATTTTGTTAGTGTCAATGTGTTCTGGTTTTACTAACGTGAAGTTATATGAGATTTTCTCATGTATTGTATCAGGCAATTTTATTTCTATGCCTTTTTTTCAGAGATTTTTAAAATTTTCTCTCTGTTATTTATAAAGAAAGTTTCGGCTTGTTTTTTGTGTTCTAAAATAATCCGCGAGTAATTTACGTTTAGTATTACTCGTATACTTTCCAAACTGTTAAGGAGAATGCTTATGTGCTTCTTGATAGTTTCTGATGTCGTATGCCTATTAATATTTAGGCTTTTGTACGACTTGTCAAAAACTTCTTTATGAGCACTGATTTTATTTATGATCTGTTGCCATTCCATCTACCAGTAGATGATGGTGATTATAGGCAATTGATCAAAGATTGTTAGGTTAAAACTATTTAGCTTACATTGAAAAAAATTTTTTTTTGTTAAATAGAAAATAGGATTTTGTGGAAGTGTAAACAAATATTATACACGGTCTAAATTTTGTTCAACTGATGTTGCTCTCCTGTACTTTTTGTTAAGTGAATTTTTGTGTAATTGATGTAATTTTAATGCCATTTCAGACAATAATATTAATATTATAACCATAAGATACCATGTAATGTCCCCCTTGTTATCTAATATTTCTAGTTCATTCACGATATTGGCTTTTCGTGAATGGCAATTATTTTACTATCTTATTTTGCTATTTTGCTATCTAAAGGAAATGCTAACATGGACATGCACTTTAAGAAAATATAGAGGTATATATGTAAGCCGATTAAGCAGTCAAGCAGAAGTCGGTAAAACAGTAGCAGTAGTATAAGTCAGTCGAGAGTAAGTAATCAGCAGTAGTATAAGTCAGTCGAGAGTGAGTAATCAGCAGTAGTAGTCAAGATTAAGCAGTCAACAGCAGCGGTCGTCGGTAGTTATCCTGAATTTCAATTATTGTTATTATTTTTTGAGTTAAACTAACTTTTAAATAAACTATTATTAATTTTGAATTAAATTAACTTTTACATTTGGGGGCTCAACCTAAAAAGCGCTAAAATACAATTAAAAGTGTGTACGAATCTTTAAAATTGAGTCGCATAATTTGTTATTAACAGTTTTTCGTTTGTACGAGCTACGTGCTGGTACAGTTATTGCATTTAAGAAGGGGAACGAACATAGCGTTGTAAAAAGTGAACGCGCAAACGGCCCAAACAACGAATGAACGAAAAAAATTCTTCAAACATACCAAAAAGTGTTCAAGGACAAATAACGGAGGGCGTCAGAAAGTCGCGACGTATTCAGACAAGAGTCAAAAATAAAAACGAAGCAGAAGAAGAGTTCAGAACAGCGGATAGCAGCAGAAGTAGCACAGAATACGAAGACGTAGAAGAAGTTGAAAAAAATAACGAAACAGACAAAGCGAAACAGACTTAAAGCAATTGATACAATTGCTTACCCTCAAAATAAACAAGGAAGAGGAAGAGAAAAAAAATGAAAAAATATCAGCCGAAAACTTCGAAAATAATAAAATTTGGCCCGGTAAAAACAAAACTAAAGCCATAATGAAGTTTCCAACGCCGAAAAACATTAAAGCTGTTCAATCGTTTTTGGGGTTGACAGGATATTTTAGAAAATTTGTTACAGGGTACGCACAGATTGCACGTCCACTCACAAGTCTGCTGAAAAAAGATACGCCATTTAAGATGGAAGTTGAACAATTAAATACGGTAGAAAAGCTGAAGCACATACACAAGAACCGGTTTTGCATATATATCGCTGGAATGCGCCAACAGAGCTACACACAGACGCTTCAAAAGACGGTTTCGGTGCGACGTTGTTACAACAAACTGAAGGGCAAATGCACCCAATTGCATATTGGAGTAAGAAAACGTCTGAACGTGAAGAGAAACAACATAGCTACATTTTAGAAGTTAAAGCCACTTATCTTGCGACGAAAAAATTTCGACATTATTTATTGGGTATTCCGTTTAAATTAGTAACCGATTGCGGAGCATTTAAACAAACCGTCAATAAAACAGATATACCACGCGACGTTGCGAACTGGATCATGCACATGCAAAATTACACTTATGAAATTGAGCACAGAAGCAGCAGTAGCTTGCGGCACGTGGATTGTTTAAGCCGCTATCCACAAGTTTTGTCAGTGTCATCAGAGATTTCAGCTCGACTAAGTGCTCAATATCGCGATGAACACTTTAAAGCTATTTTTGAAATACTAAAAGCAAGATCTTTGGAATTAGAAGTAATTCGTAATGCACACGAGGTAGGACATTTTGCAACTCAGAAAACGATGCACACCATACAGCAGTATTATTGGATACCACATATCGAGGCGAAAGTTAATCAATTTATAAAAAACTGTCTAAGCTGCATCATACACAACAAGAAATTAGGCAAGAAAGAAGGTTTTCTACACTGTATTGAAAAAGGTGATTTACCACTACAAACGCTGCATGTCGACCATCTCGGGCCAATGGATGCAACATCTAAACAATACAAATATATCTTCGCCGTCGTGGATGCATTTTCAAAGTTTGTTTGGCTATATGCCACAAAATCAATGGGGTACGAAGAAGTTTTGCGACATTTGACTAAATGGTCGGATGTTTTTGGTTCACCAGCAAGAATTATCAGTGACCGAGGTGCTGCGTTTACATCGAATGCATTTATTGAATTTGTAAATACTAACGGTATCGAACATATACTGACAACTACTGGAGTTCCACGAGGTAACGGGCAAATAGAACGGGTTAACCGAACAATTTCAGCCGTAATATCTAAATTATCATCAGCTGAACCCAAAGAATGGTATAAGTACGTTTCTAACGTGCAAAAAGCTATCAATTCTTCTATTCATAGCTCCACAAAGTCGACACCCTTTGTATTAATGTTTGAGGTACGTATGAGAAATGGTATTGATGACCAAGTTTTAGAAGCTCTTCAGGCTGAAATGTTGCACGATTTTGAAACGGAACGACAACGAGTACGAGAAAAGGCGAGAGAAGAGATACTAAGGGCTCAAGAACATTACAAATACAACTACAATAAGAAACGAAAGGCAGATACAAATTACAAAGTTGGTGATTGGGTAGCCATAAAGCGTATACAGTTCGTGGCTGGTCGAAAAATAGCAAGTGAATTTCTAGGACCGTATGAAGTCACCAATGTAAAGGGTAATGGTCGGTACGAAGTACGCAAAACAGCTGACGTGGAGGGACCCAATATTTCAAATACGAGTTCAGATAATATGAAGTTATGGAGATAAATAGAAAATAATGAGGAACTATTGTCATCTGGGACCGATGATGGAGAACAGGATGGCCGAATGTAAGCCGATTAAGCAGTCAAGCAGAAGTCGGTAAAACAGTAGCATTAGTATAAGTCAGTCGAGAGTGAGTAATCAGCAGTAGTATAAGTCAGTCGAGAGTGAGTAATCAGCAGTAGTATAAGTCAGTCGAGAGTGAGTAATCAGCAGTAGTAGTCAAGATTAAGCAGTCAACAGCAGCGGTCGTCGGTAGTTATCCTGAATTTCAATTATTGTTTTTATTTTTTGAGTTAAACTAACTTTTAAATAAACTATTATTAATTTTGAATTAAATTAACTTTTACATATATATATATATAAAATTGTAATTAGATATGTAATTATATATATATATAATTATATGTAATTGTAATTATATATTCTTTTTTTTTTTTTTGTGGTAGTTAAAATATTGTAGAAAATTATATGAACATAGTATTTACAAAATATCATATAAAATCAATTAAATAAATCAAAAGTAAATTTAACATTTTCGGTTAATCAGATATTTTATAAAAATTATTGTATCTTTGTTATCTTAAATTACTAAATTTTCAAAGTAATGTATAAAATTGAACGTATTTATTATTTTTGAACAGTATTTACAAAATAAAATCATTTAATTAAATTAATCAAAAGTAAATTTAACATTTTCGATTAATCAGATATTTTATAAAAATTATTGTATCTTCGTTATCTTAAATTATTTAATTTTAAAAGTAATGTATAAATTGAACGTATTTATTATTTTAAATTATTTTTGAACAGTTTATCATTCACAAAATTGTAACGACCCTTTCTCGCAGTCGTTGCCTATTTGCTGAGGTATGCTCAGTCTCACCAAAGTCGTCACAATAAATTTATAGATTGTGACCAAAATATTCAAAGCGCTGTGATTTTATTTCAATTTCTTTATTTACTTAATACTTTATTCAGAGTTCATAAATTTTAAATATTTATTTAGTATAGTAAAACAAATTAACTTTGTTCCACAGAAAAAAAAATAAAATAAATATATATGTATATATATACAAAATTTAAATATGTAGTTTTTTTTTTCAAAAGGATAAAAATTTAATAATAAAATAAAGATATTCTTGGAGAAGTGTCAGTCCTTGAATATCTTTGATAGATCTTCCTTCTTCAAGCCCCTGATTTTGTATTTATAATTATATAAATTTTTGCAATTATTTTGGACACAGTCGACGTTAAACCACCTGTCGTGTCTTAATAATTATTATACCTTGATTTTGATATTTTTTTCATATAAAATATCCTTATATATTTTGATGTTAGCAATTATTTTGGACACAGTCGACGTTAAACCACCTGTCGTGTCTTAATAATTATTATGTTTTGATTTTGATATTTTTTTCATATAAAATATCCTTATGTATTTTAATTTTATTAACTATTTTGGACCCAGTCGACGTTAAACCACCTGTCGTGTCCTAATAATTATTATATTTTGATTTTGATATTTTTTTCATATAAAATATCCTTATGTATTTTAATTTTATTAACTATTTTTGGACCCAGTCGACGTTAAACCACCTGTCGTGTCCTAATAGTTATTATACCTTGATTCGATATTTTTTTATATAAAATATCCTTATGTATTTTAATTTTATTAACTATTTTGGACCCAGTCGACGTTAAACCACCTGTCGTGTCCTAATAGTTATTATGCCTTTGTGCCTCTAGAGCTTAGTTGACTTGTTCTTCCTAGGTGTATGTGCCTTTGAAGTAATATTTCAAGTACCCTTCATATGAAAAGTGTGCGTCTTATATACCTGAACAGCCGAGCTTTTTATGTAGCGTTTCATTTTTGTTTACTGCTGGTTTGCTGATCTTTGTTTATTTTTCCGTTGTTAGTTTTGCTATCTCATCTGGCATACAGTACTCATTTTGGGTTTCTATTTTCCTTTGCGCTCTCTTCTCGTCATCTTTGAATAATTATTACGGCGAAAACTTTTGACAACTCTTGCTTGTTCTTCCTGTATCTTGTTTTGATTCTTTACTTCACGTGTAGTAGTCTAATTTCCAACAATTAAATAAGTGTATATAAAATAAATTTCGTAAGTATTTTATATCTTTTATTCATAATATTTATTATTCTGATAATATTACATTATTTTCAGGTTACAATAATTCAATATAAAGTTTCCAGTTTTCTTCATATTTTGTGCACATGCACATACGGGGTGGATTTCTTTTGTTTGTTTTCTTCTTTGGTAAGTTAGTGCATTTAGTGAAATTTATTAAATTCAAAAATTTTTTTTTAATACTTTCAGGTCTCTAGGTGGAAGCATGTAGGAGGAAAATTCAATAAAGAAATTTCCATCCTTACATTTCCCGCTTTCTTCGGGAAAAACAAAAAAAAAAAATATTATTGTTTTATGGAACAATATGTACGGCTGCTTCGCCACGTTTACTAATCCTCACCAGATATATCACGTTGTTCACGGTGCGCCGAAATGTACTACGTTTATTGCGTTTCTGTTGGGATTTTACCTCACGTATCTGAGTTTCCAGTTCAGCCGGCCATGTGGTGCATTTAATTTTTGACAATTTATCGCCTGCGTTTGTTATGTTCGGTGGTAATGTTGACGATGTATTCATCATTGCTTCCATTTGCTGCCAATTACAGTCCAGTTCGATGATGTCTTCAATTATATCATGGCATGGTGTTTTTATGGGTTCCCAGAGAAGCGATGGTTTAACGTTTTCTTGCTGTATTGTACTGTTGGAACGTTCGACATTGTTTTCTTGGACATCTTCTAATTGAACTTGCGGGCCTGTCTTTGATCGCCAACCGCTGGCTTTGGGGAGTGTTACACGATCTGTTGGCGTGATTTTTGGTATGACTTTAGTGCTTTCTTTAATACCTTTATTAACTTGTGTTTTTTTCTTTTTAGGTTGCCTTTTGATATCTTTGGACTTCCTCATTACTTTGTGTATTTCGCTCTTGATTTTTAATTTGGATTCGACCACTGGTACATATTTCGTGCGTGGCCTCTGTTCTTGTAGTTGTTCCAACCGTTGTCGAAATTTGATAATGGATGTTTTGAATTTTTTGTCTTGCTGACTCATCTTGACGGTATTTGCTAATCTTTGTAAATGACTGCATTATCTGAGTAAGTTTCTTTTTATACTTTAAGGGATATCGGTATCGTTTTGTTTTACCGTAAATTTTAAACTTTAACTTATTCCGTTAATAAAGTTATCCTTTTAGGTGTTGATAGGTTTTACGATGTACCCTACAGTCGGTATTTTGAACATTGACATGTATATGTTAGTATTTATTTCGAAACTTTTTTTTGGTTTCCATAATATATTTTTAAATCTGAAATGTGGGCTGTTATTATTTTGTTTGTTCTGACTGCTTTCAGGCTAACTATAACTGGAGATATGAATGTTTTTACTTGGTAAGGGCCTTCAAATTTCGGAGCTAATTTTGCTGAAAAATCAGCTGCCGCTTTAGACAGTGGATGTTGTTTGACTAGTACCAACTGATCGATCTTAGGCTTCCACCTCCTTCGTTTTTCGTTATAGTATTTAGCTTGGGTAGTGGCTGCTGCCTGTAAATTTTGTCGAACTTTGTGAAAAATCTCTTGGAGTTTATCTGCCCTCCTTAAAGGTGTTGTAGCTACAGTACCAGTACCTATTGTGCATTCGTCAAAAAGTGTAGCTGGTAATCTTGGCTCCCGTCCTTGTACTAAATATGCTGGGCTGTATTTGGTTGAATCTGACACTGACGTGTTGAAAGCCAAGGTTACTTCCGGCAACATTTCGTCCCAACGTCTGTGTTCTCCTTGTGTCATCTGGGCTATCATCGTTTTAATGGTCCGATTGGCACGTTCCGTGGGGTTTTCTTGAGGAGTATATGGTGCTGTAAGTTGATGTCGAATACCCATTTTGGATAGCCATTCCTTAAACAGGTTGCTGGTGAATTGAGGACCATTATCGGTGATAATATGTTTCGGAGCTCCAAATCTACATAATATCCTTTCTCTGATAGCTTTTATGGTATTCTCGCTGGTAGCTCTTCGCATGGGGATCAGTTCCACCCATTTAGAAAATTTATCCAATATAACGAGTAGCATTGTGTTACTACTTCTTGACCGTGGTAATGGACCTACAAAGTCAGCGGTGATGGTGGTGAAAGGTTCTTCGGCTATTGTGGTAAGCATCATTCCAGCTGGTTTATTCATCATAGGTTTATATTTTTGACATAAATCACATCGTTTAACGTAATTAGCGATGTCCTTGGCCATCCCAGGCCAGTAATAACGATTCTGCACTCGTTTAACAGTTTTCCTTATGCCAAAATGTCCAGCATGTGCTTCATTATGGTTTTCTTCTATTACGCGTTGACGTTGTTCTTCGGGAACACATAATCTCCACTTGCTTTCAGTTTGTTCAGTCTGAGTTATTGGAAGATATTTGTACAACTGTTGATTACAAATGGTAAAGTCTGGATTTTCACTTGGTCTCTCACGAGTGTTTTGAAATTTTCTTCGATACCACTTTTCCGGTTTGTTGTTTTCTAGAGTGGTTATTATTTGATTGATATCTCCTACGGGTTGTCTTGACAGAGTGTCTGCCACTACGTTGTGTTTGCCGCGTCGATATTGTATGTCAAACTGAAATTGTTGAAGTTCCAGTGCTCAACGTGCAATGCGACCAGTGGGATTCTCGATGGAGTTGAGCCATTTCAGGGCCAGATGGTCCGTGATTATTGTAAAATGATAGCCCTCCAGGTATGGCTTCATTTTTCGGATTGCCCACACTATGGCTAAGCACTCCTTCTCCGTTGCTGAGTAGTTGATTTCAGGTGTGGTAAGATGCCGACTAGCATAGGCTATAACCTTTTCTATACCCTCGAAATTCTGTGTAAGGACGGCCCCTATTCCGATATTGCTGGCATCTGTTTGCAGATAGAAGCGTTGATTAAAATCAGGGCATGCAAGCACAGGTGCTTCTGTGAGACGTTTTTTAATTTCGAGAAAGGCTTCTTGCTGTTTGTTATCCCATTTCCAATGTTTCCCCTTCTTCAACATCGTAGTCAGTGGATGAGTAATTTTTGCAAAATCTGGTACAAATCGGCGATACCAGGACGCGATTCCCAGGAATTGTCTTATTTGTCTGATGTTGGCAGGAGGTTGTAAGTCGCGTATAGCTGCAACTTTGTCTGGGTCCGTATGAATTCCTTGTGAACTAACTAAGTGCCCCAGATATTTAGTTTCTGTTCGGAAAAATTCGCTTTTATCCACGTTTATCCGAAGGTTGGCTGCTTTCAAGCGACTCAGTACTTCTTTTAAATTTTCTAGATGGTGCTCGAATGATGTACCAGTTACAATGATGTCATCTAAGTATGCAAAAGCGTATGGTTCCAGATCTGCTCCTATCACTTGATCGAGCGCTCGTTGAAACGTCGCTGGTGCTGAATGGAGACCAAAAGGTAACACTCGCCATTGGAACAAACCTCTTCCGGGCACTGTAAACGCCGTGTATTGTTTGCTATTTTCATCCATTGGGATCTGCCAATAACCGTCTTTGAGATCTATACTGCTAATATACTTAGCATTACGCAATCGGTCAAGAATGTGATGGATTCGGGGCAATGGGTATGCATCAGGTATAGAGTGGGAATTCAGCTGCCGGTAGTCTACGCAAAATCTCCACTCGCCATTCTTTTTACGGACTAACACGATTGGTGCACTGTATGGACTTCGAGATGGTTCGATGCATCCTTTACCTAGCAGTTCATTTACCTTGTTGTCAATGATTCCTTGCATGGCCGGGTTTTTTGGAAAATAGCGTTGTTTAATGGGCCGGTCATCTTTCATTATGATTTTATGAGTGGTAATATTGGAAGTTCCCTTGAGTTTTCCAAACGCGATCAGTTCCTGGTTTATATATTCTTGCGCTATTGTCAATTCCTCTTGTTTGGTTAAGAAAATATTTGTAGGTATCTTACAACATGTCGTTTTCTTGGTTTCTTTTAGTCGGACATTGATTCCACCGATTGTTATTGTAGCTCTCATTGCTTTGAAGAAATCCAAACCAAGTATAAGAGGATCGACACTTTCAGGTAAAATGAGAAGATCACCTTGAACCGTCTGTTGGCCTAATTTGATATTGGCTGTAATTCCTTCATCAATATGTTTCGAGCTGCCGTCCGCCATACGTATTCGTGTTAATGGAAGATCCCTTCGAAATCCTGTGTTTAAAATTCGTGCCAAGGACTCACTGATGAAACTCCTAGAGGCTCCGGTATCCAACGTTGCTTCCACTGTTTTCCCATTAAGTTGGACTTTGGCCACAATACGAGCCTCGTTAACTTGAATCTCTTCTAGAATTTCGCAGGGTCGTGGTTTTGTGTGAACGTCCTTCCTGCTACCGAACGTTCCCCTTCGCCGTTTCCCGAATCTCGTCTACAACAATCAATAGTTCGGACATTTTTATTTCCACAGATCCAACAGAACCAAACCTGTTGATTTCTACATCCTCTTGCGATGTGCCCTTGTTTACCACATCGTCTGCAGGCCTTAGATACATCTGAAATCCTTTGTTCAGAGGTTTGTACTATGTGATTTCTTTCGTCTCTCGTTCGTTGAGGTGCGGTTTTGTCTTGCTCTATACGAATGGCTTCATATTCGCCTGCCATTAAGATCAATTCCCCTAACGTTTTGAAGTCATGTCGACGAATGTATAATTGATAATCAGGATGTGCGTTCCGATATATTCTTTCGAGTTGTGCAGTTGATGTCATATCCGCGTGTCGCATCAATGTTTGAAGAGCTCCGACATAGACTTTGAAAGTTTCTCGGGGTTTCTGTCTGCGTGCTCGGATTTCATCTTCCAGTTTTTCAAAGTATCGGGTTGGCAGGAAAAATAAGAAAAAATCAGTTTTGAATGCTGTCCACGACTTCCAATGCTGGTTATTATTCCTGTACCAAGCAAGTGCCTCGTCTTTGAGTAATTCAGGCATCGTACGGGGAAGCAGATGTACATTTATGTCATAAGTCTCCGCTAGTTCTTCAACTCGTTCGATAAATGCTAATGGATCTTTACCTCCATCATATTTAACTGACCACTTCCGTACGTGTTCGATGGTTTGTAGGTATGAGTGTGAAGGGGGAAATATAGGACTCATTTCATTGCCTGGGATTTGAAGGGTTGGTGTGGACCGGCTGTGTCGGAGGGCCAGTTCTTTCAATCTCTGTGTGATGTTTGAATCTAGATTATCGTCATCAATGAAGTTAGTAATCCTTTTTCGTAAGTCTTCCACAGACCCATTGGCTTCAAGCCCAAATTCTGTAGCGTAAGATATCAATTCTTCTTTCCTGGCGTTATATACCCAAGATTTGCTTAGATTCCCACTCTTTCGAGATTCCTGTTCGACCACGTCTAATTTTCCTTTTACTACGGTTGACATTTTACTTGAATTTGTTTACTGAACTTTGAATATTTTGGTCCCTGCTCGGGCGCCAACTGTAACGACCCTTTCTCGCAGTCGTTGCCTATTTGCTGAGGTATGCTCAGTCTCACCAAAGTCGTCACAATAAATTTATAGATTGTGACCAAAATATTCAAAGCGCTGTGATTTTATTTCAATTTCTTTATTTACTTAATACTTTATTCAGAGTTCATAAATTTTAAATATTTATTTAGTATAGTAAAACAAATTAACTTTGTTCCACAGAAAAAAAAATAAAATAAATATATATGTATATATATACAAAATTTAAATATGTAGTTTTTTTTTTCAAAAGGATAAAAATTTAATAATAAAATAAAGATATTCTTGGAGAAGTGTCAGTCCTTGAATATCTTTGATAGATCTTCCTTCTTCAAGCCCCTGATTTTGTATTCCTCTGACCTTATTGTTGGTGTGAGACCTCCGGTCGTATTCAAGTACAATTATGCCTTCGTTTGGAGATTTTCGTTATAGTCAGTCTCCTTTGTGTATTACAGAGAATTACTTTGGACACAGTCGACGTGATACCACCTGTCGTGTCTTAATAATTATCTAGTAATTATTCCTTCCGAAAGATATTTTTTTTTTGTTATATAAAATATCCTTATAATTATATAAATTTTTGCAATTATTTTGGACACAGTCGACGTTAAACCACCTGTCGTGTCTTAATAATTATTATACCTTGATTTTGATATTTTTTTCATATAAAATATCCTTATATATTTTGATGTTAGCAATTATTTTGGACACAGTCGACGTTAAACCACCTGTCGTGTCTTAATAATTATTATGTTTTGATTTTGATATTTTTTTCATATAAAATATCCTTATGTATTTTAATTTTATTAACTATTTTGGACCCAGTCGACGTTAAACCACCTGTCGTGTCCTAATAATTATTATATTTTGATTTTGATATTTTTTTCATATAAAATATCCTTATGTATTTTAATTTTATTAACTATTTTTGGACCCAGTCGACGTTAAACCACCTGTCGTGTCCTAATAGTTATTATACCTTGATTCGATATTTTTTTATATAAAATATCCTTATGTATTTTAATTTTATTAACTATTTTGGACCCAGTCGACGTTAAACCACCTGTCGTGTCCTAATAGTTATTATGCCTTTGTGCCTCTAGAGCTTAGTTGACTTGTTCTTCCTAGGTGTATGTGCCTTTGAAGTAATATTTCAAGTACCCTTCATATGAAAAGTGTGCGTCTTATATACCTGAACAGCCGAGCTTTTTATGTAGCGTTTCATTTTTGTTTACTGCTGGTTTGCTGATCTTTGTTTATTTTTCCGTTGTTAGTTTTGCTATCTCATCTGGCATACAGTACTCATTTTGGGTTTCTATTTTCCTTTGCGCTCTCTTCTCGTCATCTTTGAATAATTATTACGGCGAAAACTTTTGACAACTCTTGCTTGTTCTTCCTGTATCTTGTTTTGATTCTTTACTTCACGTGTAGTAGTCTAATTTCCAACAATTAAATAAGTGTATATAAAATAAATTTCGTAAGTATTTTATATCTTTTATTCATAATATTTATTATTCTGATAATATTACATTATTTTCAGGTTACAATAATTCAATATAAAGTTTCCAGTTTTCTTCATATTTTGTGCACATGCACATACGGGGTGGATTTCTTTTGTTTGTTTTCTTCTTTGGTAAGTTAGTGCATTTAGTGAAATTTATTAAATTCAAAAATTTTTTTTAATACTTTCAGGTCTCTAGGTGGAAGCATGTAGGAGGAAAATTCAATAAAGAAATTTCCATCCTTACAAAATAAAATCATTTAATTAAATTAATCAAAAGTAAATTTAATATTTTTATTTTCTTAAATTGTCAAATTCTTAATTCTGTTGAGTTTAAAGTACTCACGCTTGTCGAACAAATTTATGTATGATAGTTGAGAAAGTTTACAATCGGTTGGGTAAGATTCGCATATGTAACGTCCTTTGTCTCAGATTTTTTTTTTAACCTTATAATAAAGATATGTCTAATCGGCACGATTCCACTGTGTACATATTTTCCAAATTAATAAAACTGTCTTTATCATATATTATTGCTACATGAACTTTCACTTAAAACACTTATAGTGTTGTCGTTAGAATCTTTAAGATTTCTACAAGATCATTCAAAAGCACGACTTGTTTAATATTTCTATTAAAAACAGTATATAAGACTGTTTAATTCGCTTTATATATTGCACCCGACATCACAGTTGCACTAAGTTATTTCATGCAATAAATACGGGAAGGTTTTGTAGTAATCATTTCTTCTGATCAATAACATTACAAATGCAATATGCTATTTTTTTTTATTACATTGCAACAAAAATTGTCAATTATAATTTTAATTTTTTATTTTTATTTTTATTTTTTTTTAAATACAACAAATCAAAAATTTAATCATTTCTTCACTCGCTCTTTTTTTTTATTTTATTATCATTAATTGATATTTCCAAAATAATTGTTTATGCAAGTTAAATACTTCTTACTACAATATTATTATCAATATTATTGTTACTTTACTTTTAATAATTTATTTTGTATAAAAATTTTTAAAGTAAACATTGTAAGTTCCATGTTGGTTTTGTATCTATATCACAAAAGTGTTTCATTTAAACATAAATATTTTAATCCATTAACTTGTGTTTAATGTTTCTTTTTTTTTTTTAACTTTGTATATGTTTAGAATCTAATTTAATTATTTTTAATTCGTGTTAACTCTTCGCGTTTCTAAGCACGATTGCTTTCACTTAGGTAGTTTATTATTTTCGTACGGGGCAGGATCGCCATATAATAAAAATGCGTCCGCTTATGTTCATATATGATTCTTTATTAATATTAGCTGTGTTTCAGCAAACATGATCCGCTCAAAGATCTGAATCATCTTTGCTGAAACGATACGGATCACGTTTGAAAATAATTGGCAACGCATGAAATATGCCAGTTGGGTTTGTGTACAAAATTTTTTGATTTATGTGAATAATTTTGGCGCTAAAAAAATAAGTGAGAAAATTTTGAATACAAAAAATCTAAAACTTGGAAAATAAATAAAATCTGTTGAAATGTCTGAAGTACGAAATGTAAGTTTTTATTTAGTATTTACTTAAAAACTTAAATTTAATTCTATAGTAAATAAATGAAAATTGCAGATTTTATTAGAATCATCAAGCGAAACTGACTCTTCCATTCCATTTTTAAATACTAGTTCAAGTGTATTAAACTCAAGGGATGAAGTGCATCAGCATGGATATAGTGGAAGTTTTGTGGAAACGATCAGTAATTCTTTCGTTAAAGATTATTTGATTGGTATTTGCGCATAAAAAATACAATTGCTATATATTAATTATGTTTCATTTTTTAATAGATTTGTTAATAAATTCCAATCAGCGAATGCAAAATAACCGTGATGATCACAATCGGACGAGAGTAATGAAGGAATTTTATACATTTTTGTGGTATATGGCAAATATGAATACTTTTTGCGAATTTGGTATTTGTTTTGACATACCAAGAGCTTCTGTATGGAGGATAATTGAAAGAACTAGTGTTTAGCTTATATCAATTGGACACTAATTTATTAAATACGCACTTGCTAATAATGCAAAAGTGGAAACTTCGAAAAAATTCCCGTTCGTAATTGGTTGCATAGACAGTACACATGTAAATATGAATGCACCACACCATAGCAAATAGGCTTATTTCAAAAGAAAGCATGACTATAGCTTAATCTTGCAGATAGTTTGCGATGAAAATGGTTTTTTTATAAACGTTTATGTTGGAGAGCCTGGATCCTTATGTATTGTTCTGTTTTAATTAAATAAATGTATTCAACTTAATTTCATTTCATTTCAAATTAATTGATTTTAATAAATTATCAAACAACACTTTTTCAATAATAATAAAACGTAAATAAATAAGGTAATAATTTTAATTATAGTAATAGTTAAAACATTATTTTAAACAAAGAAATAAATAATAACGACATATTAAATAAATAAGTACATAAAATAAATAATAAATAAATAAAATCAATAATAAATAAATATAAATGTAGATTTGTTTATAATTTTACTGCACCGTTGCATCGCATTGCCAACCTCATTTGCATTAAAATACGTTCCACTTTTATCTTTTACACACATTCCACATTGAACCAGAAAGTGAACCAGATCAATTGCTGGTTCACCCCATTGTTTTTGTTTTGCATGTAAAATTGAGCGGATCATGTTTGCTGAAACGCAGCTAATAGCTAATAGCAGCTAATAGCTGCGTTTCAGCAAACATGATCCGCTCAATGATCTAAATCATCTTTGCTGAAACGATACGGATCATGTTTGAAAATAATTGGCAACGCATGAAATATGCCAGTTGGGTTTGTGTACAAAATTTTTTGATTTATGTGAATAATTTTGGCGCTAAAAAAATAAGTGAGAAAATTTTTAATACAAAAAATCTAAAACTTGAAAAATAAATAAAATCTGTTGAAATGTCTGAAGTATAAAATGTAAGTTTTTATTTAGTATTTACTTAAA
>NC_051846.1:129000892-129009422 GCF_002237135.1 Teleopsis dalmanni | reverse complement strand
AGAGCTCCAAATCCCAGAAGCACAACGTCAGCGAAATATAAAACATATCAAAGAAAACACAGAAGTATGTAAACAACTTCGAGTCAAGCAAGATCAACAAAAGTTACCAGTACAAATACAAAAGGCACAACGACAACAAGGTCCAAGATATATCAAAGAAAACCCAGAAGTATTTAAACAATTCCGAGACAAGCAAGATCAACAAAAGGTACTAGGTCAAATACAACTTCAACAACAGCAAGATACTAAACCTCAAATGGAATCAAGCGTAGAACAACCGTATACATCATTAACTGAAGTAGTAGAAACTTCATCACTTTGTATACCTCAAGAACAAGCACATTTAAACACTTCGCTAATACCATGGCAACAAGTACAAGATATTCAACGACGAATTACACAAAAGGATGAAGTCATCAAACACAATACAACGCAAGTTCAAATGATTGATAAAATAATAAGTTTTACCCAACCACCACCACAACTAGGTTTAATAAAACACGTTAGTCAACAGGAACAACTATCACAGCAAGGAAAAAATAATCCTACTCACATGAAGGACAAAGTAGTCGGTTACCCGGCACAAGCAAGAAAATATTATCACGGAACTCAGAATCCAACCATCGTTCAAAATCGGCAGCGACAGATGAAATATCCAAGTATGCTTCATCAGAAGGGTGATGATCACCACATCAGAGACCAACACAATTTTTACAAAATTTTTAAAACTCCAAAGAAACGAAATCGTGCCACCAGGTAGTATCTCATCTTAACTTCACTTCCCGAAGAAGGAAGGAAATGTAAGGATGGAAATTTTTACCAATTTCCAACCTACATATAACTAGTGTGCAGTTAATACCTGAAATAAAAATTGATTAATTTTTATATAATATTTTGAAAGTAAATAACTTACCATAAACCCACCCCCGCATGCACGTAACTGCACCAGTTGAATAAAACCTGAGGTTACATTGAAAATTTAAAAGAATGCAAAATATATTCAAATAAATAAATATTGTACCTACCTTATTTATTTATTATTTAAACTTGTACTTTTAATATTTTTAATATTTATTTTTATTTTAATAAATAAATATAAATATTTAAAGCCGCCACTACCGACACTAAGCTAAACACGTTTCAAAACAAAACAAATGCACAACACAAGAAACGTCAAAAAAAAGCTTTTGTGCAAAGAGCTTTGTGTTAAAATTGATGCGCGCGCATATTAACTACGGCGAAAGCGCAAAACAGCAACGACGTCAAAAATCCAAGCCAGCTGTAAACTAAGCTTTGCGCTACGTTAAAGTTTGGTCTGATGCGTATATAAGAAGACGCATTTACTTAGAAGAAGGCAGTCAGTGATCAACACACAAAGTGTTCAGAAGCAGACAGAGGCTTGTTATCAACTTTCGAAGACAAGAAAACGCACCAGGGACTTGGACAGTCAAATACAACATACAAAGTCGGCCGCAGAGTTAAGTATAAATAGAGACTTACATAACAAATTTTCCTTTGATTTGTATATTCCTCCCCGGTAGCAGATATAAGCGTGGACACGTTCATATCTGGTTACTACACCCTAATATAAAGCGTAAACACGTTTTATTCCTCCTACAACCACCGCACATAAGCGTGAACACGTTTATATCCTTTCCCAGTAGCAAATATAAGCGTGAACACGTTCATATCTTGCTATTAAAACTTAATATAAAGCGTGAACACGTTTTAGATCCTTTCCTACTTACTAAGCCTACTTACTATATATATATATAGGCGTGAACACGTCTATAGATAATAACGTCTATAACCCGTAAACTTTTCTTCCACAACAGATATCATAATTTTTATAAATATCAAATATAAATGAATAAACATTGTTAGTTTTAAGACAACTTAATAATAAATAAATATTGAAATCAAACACCGTCTTTATCCTTTAAAAATTTATTGTAACGACCCAGGACCAACCTCTGAGTATTACCCCGGCAAACAGAGCGACGGAAAATTGTCGTTACAATTGGCGCCCGAGCAGGGACAGTGTTCAAGGATTTTTTTTAATAAAGAAGTTATCCCAGCCAAAATCAAGTATGACCGTGTTCAGGAGATTTTAAATACGAAAGCAAACAGGAAACTATGTAAACCGAAAGAAAGTATGATTTTATCATCAGAATGAATGGCACAAGCTAACGTTACCACAAAGTAAAATATAAACACAAGACGTCCAAAGATTAAATGCCTCATGTCGATCATGGCTTCATCATATGCTCATGTCGTAGAACAGATAAGGAAGTGGTCGGTACGTTAAGACGGACGAAAGAATCCATTGGGTTTTATAGAAAGAATAGAAGAACTAGCAGATATTTACGCCATTAACGTAAATCTTGTTCCCAAGACGATGCCTATACTTCTCGAAGACAAAGCACTAATGTGGTATCGCAATAATAATAAGCATTGGCAGTTATGGACAACTTTTAAAATCGACTTCCTAAAATTTTTCATTTCCTCTAAATATTTTGAAAAATTAGAAGACGAGGTGCGATTGCGGCTTCATAAACCAAAGGAAAAATTCAAGGATTATTTTATCGACATTCAAAATTTAATGCGATGAGCTTGCCTGGATCCAGATTCACAATTAGAGCGAATATATCGCAACATGAACACAGATTACAAAGTGTACATGAAACATCAAGACTTCACAAGCTTAAATGAGTTAGCAACACTTGCTGATGACTTTGAAGAACTTCACACAACACAGCACAAAGTGAGTCGAGACCATGTTCAAGAAGAAACTATCCACATGTGCACAATAGTTGAGCACCCACCAATAATGCTATTACAGAGTACAATGAGACTCATATCCACGACGCCAGTACGAGTTGAAGATTACTATAGTCTAGGTCCCGTATCATCTGTCCGGAACCAGCAGCAAAGTAACCAACAACCCAACCAGTCGATAGCTGCGCAAACACCAGCTAGAATAAATAGAATTGCAACTTCAAAGACAGCATCACTATCCAAGCCAAGTATAATACAAAGCATGCAATGTCGAATTTACCCAGAGCAGCAGTCAGTAGAACTGCGAGAAAATTTACAAGCGCAAACGCCATGTAAATGCCTCATATCAAACAAAGAGATACAAGAGCTCCAAATCCCAGAAGCACAACGTCAGCGAAATATAAAACATATCAAAGAAAACACAGAAGTATGTAAACAACTCCGAGTCAAGCAAGATCAACAAAAGTTACCAGTACAAATACAAAAAGCACAACGACAACAAGGTCCAAGATATATCAAAGAAAACCCAGAAGTATTTAAACAATTCCGAGACAAGCAAGATCAACAAAAGGTACTAGGTCAAATACAACTTCAACAACAGCAAGATACTAAACCTCAAATGGAATCAAGCGTAGAACAACCGTATACATCATTAACTGAAGTAGTAGAAACTTCATCACTTTGTATACCTCAAGAACAAGCACATTTAAACACTTCGCTAATACCATGGCAACAAGTACAAGATATTCAACGACGAATTACACAAAAGGATGAAGTCATCAAACACAATACAACGCAAGTTCAAATGATTGATAAAATAATAAGTTTTACCCAACCACCACCACAACTAGGTTTAATAAAACACGTTAGTCAACAGGAACAACTATCACAGCAAGGAAAAAATAATCCTACTCACATGAAGGACAAAGTAGTCGGTTACCCGGCACAAGCAAGAAAATATTATCACGGAACTCAGAATCCAACCATCGTTCAAAATCGGCAGCGACAGATGAAATATCCAAGTATGCTTCATCAGAAGGGTGATGATCACCACATCAGAGACCAACACAATTTTTACAAAATTTTTAAAACTCCAAAGAAACGAAATCGTGCCACCAGGTAGTATCTCATCTTAACTTCACTTCCCGAAGAAGGAAGGAAATGTAAGGATGGAAATTTTTACCAATTTCCAACCTACATATAACTAGTGTGCAGTTAATACCTGAAATAAAAATTGATTAATTTTTATATAATATTTTGAAAGTAAATAACTTACCATAAACCCACCCCCGCATGCACGTAACTGCACCAGTTGAATAAAACCTGAGGTTACATTGAAAATTTAAAAGAATGCAAAATATATTCAAATAAATAAATATTGTACCTACCTTATTTATTTATTATTTAAACTTGTACTTTTAATATTTTTAATATTTATTTTTATTTTAATAAATAAATATAAATATTTAAAGCCGCCACTACCGACACTAAGCTAAACACGTTTCAAAACAAAACAAATGCACAACACAAGAAACGTCAAAAAAAAGCTTTTGTGCAAAGAGCTTTGTGTTAAAATTGATGCGCGCGCATATTAACTACGGCGAAAGCGCAAAACAGCAACGACGTCAAAAATCCAAGCCAGCTGTAAACTAAGCTTTGCGCTACGTTAAAGTTTGGTCTGATGCGTATATAAGAAGACGCATTTACTTAGAAGAAGGCAGTCAGTGATCAACACACAAAGTGTTCAGAAGCAGACAGAGGCTTGTTATCAACTTTCGAAGACAAGAAAACGCACCAGGGACTTGGACAGTCAAATATAACATACAAAGTCGGCCGCAGAGTTAAGTATAAATAGAGACTTACATAACAAATTTTCCTTTGATTTGTATATTCCTCCCCGGTAGCAGATATAAGCGTGGACACGTTCATATCTGGTTACTACACCCTAATATAAAGCGTAAACACGTTTTATTCCTCCTACAACCACCGCACATAAGCGTGAACACGTTTATATCCTTTCCCAGTAGCAAATATAAGCGTGAACACGTTCATATCTTGCTATTAAAACTTAATATAAAGCGTGAACACGTTTTAGATCCTTTCCTACTTACTAAGCCTACTTACTATATATATATATATAGGCGTGAACACGTCTATAGATAACAACATCTATAACCCGTAAACTTTTCTTCCACAACAGATATCATAATTTTTATAAATATCAAATATAAATGAATAAACATTGTTAGTTTTAAGACAACTTAATAATAAATAAATATTGAAATCAAACACCGTCTTTATCCTTTAAAAATTTATTGTAACGACCCAGGACCAACCCCTGAGTATTACCCCGGCAAACGGAGCGACGGAAAATTGTCGTTACCTGTTGAAAGTATAATACTGCGTTTTGAAATTATATAGCTCCGCCTGAAAATGATTATAGTGTATCGATTTCACGCCATTTTGAAAATATAAAACTGTGTTGTGAAATTATATAGCACCGGCTAAAAATTATTATAATGCATCGAATCCATGCCACGTTGAAAATATAATACTGTGTTTTGAAATTATATTGCTCCGGCTGAAAACTATTATAATGCATCGATTTCACGCCATTTTGAAAATATAATACTGTGCTTTGAAATTATATAGCTCCGGTTAAAAATTATTATAGAACATCGAATCGACGCCACGTTGAAAATATAATACTGTGTTTTGAAATCATATAGCTCCGGCTGAAAATGATTATAGTGCATCGATTTCACGCCACTTTGAAAATATAATACTGTGCTTTGAAATTATATAGCTCCGGCTGAAAATTATTATAATGCATCGAATTCATGCCACGTTGAAAATATAATACTGTGCTTTGAAATTATATAGCTCCGGCTGAAATTGATTGTAGTGCAGAAGTGCACCATGGTGGAATAAAAAGTTAGCCAAGCTAAGAGTCGAATCCCGGAGACTCTTCAACAAGGCAAAAACCAACGGTGAATGGGACAATTATAAAAATGCCCTCACCGCCTACAATAAAGAAATTAGAAGGGCAAAAAGAGAATCATGGAGAGGCTTTTGCTCAGAGATTCAAAACTTAAGCAATAGCGCAAAAATCCACAGGGTTATCTCGAAAAGCCACACTAATCCCATTGGGCTTCTAAAACGACCTGATGGTCTTTATACCAATGACTGCAAAGAGTCACTTATACTTCTAACAGAAGTACACTTTCCGGGATCTACAATTTACGACCAATCAATCTCCCAGCTTAGTTCCCTGGTGACCAAAAGGATCAGAAACAATGACTGGAAGATTGCTCGTAAAATCTTCACTGAAGATAAAATTAAATGGGCGATCAACTCATTTTCTCCTTTCAAAGCACCTGGAGCAGACGGAATATTTCCAGCACTCCTACAAAAGGGACTAACTGACCTTATGCCCTACCTCATTAATATCTTTAGAGCTGGGCTGGCGATGGGAATCATTCCCACTAATTGGAAGGAAGCAATTGCCAAATACATACCTAAAGGAGGAGGTAAACCTAGCGAACTTCCTAAATCCCATAGGCCTATAAGTTTGACTACATTTCTTTTAAAAACTATGGAGAAGATAGTGGAAAGGCATATAAGGGAAGAGTATTTATCTATAAATCCACTCCACGCCAACCAGTACGCCTACCAACAAAATAAATCCACCACACATGCATTACTCAGTCTTACTAATAAAATACAGGAGTCTGTAGATTGCAAAGAATTTGCGGTGGGATGCTTTCTTGATATTGAGGGAGCGTTTGATAATACTGATCACTCACATATCGAAAGATGCCTAAATGACAGAGGAGTAGATGATACGACACGCACATGGATAAGCAATGTACTAAGAAATAGAATGGTTAAATCCATTCTCGGCAATGCCGAAATAAAAGCACATACTGTAAAAGGATGCCCACAAGGGGGTGTACTATCCCCACTCCTGTGGTCAATTGCAGTAGACGAGCTCTTGCATCGACTCAGTGCCAAACATTTCGAGGCACAAGGCTATGCTGACGATATAGTCATACTTGTCAGGGGTAAATATGAAGACATGATCTCATATCGACTCCAACAAGCCCTGAACATCGTTAGTAGATGGTGCAGTGAAGTAGGATTAAATGTAAATCCTAAGAAAACAAGTCTGGTAGTCTTCACAAAGAAAAGGAAGAGAGTACTTTCCAATTACCCATTCCTAAATGGAGAAGAGCTAGTATCCGTTACCCAAGTAAAATACCTGGGAATGATTCTAGATGAGAAGTTGACGTGGAATTCTCATGTAGACAATGTTATACGAAGAGCCAGAGAGGCATTATGGACCAGCAGAAACCTCATTGGTAAGCACTGGGGCCTTAATCCAAAACTCAGCCTTTGGATGTACACATCTATTGCCAGACCAATTGTAACTTATGGGTCAGCTATCTGGTACAAAAAAGCACAACAGAAGACTGTAATAGATAAACTTCGTAAGCTGCAGAGATTAGCCTGCATAATGACAAGTGGAGCGATCGAGAACTGACACCGACAGACAGCAGCCCTAGAGGTTGCATTGGGGCTCCCCCCACTTCACCTACTAGTCAAAAAGGAAGCAATGACTTTTATGGCCAAGCTACAGTTGACTAGCAATCAATCAACAAGACTACTCGATAACTCCCTGTTAGGTAGGGAAATGCAAAGAGAGGAAGGACTAAATATCACCATATCTGACATTTGCTTACCTAAATCCAACTTTCACCAAAAGTTCCTAATACTAATACCAGACAGAAATGAATGGGAACGGAACATACCTTCATTCGCTGGAGACTACCATCTGTGGTACACGGATGGCTCCAAAACGATGGAAGGAGTGGGGGCGGGAGTATATGGAGTAAGACCTAAAGAGGAAATATTTGCGAGTATGAGTAAAGAAAACTCAGTTTTTCAGGCTGAAGTACACGCAATTGAATTATGTCTCAGGGTATATAAAGGTAAACCCGTCACGGGAAAAAACATATATATCTTTTCTGACAGTAAATCGGCACTCCTGGCACTACGCTCACCTCGAGTAACCTCAAAAATAGTGTGGGAATGCCTTCTACTTCTCAAAGACCTTGCTGAAAAGAACAGAGTCCACTTAATATGGATTCCAGGGCACAGCGGTTTTAAGGGAAACGAAAAAGCAGATGAACTAGCGAGAAAAGGGGCGGCCTCATACTATATTGGGCCACAACCATTCTGCGGTCCTTCGTGGAGCTTTTTCAAACTTAAAACTAATGAATGGTTGGAAAAAGCAGCTCAAAATGATTGGGACAATACAATTACCTGCAGACAAGCAAAAGAATCCATGCCGTTTCGATCAAAAGCCAGAACTAGGGAGCTACTTATGCTGAACAGAAGTGGCATCCGACTTGTCACAGGTTTTCTAACTGGACACTGCGGAGTTAAAAAACATTTATTGAATCTAGGTATTACTGGAGACGATAGCTGTAGACTTTGTTACGAAGAAGAGGAAACAGCAGAACACATATTGTGTCACTGTGATAGTCTTGCAAGACTCAGACTTCGCTACTTATCCATTGCCTATCCGCTTATAACGGAAGTAGGCAACATCTCTCCAAAGGACATACTGGCATTCTTAACTGCTACTCGTCTATGGAACTGAAGTGGGTATGTCACAATAATCCTCGAGGATGCAGTGACGCGGAGACTACTTCCCAACCCTTCTTTGAGAAAAAAAAAAAAAAAAAAT
>NC_051846.1:128984704-129000792 GCF_002237135.1 Teleopsis dalmanni | reverse complement strand
AAATTGTCCACTGTCTTCGAAGAATATTCCCAAACTCAGCTTTTCATTGTAGAACACATTAATTTTAAAAATGTATAAGGGAACAAAAAAGTGTGAATAAAACGTACAAACTCACTTTATGTTTTTCTTAAAACTAAATATTAATTCAAATATTCATTTTTTTATACAATTTTGCTAATTTACATTTTATTTAAATACTTTCTTGTCATATTATGTATTTCTTTTCTTTGAAATAAGGATTTAAAAATTTTCCATAAACAGTAAAAAAACTGTAACTAAAACAAAAAAATCAAAATGTTATTAAACAAAAATAAATTTGCACTTATCTGCGTGTTCATCACAGCTCATACAGGCCAAATAATTATGCATTTTAAAGGATGAAAACTTTTATAAAATTTCCATTACTAATAAAATCCATAAATATCAATATTTTTTATATTTTTACATATGTATAAGACAATTGTATGAAACTTATCGAAGAAATTGCAATTTACAAATAAACAATTGTGTTGCTCTGAAAACAAAGTTTTTATTTTAGTATTTTTAGTACTTTATTACAATTACACTTAATATCCTCAAAACATTTTTGACAATCTGCAGACCAAATGAATTTCTGATTTTTTCTAAGTAAATTATGAAGAGGTTCTAAAATTATGGCACTTTTTGGTATATATTCATGATAGAAGTTTATTTTTCCGAGAAATTGTCTAATATTTTTTTGAGTCTTGGGTATTGGAAAATCTTTTATTGAAACTAAATTATCTTTCACTGGTTTTACTGTATTATTATGTATTATGTGACCAAGATATTTAACTGAATCTGAAGCAAATGTACATTTTGTAAATTTTAGTCTAAATTTTAGTCTAATAATTGTGTTATATGGTAAATATGTTCAGGAAATGACTTCGAAAATACAAGGATGTCATCGATGTAGTTTACGGCAAAATCAGTAAGATTATATTTTCTTAAAATATTGCTTAGTATTCTTTGAAATATGGCTGGTGACGTCTTCAAACCAAAAGGTAGACATGTCCATTGATAATGTCCTTCCTGAGTTACAAAGGCTGTTTTCTTCCTATCTTCAATTCTTGGTGGAATTGACCAAAAAGCAGAATTAATGTCCAGTGTCGTGAAATATGTTGAGTTTCTTGTCTTAATCACTAAATCATCAATCAATGGGAATGGGAGCTTGAGGTATCACTATTTTATTTAATTCTCTAAAATCTATACATAATCTTGATTTTCTGTTGTCTTCTTTTTGAAGGCCAATGTTACTGATGCCGCAAAAGGACTATAAGATTCCTCTATGAGATTTTTGTCAAGTAACTTTGCTACTTGTTTTTCTATTTCCTTTTTGTCTTCAACTGAACATTTATAAGGTCGCTTACTACAATATTTTTCTATTAGTAGATCAATACGCGCTTCATATTCTCTGACTGTACCAATATCATATTTGTCTTTTGCAAAGATTGATTTGTAAGTATCTATCATATTGTATATTTCTACTTGTTGTTCAGGATTTAGATTACTCATACTTATTTGAAACTCTTTCTCTATTACGTGTTCGTTAAAATTGATTGCACCTAGGTTG
Source organism: Teleopsis dalmanni (assembly GCF_002237135.1). Taxonomy (NCBI): domain Eukaryota; kingdom Metazoa; phylum Arthropoda; class Insecta; order Diptera; family Diopsidae; genus Teleopsis; species Teleopsis dalmanni. Next base: position 128,999,201 of record NC_051846.1, on the reverse strand, counting down.
GTCTCAAATTTTATTTCCTTAGAGGTATTATTTTGGTTATCATATTCATTATTTCTATCTTTTAGTTTTGTTTCATATACTTTTTGAGTGATTTTAAAATTTTCATCTTGAACCAGTTAAAATTGTTTTATGATATTCAATCCAATTAGAAAATCATATTTAAAATGTTCTCCATCAATTATATAAACATCTGCATTATCTTCAATATCAAAAATTTTAATTTTAATAGTAGTCAAACCAATTGTTTTCTTAACACCATTAATCGTAATCAAACCATCACTTTTTGAATCTTCAACTCCTTGTTTAAGTCTTATTAATTTAGAATTTATTATAGACTTTTGAGCCTGTATCATATATTCCAAATGTTTCTAACTGTGTATTCAATAATAGTCTGACTCTAACTAATGGTGTTATTATTCGTTTTTTGTATCATCACAATTAAGTTCGACATCAATCACTGAATTGTTTACTGTTTTATTATAGTTTCTCTTATGATTATATTCTTCTGTCGGTTTAAACCAGCACTGTTCTTCTTTATGGAACCGAACGCCTTTATTTAATTTTTCACAAGTTGTACATGGTTTCATTTTATCAAGCTTTCCTTTATACTCATAGGTATTTCTTTTACTTCTGTTGAAAATTTTCTTGTTATGTAGATATTCATGTTTTCCAATTTCCAAACTTATATAATGATAAGTTTGCCGTTGATTTTACAGATTCTTTATCAATTTTATCCATTACATAGTCTGGTAATCCCATTACGATAAGATTTATCAATGTTTCTTTGTCAATATGCCTATTGACCTCTAATAGTAATCTTTCCTTTTTTATGGCATATTCCAACAACGATCCAGCTTGAAATCTATATGTAAATGCATATTTTACTTGGGACCAGCCTCTGTTACCATACGTTTCACAAAAATTGTCTTTCCATACTGCCCATTCTGAATTTACCGTCAGTTTTATCAATATACTACTATACCAATCTAGACACTGCTTCTCTAGGAAATATTTTAAATTCGTAATTTTTTCTTCATCCTGTTAAATCTCAAATCTTTCACATTCGCTTTCAAATTCATTAATCCATTGGACAGCATTTGATATTTTATTTGAAAATTTTTCTATCAAAAATCTTTCAACGGTGTTACCTATTTTTTTTTCTCAGGTATATTACTGTCATTTTGTGACGACGTTGCGTCTTTTGTAATCTCATTTAAATATTGATCCCCAAACTGTATATTTTCACCCTCATCCAGATATATTTTTCTCAAATCCGTGCTAAGAGGGATCCATAAAGTACGCGTTTGATGCCTTTTTTTAAAGGAGTTTTTAATTTTCGCAAATACGTCCAAAGAGAATATAGCATTATGTTTACTTACGGGCTTTAACTCATCCGGAACCTCAAAAACACTACCATCTGGTGTCTCAATAGAGGTTATACATATTATATTTGTTTTCCCGTCCGTTGACCCCAATACTTCAAATTTAAAGCGTAGCTTTTCCATTTTTCTTGTTTATAAACAGAAATATCGTTTTATAAGACAATTATATGAAGAAATTGCAATTTACAAATAAACAATTGTGTTGCTCTGAAAACAAAGTTTTTATTTTAGTATTTTTAGTACATTAAAACAATTACACTCTATTACTTATATTACTTATATTTACCTGAAAACAAAGACACGACATTTAAGGTCTATTAGCTAAATTAACAATTCCTTATTATTTATTATTTAGAATATAACTTGTAAAATCTACAATCACGGCGGCGATATAACCTAAGAAAAAACGATATACAATAAGAATCGTTTTATCATTCGCCGGACTTGAATTGAAACGAACCGGAATTGAAAACAGTATACAAATTAAAGAAATATAGGTACCTAATTTCTTTACATATGGATTTTATATTATATTAAAAATTTTTATAAATTTAATTTTTTAAGTATAAATAATAAATATAAGGTATTTAAAATGTAAATTTTTTATATTATATAAATAATATTTATTAACATATTTAATAATAATATATATAATAATACATTTTTAATAATAAAATAAATTTGATGTAATAAAATAAAACAACTAAACATGTTTTTAATTTTCTGCATAGAATACCAAAAAAAAACATAAAACCGAACAAATAAAGCAAATAATTTGTGTAATGCACGTTTGTTTGCATTTTGTGCTCTCACTTCACCTTTTGCTTACGAATTCTTCGAAATTTTTCACTGCACTTAAATTTTGAAGACTTTGTGGTGGTTGCATATTCACCATTTAATATTTAAAATAATATGAGTTGGTCATGCAAACATGAACAAATAAAATATTGAAAATGAGATGAGTCATTCGATTGCCATTCGTACACGTATCATTATTTTACTCGAAATTCAATTATTTTAAGTAAACTAATAAATAATTGAATTAAATACAATTGGTGACTTCGACGTGATCAAAAATGTCGCAAGTCGAAACAAGCAACAATAGCACACCGGATGGAAACAACACGCCTGCAGATAGTAACGTACAAAATTTTTACAGAAACGAACAACCTTGAAGTGACATTTGACGTGTCGTTATCAAGGCACCAGCATTCTGCAAGAGGGATCCAGACCTCTACTTCATCCAGATGGAATCCCAATTCAGAAACGCAGGAATCACAACTGACCAAACCAAATATGATCATGTAGTCAGCAGTCTTGACAGCGCTACTTTAAGAAATATCGCAGACATCGTTCGTGCTCCCCCTGCAGTAGAAAAAAAAGAAAAGATTAAGAAGCGGTTAATTCAAGACTTTGCAGACTCCGAAAATCGAAAACTGCGGCGACTAGTTCAGGAGTGCCAGTTAGGTGACAGCAAGCCAACACTTTTGTTGCGCACCATGCGAGATCTAGCCAGCGGCCCCATGAATGATAGAGCAATAAAACAATTGTGGCTGGATCGTTTGTCAGAAGCAGTGCGAGCAGTCGTTTCAATTTCAGAGGCCGACTTGAACAAATGTGCGCAACAGCCAGACCTGATGTTGCAGATGGGAAACTACAATTCTGTAGCTGTCATCAGCACATCTACACAAAATAGTGAATAGCAATAGACGCTTTGAGTAAGCAGGTTGCGGAGATAAAAACTGCACAAAGACGAAGCAGAACGAGATCTCAAACTCCAGATTACAAGAGACGTTGTTCGCTTCGTACTGATTCGCAAGTAAACGTTATCCTATGTGTTACTATAACTATCGTTTCGGTGCGGAAGCAAAAAAATGTTCCTTGCCGTGTAGTTTCAGTCAACAGGGAAACCAGTAGAGACTTCATCGGTGGTGACCGATAATAAAGTACGTATAACCGCCTGTTCATCACAGATCGAAACACTCAATTCAAATTCCTGATAGATACTGGAGCTGATATCTCAATACTACCAGTGTCTCGGTTCAAAAACTCAAAAACTACAATTAACCGCAGCCGAATGGTTCGGCTATTCCAACCTACGGTAACAAGTTGCTATCAATGAACTTGGGCCTTCGTAGGAAGTTTGATTGGAATTTTATAATCGCCAATGTTTCAAAACCAATCTTGGGTGCCGATTTCTTGAAACATTTCGGTCTTGTGGTAGATGTAAAACGTAGATACCTGAGCGATACGCAAACAAAGTTGAGTACCCAATGTGCATCGGAACATACTGAATATGAGCCAGCCTTTTCCATTCAGAACGACCACAAATTCAAAGAGCTACTAAACTCATATAAGGAGGTGACAATGCCCATTTCATACAATTACAATAACGAGCCTAAAACTACGGTTCGCCACCAGATTATCAACACTGGTCAGCCTGTTTTTTCGCGGTGGCTAAATCCGCAAAAACTACAACAGCCAAGCAGAAGTTCGAGTATATGATGAAGCAAGGGATTTGTAGACCATCCAAGAGCGAATGGGCGAGTCCACTAAATATAGTGCAAAAAGGAAATGGCCATATGTTATATTAAAGATATTTAATTAGCATCCGATAACTTAGACGAGCACACACAATATGTGCGCAACGTGCTACAACGACTACATGAACATGGTCTGAAAATAAACATTGCGAAATGTGTGTTCGCACAGAAAGAAGTAACATTCCTTGTCATAAAGGAATCCGTCCACCAGGCAAGAAAATTGAAATGATTGCAAAATTTTCCAAAATCAAGGGTAGTGCATGAGCTACGGCGATTCATTTCAATCGGCAGTGATCCAGAGACGGCTTTAAAACTTAATTAGAGGTAACAAAAAACAGGATAACACTATTATTGAATGGACCGCGTATGCAGATAACGCATTTGCGGAATACAAAGAAGCCGTAATTAATGCAACAACAATGGTTAACCCAATCACAGACGCAAACCTTGTACTACACGTGGATGCCAGTAAAGTAGCGGTTGGCGTTACATTAAATCAAATCAACAACGGACAACTCGAGCCCTTGGGGTTTTACTCAAAGCGGTTGACGAACACCCAAGTGAAGTACAGCACGTACGACCGTGAGTTGCTCGCGATTTATCAAGCGGGTAACCTTGACCAATTAACAGCAAGCCAGAAAACCGACATTGAAACGAATGGTTTTCTGTCTAATCCGAATAAATCTGCACTTCAATTGAAATGGATAGTTATTCCAAATTCATCTAAGGAAATTGCATGTGATGTGTCATCAAATCGTGTGCGTCCTTTTGTAACTGAACAGTTTAGACAATGCGTCTTTAATTCAATACATAATTTGGCACATGCTGGTCGGCGAGCCACTATTAAGCAAATAGCAGAGCATGGCATGTAATCATGAGCATCAATGGTCTGACGCAATACCTTTGATTGTGTTAGGGCTTCGAAATATCTTTAAAGAAGCAACTCCAGCGGAAATGGTATATGGGACAACTCTGCGGTTGCCGAGCGATTTTCTGGAGCAAGGTAATAATGACAAAATTCAAAAACATGAATTCGTGAAAATATCAGACAGATGATGTCCCAAATACGACCAGGTCCCACATCAAACCACTCAAAAGAAAAGGTATTCTTGCAGAACGAATTGCAACATGCTACTCACGTTTTTTTGAAGGACAAATAAACAATTGAATTAAGTAGGGCAAATCCCGACAACTTCGAGAAAAGAAATTTGCAAAAAATTCGAATTTCAACTTCATTTACTATTGAATATTCGAATTCTTCGAATACTTCGTAAATTCGAATACGAGCAGCACTAGTTTATAGTTGTGTGTTTATGTGTCAGATACGGTAGTGTACTGTTTATTTTCGTTTACTGCTTTATATGCATTTATCAATAAGATGAATTTTCATGTTGCATTTGTTTTATTGAAATTTTTAGAAAAAAGCATATATACTATCAGGTAATGTAATTACTTCGCTACAAGCTATAAAGACGATTTTCTTTTTTAGGCATCCGCCCACTTAAATTCTTATAATTTTCTTAACCGTTTTTATTTACATACAATAAATTCATGTACTTAATTAAAAATGCAATTTATAAAATTTACAAATTTAATATAATTTATAAATAATTTATTAGAAAACAAGATCGTATTAGTAATTACAATACTTAAGTACAAAAACAAAAGTAACTCTTTACCTGCACCAACCGTTTCGTACATTTTATATAATATTATAAAAACAGCAATATTACAAGCAAAACTGTTTTAGTTTGCTTTCTTTAAAAATAAATAGCCGGAAGTTAAAATTATTTTTGGTTTTCAAAAATAAGTTACACACTAGAAGTTTCGTTTTTTTGGTGGAAAGTTATTTTTGATCTTTAATCTGATCTTTCTTTAATTTTAAAGAAAAATAGTAATTATTTTTGAATTATAAAATAAAAAGTAGAATTTATGAGCTATTTATACACTGAGAAGTAAAAGGTACATTATTACAATTATGTTATTATTTGAAAATATATTTTTAATATTATTCTAGCAAGTAATTCATAAGATTACTGGAACATAATATTAAATGGCAAGAAATGCTTGCGTTTTCTTTTTCACATATTTGAAAAAATTTTTTCTGCCAAAAATCGATTTTACTACTCAATATAATCTCCTTCAAGGGCAATACAATCATTCCAACGCTTTTCTAACTTCTCGATGCTGTGCTTGTAGAAGAATTTGTCTTTTACCTCAAAATATTCTTCAGTTTCAGCAATTACTTCTTCATTTAAGATGAATTTATTACCATCGATCTTTTTTTTTGAGATCACCGAATAGCCAGTAGTCGCTTGGGGCCAAATCTGGACTATATGGTAGATGAGGAAGCAATTCGAAGTATAATTCGTGCAATTTTGCCATCATTTTTATTGACTTGTGACATGGTGCATTGTCTTGGTGAAACAAAGTTTTTTTCTTCGCTATATGCGGTCATTTTTTCACAATTTCTGCTTTCAAACGATCCAGTAATGCCGTCGTGTAGTAGTTACTATTGGTGGTTTTTCCCTTTTCGGGATAGTCAATGAAGATTATACCATGTGGCTCCCAAAATACTGAAGCCATAACCTTCCCAGGTGACTGTTGTGCCTTTGGACGGTTCGGACGTGGTTCACCGGCTGCAGTCCACTCAGATGATAATCGTTTTGATTCCGGAGTGAACTGATGAATCCATGTTTCATCCATTATCACATGTCGACTCAAAAAATTTGATTTATTATGTGTAAACAACACCAAACACTGATCTGAATCATGAAATGTTGTTTTTGATCGACTGTGAGTAAACGCGGCACCCACTTTGAAAAGAGCTTATTCATGGTTAAATGTTCATGCATAATTGTAAGCACACTGCTTACAACTACAATTGTAAGCCTTCTGATATCTTTACGGTCTCAGTTATCTTACGCAATTTCAATTTACGATCACATATAACCAATTTCTGGACTTTTTTAATATTTTCTGGAGTAACCACCTCAATTGGACGACCAGGACGTTCACCATCAACGGTGTCTGTACGACGACGTTTAAATTCAGCAAACCAATAACAAACGATTCTTTTCGATAGAGTAGAGTCCGGATAGCACTTTTGAAGCCATTGCTGAGCTTGCACAGTATTCTTTTTTATCAAAAAGCAATGAAAAATTAACACACGAAATTGTTTTGAATCCATTGTTTTGAAAATAACAAAAGTAGCTTCACTTAAATGGCTGTCATTTTTTTCTGACTTATCGAAATGTTATGAAATTTTACACATACTCTTTTGAAGGTTGGTACTTCATAAACGTCATATGGATTTGACAATAGCAGTGCCATCTGTGTGTCAGTCACACGACTTATTGAGTGATGTAATAATTATTGGCATAAACCATATTGAACTATAACACTGTTTTCAAACAGTAATTGCAGCGATTTTTAATTAACAGATATTTTTTTTTTGAAAAACGTGCTTAATTGGTAATTCAATTCATTTTATTTCATTATACATTGTGACCGAAAAGTTTCCGGAAATTTTAAATAAAACGCAAAATTCTTTATCTTCATCAATATTTATTTTATCTCCTTCAAAATATGCTCCTTTAAAGCGATACACATATGCCAACGTTTCTTCCAATCATCAAAACATTTTTTATAGGCGCTTTCCGGTATGGCTTTGAGTTTCCTCTGCGAATTCTGTTTTACGTCTTCTATGGATTCAAAACGCGTTCCTCTGAGTGGTAATTTGAGTTTGGGAAACAGGAAAAAGTCACACGGTGCAAGATCAGGTGAATACGGGGGCTGTTCGATGGTATTTATTGAATGTTTGGCCTTAAAATCGTTGATAATGTTGGCTCGGTGCGAGGGAGCATTATCGTCATGAAAAATCCATGAATTATCCTTCCACAATTGAGGCCGTTTACGGCGGATATTTTCACGCAAACGTCTTAAAACAGTCAAATAATAGGCTTTATTGACTGTTTGTCCTTCAGGGACGAATTCATGATGCACCACACCACGAATATCGAAGAAAACAATCAGCATTGCCTTGATTTTCGAGCGACTTTGGCGTGGTTTTTTCGGTTTCGGCTCGTCTTTTCCTCTCCATTCCGATGATTGTTGGCTTGTTTGCATGTCGTACTCGTAGACCCATGTCTCGTCACCCGTTATGATGCGTTCCATGAAAGTTGGATCGGAATTGGCACGATCAAGCATGTCTAACGAGACCTGTCCACGATGGTGTTTTTGGAACAAATTGAGGTGAATCGGAAAAAGCCGAGCGTTGACACGTCGCATACACAAATTGTCCACCAAAATCAAACGAGCCATCTCACGACCGATGCCTAGCTCTCGTGCTATCTCTCTAACACTCACATGAGGATTTTTGAACACGATTTCCTTTGCCTTTTCAATGTTTTCGTCGGTGGTAGAGGTCGAAGGTCGTCCAGAACGCGGCATGTCTTCGACGGTCGTACGACAGTCCTGAAAGGCTTTGTACCACTCATAAACTTGAGTTTTCGATAAAACTGATTCCCCATAAGCCTTTTGTAGCATTCGCAACGATTCTGCACACGAAAATTCGTTCGAAACACAAAATTTGATGCAAACTCTTTGATCAATATTTTTTTCCATTGTTTTTTTCGCAACGCACTACTGAGGTGAACTGGTTTCAACAGCTGCCGTAAACGAACTGTCTGACAGATCGCGCTCATTTTTGGCATAGTAATTAAGGACAGTGCTGCCAAACTACATAAACTTAAAATATCGAAAAATATACAGCGCGCGAATTTTAAATGAGAATTTCCGAAAACTTTTCGGTCACAATGTATTACCTTTTATACTTCATTTATTAACATTAAAAGACTAAAAAATGCACTAAATTAGGCTAAATAAAATTATTGGTACACTTGGGTTCTAATGAACTATTTTAACAAAATTTTACGGATTTGACAACTTTTTCCTGGAAAATACCTGTTATTTCTACATTATAAACGTTGTGCTAGTTTAGTTTCTTGCTAAAAACAATATAATATCAATGATATTAAACAACTTAATTCAGTTTAAACAAAATGAAATATGTACATAAAAAACCACCGAATCTCAGCACAAAATAATTATATATTTCTACAATATAGAATTATAGAAAATATAGAACTTCGTGATATTGGGAAAATGATGGATACAAGTCGCTACATCAGTTAGAGCATTGCGCAACGTTCCAAGACGGCGACATCATTGCAAAACGCTAACCACACAGTTCGATCTATAGCTTTGAGCGAAAATGAACATAGCAAAATAATAGCAAAGGTGAAGGTAAATACAAAAATATCTTCAACTCAGATCGAGCTGAATTAAGCGAGAGTTTGGCAAGGATATTCATTGCATAACGGTCAGGAATATACTGCATGAAACTAAATACAGTTTGCAATGTTGCTAGATAACAACAATTTATTTTGTAGGGCAGCCATCAGAAGCATTTAGCCTATGCAAAGTAATACTTAAGCAAGCCGATCGACTCTTGGAACAGTGTACTCTTTTTTAGGTTTATAATAATCTTATTAAAATTTTTTTTATTATAAAAAAAAAGATTATAAACCTAAAAAATGTTTGCTTTCTACAAAAATGAAGCACTGATGAAGTTCTAAAAAACAGAACGAAATATATGCTGAAAATTTTTAAATAAAAGCTTTTAAATTGGGTTTGTCTGCTAGCCGATAAACAATTTTATTTCTAAATAAAATGATATCAGATGTTAAAAAGAAAGGAGACCTTAATGACTGTAACAACTGGCGCGGCATTAAAGTTCTAAGTTCTGTGATGAAAATATTTATGAAAGTTATTCTAGAAAGAATGGTAAAAGTTGTTGAAGTACTATTACGACCAGAGCAAGCGGGTTTCAGAAGCGAAAGATCCTGTGTTAGAATTATCATAGAACAATCTATAGAGATGCGATCCCCTCTTTATCTGCTTTTCATCGATTTTGAAAAGGCGTATGATTTGTTAAATCGAAATTGCATATGGGCAGAGTTGAAAAATATTGGTGTCCCAGCTAAAATAGTCTCAGTAATTGCAGAAAGCTGTGATCAATTTAAGTGCTCAGTTTTACACGACAACAAACTGTCTGAGCCCTTTTGTACAATTTCTGGCGTACGTCAAAGAAGCGTCCTTTTTCCACTGCTGTTTCTAGTTGCACTTGACGCAGTGGTCTAGAGAGCAAATAAAGGAAAGGTACAATGTATTGTATGGAACCTACTGTCACCGAACACTAGGCTAGAGTGTTTGGACTATGCTGACGACAAATGCGAGTTGTCACATCGGGTTGATAATATGCAACAGAAACTTAATGACCTATCTTTAGAGTCCTGCAAAATCGGACTAAAAATCAATGCACAGAAAACAAAAGAAGTTCGAATACACAACCGAATTGACGAGCCTTTGAAGTTGGAAACGGAGACTGTTAGTAAGGCATTAATAAATGCAACCCTGCGTGCAGAGCAAATTTGTGATGACAGCTCAACAAATGTCAAGTAACAAATGTCAAATCAGTTAGGCGTCTACATCGTGCCGCCGTTGCAACATCAACTTTTTAACGCACACATACGCGCACACGCACACACATCCCCCTGTTCCCCCTGTGGGATAGGGGTCAGAATATTCCCGCGGTAAGGCATGCGCCTGTCGTATGAGGCGACTAAAATCCAGCCAGGCGTCGGCGGGTGTAACTTAAAAGGGCACAGAAAGTCTGAAAAGCTCCTGAGCTGAGCCGACGAAATAACCACAGAAGAGGAAATAATTGCTGTCGAATGTCGGCAGTCACCATCAGCTAACTAGGTCAATATTTTTTCCTTTCTATTTTCTGCGTAATGGCAGAAAATTAATGAAAATTTCCGATCATGCATTGCGCACATGATCAATGTTTTCACTGTTTCCCAAAGGTGAAAACATGGGTGGGAAGTTTAGAACGGGTCAGTTGCTTTTGAGGAGTTGCGTTGGAGTTTTCAATTCTTCAATCGTTCAGTGAGTCCGAGAGTTGTTGTGAAAGTGTGATCACGGTTGTCCGAGTTAGTGGACGGTATTTAAGAAAGAACATATCAAAAAGGCAAACGACATTTAATTCCTTAGTTCAACTTGCGCGGTGTTTTAAAAAAAGGCACATTTAGTTTAGTAACATTTAGTAACTTGCCGAATATCTATCGTCGAATAAAAATTATAAAACATTGTTGTAATTACAAAAACACTTTAGTATAAATATATAAAGAGTAAAGTGCAGTTTGTGATAGACGTTATATTCAAATTAAAAGAGGGAGATCTTATATTTACATTTAATGATGAAATTAAGTCTCATAAGTTAACAGTGAGAGATATAAATAAAAATTAAAGAAAAATCAATGGCGATAATCACCTAGCACGCAGTTTGCACCAGCACCAGCAACAGCAGCAGCAACAGCATCAACAGCAGCAACAACAGCAACAGCCACAACAGCAACAAATAAACAAACTTCGCGAACAGAAAACAGGTAAATTGAAAGCCCATCAGAGTAAAACAAATCCAACTGAATCTACTAATAGTCACCATGACTTTACAGTTAAGATCGCCATCATTAAAACAATTCAAAAGCAGCCAATAGGCCTGATTTTACACAAAAAATCTCTACGGCCAGTGCAAATTTAATACCTACTTTGTCAAAAAAAACCTATATTTTCTGAAATCACTAAAGGTAATGCTTCCCAAAATATCCATCAGATTCTACTTATCCAAATTTTAACAAAAATTAATTCATAAGAAAAATTTATTTAACACTATAAAAGCGTCTGCTGAAACTAGAAAAAAAAAATCTAAACTACAATGATGAGGAGAAATCGTAAAATAATGCTGTGGAACGCTAACGGTCTTTTAAAACATCAACATCAGCTGATAGCACTAGTAATATCAAAAAACGTGGATATTTCTTTTATTGCCGAAACACATTTTAATAATTAGTCTTATATTAAATTTTGAGACTTTTATGTCTATCATACATTACAGAATAGCAACTGTTCGCAAGCTGGGTCAGTCACACTTCTTCGAAAATCGAAACCATCGTTTAATCATAAGTTGTTATTTTAACGCTAAAAATATAAATTGGGATGCTCGTCTAACGACCACAATATATATAAAAACGTATATAAAACACTATAGTCTTGAAATAGAAATTGACATGATGTTGTAAACTAGATAATTTCATTATTGTAAACCGCTATTGGAGTTGTAGTAACGACTATAAGGCGTGATATTTGCATACCCATAGAGTTGTTGGTAGTTGTTTACACCAAATTTTGGGATCGATAAAGATTCTGAATTCGTAGGTAAAGGCATGTGAGCTATATATATAGCTCACATACAGTGTGACGAATATATACAGTGACGAACAAAATTATTAGCACAGCAAGCAAATTGAACTTCAGCACTATTTTTATCCTATTAATGATGCGATTTTTAATAAACAAATCATTTTTTAGATAAAATGCTTAATTTGCTTTTAAATTGATTTTATTTCATTTTATTTTCTCTTATATTTACTTTTTTAAAATTAGAAAATGGTAAAAAATTTTTTTAAAAAAAACTAAATTTGGCTGAACAAAACTATTGGCACAGCTAATGCAATAATTAAAAAACAAATTAAAAAACAAATTTAAAAATAATATTTTTAATATCAATTAATATTTAGTGGTGAAGCTCTAATATTTAATAACAGCTAACATTTGCTTTGGAATCAAAGAAATCAATTTTTGTGTAATTTTTTGTTAAAAATATTGCCGCTCTTCAGCAATGCCACTTTCAGTTCTGTCTTTGTTGTTATAATGGGATTCTTTAGACGTCTATCATCTCGGCCAAAAAATAGAATTAACACGTGAACATTTTCGTGCGATCATTTTTCACAACTTTCGAAAAAGGTTTGTTCTCGTTGGATCCCGCAAAATTTGACAATCGCTTAAAAATAGGCTCGTGTCGATTGGTGCAAAGAAATGTTGAAAAAATACTTTCGCGGTGCTTCAAAAGACGTTTATAAGATTGTCACAGATGACGAATCATGGATCTATGCATATGAGCCCGAAACAAAACAGCAATCGACCGTGTGGGTCTTCGAAGGCGAGCCAAATCCAACGAAAGTTGTTCGTGGAAGAAGCACTTCGAAGCAAATGGTCGCCTGTTTCTTCGGCAAAACTGGTCATGTGGTGACTGTTTTGCTCGAGCAACGAAGGACGCTCACTTCTGAGTGGTACACCACAATTTGTTTGCCTGAAGTCTTCGGAGAAATTCGAAAAACGAAGAAAAGAAGACGAATCAGTGTTCACCATGACAACGCGAGCTGTCACACATCAGCTCAAAACAGGTCATCCGCCATACTGCCCTAACTTGGCACCCAACGACTTCTTTTTATTCCCTCACATTAAGAAAAAAATGCGTGGTCAACGATTTCCGTCGCCAGAAGATGCTGTTGAAGCGTTCAAAAACCATGTTTTGGAAGGGTTTTTTATCGGAGTGGAAAAAGTGCTTCGACAATCGGTTTGAGCGCATGCAAAAGTGTATAAATCAGGCTGAAGAATACTTTGAAAAACAATAAAACAATTTTTGATGATAAATATTCATCAAAATATGCAGGTATGCACCCTCCAAAACAGAGCTAAATAGATTAACAAAATATCTGAGTACCCAAATCAAGCTAATAAAAAACGAGCTCTACATATATATCTTAGCAACCTAACATACGATAAAAACACAAATTATTCCCTATCATTTCCATAGGGAAAAATCTGAAGAAGTCGGTTATATAAAATTCGTCCATTTGAACTAACGATAGCAACTGGGCCAAAGATGTTCGAGACAAATCAAACGCATTTTGCGAATAGTAAACTAACGTTTTTACAATAGAAAATACCGATAGAAGTCATATTGACTCTATAGATCCTTCCTTCTCACTAATATGTAATAAAATTCTACACGTCTCTAAATTAGAACTTATAGGAATTATTTCTTCTGAACTTTAATCAAAGAAATCGCCTGGATGTGATTTGTTTACTAATAAATTGATGCGTCAGATTTGTGTCAAATGTATGTATAAACTAACGCAAATGTGGAAAATGTTGAAGGTAATTATAATCCTAAAGCCGGGAAAAACTGCGCACGAGGTCTCATCATATAGACCTATATCACTACTACCAATCATGTCCAAAATACTCGAGATAGCAATTTTAAAAAGAATTCACCCTGTCATATCAGATAACGTTATACCAATCATCCCACAACTGACCAGATTCACAGAATAACAAATATCGAAAAATTCTTTGAAAACAAAACGGTATACTCTGCAGTTTTTCTCGGCTTATCACAGGCCTTTGATAAAGTGTAGCACAGAGGTCTGCTACATAAAATAAGAACGATACTGCGAATGGAGTATGCAATATTTTTTGAATCGTATCTTTCTGAAATATACATCAGAATTAAATGCAAACATATTCATTCGGATATACATTAAGACTGAAAAGTTTTCGGAAATTCTCATTTAAAATTCGCGCGCTGTATATTTTTCGATATTT
>NC_051846.1:128928401-128984604 GCF_002237135.1 Teleopsis dalmanni | reverse complement strand
TCGATGGAAGAAATAGCTTTACTAAGATCTCAATGCCTTGCCTCCCGTACACAGTTCCAACGCCACAGATCTGGAGTAGATGCGGAAAGGCTTCTGCAAAAATAGCGAGAGAGCAGATCTAAGCTTAAAAGGCAATTATTAGGAGATAGAACCAAGCTTTTCAAACTCTGATCAATGATGTAGACCAAAATGTCTGGGGCGACGGCTACAAAATAGTAATGCGTAAAGTTAAGATGTTAAGAGGCTCGGTACCTTCGTGTCCTAAAATAATGGCGAATATCGTTAAACATTTGTTCCCAAAAAAGGGAGAACTTAGAATCTTAATATCGATAAACACTGAATTAAACGAGATCCCCCCGGTTACAGATTCTGAAGTCATGGCCGCTTCTTCCAGAGTTAAACCCAATAAATCTCCTGGATTGGATGGAGTTCCTAATACCGTATTAAAGAAGGCAATACTAAAATAAGCTGTTATATTTAGGGATGTATTCAACAGCTGCCTACAGGAAGGAATTTTTCCTTCGTTTTAGCTGCTGCAATAGTAGCGTTGCAATTCCTAGCCACTTCATCTAGAGTTTTTGCGACCACTACTATTGCAATATCATCTGCATACCCAACTACGTTTACTCCGTCCGGCTTTTCAATTCGAAGGATACCATCGTACATGATATTCCAAAGAATTGGCCCTAGAACTGATCCCTGGGGAACCGCTCCCGTAATCTAATATGTTTTGGGTCCGGAGTCTGTATCATATAAGAGTATTCTCTCTTTAAAATATGATGTAATTATTTTTAAAAGATATTCTGGGACTTTTATTTTCAACAGTACATTTAAGATGCTACTCCACTCAGCAGCGTTAAAAGCATTTTCAACATCTAAGGTCACCACCGCGCAGTATTTTTTGGTACCACCTAGCCACCTTAAGCCCTTAGTAGCTTCCTTTGCAATGTTGCATACATGTAATATAGCATCAACAGTACAACGTTTAGGTCTAAAGCCAAATTGGTTATTTGACAGACCCTGCCTTGCCTCCGTGAATTTTTCTAATCTAGAACATATAATTCTTTTCAGGCCCTTACCAGCAGTGTCGAGTAGGCATAAAGGTCTGTAAGACCTGTTTGTGAATTAATATTATTATTGTTTTTTTTTTATTCACCGAAGTGATTAAACATATAAGTGGCGCTGTCGACAGAGTTTAAATCTAAAGATTCAAACAAAAAAAACCTCGAAAACAAAAAAAAGTTAATTTAAATTAAATTTTTAAAATCAAGATTTAATTAACTTTGAAAAATAACTTTATAAAAGTTTCTGCGAACATTTTGTGAAAGCATATAAATATATATGGAAAATATATTGATATATTTGTGAACATTTTTTTTTGAAAGACTAAAGAAAAAATAAATTTATGGAAATATAGTGAAAATATATATATAATTTAAATGTTGCCAGATATAGAATAAGATAACAATTCTGTAACAATAGCAATAGCAGGATTCATACCGGTTGGTGATAGTGAACATGGTTATTTAAGAGGATTTCAAGATCTCCACGATACCGTAGACTTTATTTTATTAATTGAAGAAGAACGGTACATAATAATAATAGAAAGTGAGTTAAAAGAACTGAAAGAAAAACAGAAAAAACAAACCATAACAATTTATGAATCGTGCTTATAAAATAATTATTTTTTTTTAAACAAAAGAAAGACAAATAAAATATTTTGTGCAACAAAAATGCATATATATAAACAAAATAAAAAAACTATATATAAAAAAACAAAGTGACAAAATAAATAAAACAGTTAAATCAAATAAATAATTGAACCAACATATAACAATGGCGCAAGAAAATAACCAAGCAATTTCCGCAAAAGAATTGATAAAAGAAGCGGCAAGGATTAAGGAGTTTCCCGGCAGCAAGGACTATGATTTTTCATCATTTCTACGGGAAGTTGACCTGATCCTTCCCCCCTTCAATACAAACGAAGTACTAAAGGAGTTTGTTTTTCAACGATATGTGAGGAATAAAATACGAGGAGTAGCCTTGCAATGTATAAGACCACTAGGACCTCATG
This sequence comes from Teleopsis dalmanni, assembly GCF_002237135.1. Classification (NCBI taxonomy): domain Eukaryota; kingdom Metazoa; phylum Arthropoda; class Insecta; order Diptera; family Diopsidae; genus Teleopsis; species Teleopsis dalmanni. The sequence continues at coordinate 128,982,530 of NC_051846.1, read as the reverse complement.
CAACGTGGGAACAAATAAGAACCGAACTAATCAGGAACTTTGGTGTAAGGGAAACCCACCATCAATTATATCACTAAGCTATACAAACAAAAAATACAAATGTAATTGAATATTTTGTCAAAACAAAATTGATCTTACAGTTTCTTAATATGTATTTTTTATATTAATCTTTGTTTTGATAAATAAATAAAAAAAAATATTAAACACTGGCAGCCAAACACATTTATAAAAAATAAAAATCAAAACAAAAAAAGAGCAACGTGAAAAATGTAATTTCAAGTTGTCTTTTTACATTTTCGTTTGATCGCAAAAAAAAAAATTACAGCGGGAAATAGAAAAAGCTGAGTGTGCAGCGTAAACAGCACAAGACGAGAGAGGAAAGAATCATCAACAGCAAAGTAATTGGAAGCTTTTTTCTGAACGTTTGAGTTCATTGACCGCAAAACGGCTGATTAAAAAGTCTGAGTTAAGCAGTTATAAAAAAAGTAAAAGGAGCATTCGGAGGAGCTTCTTTCTTCTTTGATTAGTTTTTTTTTGAACGGAACGTGCAGAACGTATGACAGAGTTTTAATTTCAGTGATCCGCAAAGAATACAAAAGAATAAAAAAATATATATATAAAACTCTTATCGAAAGCGGCGTAAAGTTGTTAAGTAAAATTTTTTTTTCGTTCCTTACCGTATCCTTAAAGTTAAGTGAAGATTTACGGGTGAAACTATAACTTGAGATAGAACTCAAATGAACTAAAAATAAAATTCGATAAAATTTAAACAAGAAAAAAAAAATGGTCTAAGAGAAACCAATTTACTAGCTGGAGTGTGAACTAACTAAAAGAAAATATTTAAATGTGGAAATTAAATCAAGTGTTTGGTTGTTGACTCCAACCTCGGCAGTATGTTCGGGTGTAATAGGGCTCTACCTCGGCGCGTTGTATTAGTACTGACCCATTCGACTGCCCAAGCACTGAAATCCCCCTCATTTGAGTTCTATCTCAAGTTATAGTTTCACCCGTAAATCTTCACTTAACTTTAAGGATACGGTAAGGAACGAAAAAAAAATTTTACTTAACAACTTTACGCCGCTTTCGATAAGAGTTTTATATATATATTTTTTTATTCTTTTGTATTCTTTGCGGATCACTGAAATTAAAACTCTGTCATACGTTCTGCACGTTCCGTTCAAAAAAAAACTAATCAAAGAAGAAAGAAGCTCCTCCGAATGCTCCTTTTACTTTTTTTATAACTGCTTAACTCAGACTTTTTAATCAGCCGTTTTGCGGTCAATGAACTCAAACTTTCAGAAAAAAGCTTCCAATTACTTTGCTGTTGATGATTCTTTCCTCTCTCGTCTTGTGCTGTTTACGCTGCACACTCAGCTTTTTCTATTTCCCGCTGTAATTTTTTTTTTGCGATCAAACGAAAATGTAAAAAGACAACTTGAAATTACATTTCTCACGTTGCTCTTTTTTTGTTTTGATTTTTTTTTTTATAAATGTGTTTGGCTGCCAGTGTTTAATATTTTTTTTATTTATTTATCAAAACAAAGATTAATATAAAAAATACATATTAAGAAACTGTAAGATCAATTTTGTTTTGACAAAATATTTACTTACATTTGTATTTTTTGTTTGTATAGCTTAGTGATATAATTGATGGTGGGTTTCCCTTACACCAAAGTTCCTGATTAGTTCGGTTCTTATTTGTTCCCACGTTGCATGAGGTCCTAGTGGTCTTATACATTGCAAGGCTGCTCCTCGTATTTTATTCCTCACATATCGTTGAAAAACAAACTCCTTTAGTACTTCGTTTGTATTGAAGGGGGGAAGGATCAGGTCAACTTCCCGTAGAAATGATGAAAAATCATAGTCCTTGCTGCCGGGAAATTCCTTAATCCTTGCCGCTTCTTTTATCAATTCTTTTGCGGAAATTGCTTGGTTATTTTCTTGCGCCATTGTTATATGTTGGTTCAATTATTTATTTGATTTAACTGTTTTATTTATTTTGTCACTTTGTTTTTTTATATATAGTTTTTTTATTTTGTTTATATATATGCATTTTTGTTGCACAAAATATTTTATTTGTCTTTCTTTTGTTTAAAAAAAAATAATTATTTTATAAGCACGATTCATAAATTGTTATGGTTTGTTTTTTCTGTTTTTCTTTCAGTTCTTTTAACTCACTTTCTATTATTATTATGTACCGTTCTTCTTCAATTAATAAAATAAAGTCTACGGTATCGTGGAGATCTTCAAATCCTCTTAAATAACCATGTTCACTATCACCAACCGGTATGAATCCTGCTATTGCTATTGTTACAGAATTGTTATCTTATTCTATATCTGGCAACATTTAAATTATATATATATTTTCACTATATTTCCATAAATTTATTTTTTCTTTAGTCTTTCAAAAAAAAATGTTCACAAATATATCAATATATTTTCCATATATATTTATATGCTTTCACAAAATGTTCGCAGAAACTTTTATAAAGTTATTTTTCAAAGTTAATTAAATCTTGATTTTAAAAATTTAATTTAAATTAACTTTTTTTTGTTTTCGAGGTTTTTTTTGTTTGAATCTTTAGATTTAAACTCTGTCGACAGCGCCACTTATATGTTTAATCACTTCGGTGAATAAAAAAAAAACAATAATAATATTAATTCACAAACAGGTCTTACAGACCTTTATGCCTACTCGACACTGCTGGTAAGGGCCTGAAAAGAATTATATGTTCTAGATTAGAAAAATTCACGGAGGCAAGGCAGGGTCTGTCAAATAACCAATTTGGCTTTAGACCTAAACGTTGTACTGTTGATGCTATATTACATGTATGCAACATTGCAAAGGAAGCTACTAAGGGCTTAAGGTGGCTAGGTGGTACCAAAAAATACTGCGCGGTGGTGACCTTAGATGTTGAAAATGCTTTTAACGCTGCTGAGTGGAGTAGCATCTTAAATGTACTGTTGAAAATAAAAGTCCCAGAATATCTTTTAAAAATAATTACATCATATTTTAAAGAGAGAATACTCTTATATGATACAGACTCCGGACCCAAAACATATTAGATTACGGGAGCGGTTCCCCAGGGATCAGTTCTAGGGCCAATTCTTTGGAATATCATGTACGATGGTATCCTTCGAATTGAAAAGCCGGACGGAGTAAACGTAGTTGGGTATGCAGATGATATTGCAATAGTAGTGGTCGCAAAAACTCTAGATGAAGTGGCTAGGAATTGCAACGCTACTATTGCAGCAGCTAAAACGAAGGAAAAATTCCTTCCTGTAGGCAGCTGTTGAATACATCCCTAAATATAACAGCTTATTTTAGTATTGCCTTCTTTAATACGGTATTAGGAACTCCATCCAATCCAGGAGATTTATTGGGTTTAACTCTGGAAGAAGCGGCCATGACTTCAGAATCTGTAACCGGGGGGATCTCGTTTAATTCAGTGTTTATCGATATTAAGATTCTAAGTTCTCCCTTTTTTGGGAACAAATGTTTAACGATATTCGCCATTATTTTAGGACACGAAGGTACCGAGCCTCTTAACATCTTAACTTTACGCATTACTATTTTGTAGCCGTCGCCCCAGACATTTTGGTCTACATCATTGATCAGAGTTTGAAAAGCTTGGTTCTATCTCCTAATAATTGCCTTTTAAGCTTAGATCTGCTCTCTCGCTATTTTTGCAGAAGCCTTTCCGCATCTACTCCAGATCTGTGGCGTTGGAACTGTGTACGGGAGGCAAGGCATTGAGATCTTAGTAAAGCTATTTCTTCCATCGACCAATAGTTTGATGCGCGCCCATTACTTTTGCCTTTTCTTGGCATTGATGCATCACAGATGTTGCATAGTTCTTTCATAAGATGATTTGATTTTTCAATAACAGGTGTATGCAGGATACGCCTCTACCATTATCGAACGTTGGGCTATGCCCACTGTTCAGTTGTGTTAAGTTTCGTGAGGTGAATGTCTCTAATAGGGCTCTACCTCGGCGCGTTGTATTAGTACTGACCCATTCGACTGCCCAAGCACTGAAATCCCCCGCAACAATGATGGGAGTTTTATTTCTGACTGTTCCTGATAGCCTTTCGAGAAACTCTTCAAATCTCTGTTGGGTAATATTTGGGGATATGTAGCAGCTGCACACAAATAACTATAAAATACATTACACGATTCATACCATATATTCTCAATTTTTATGGACATTCTTAGTTATTATATAAACCAAAAAAATTAAATTGGAGTATTTCAAAAAAAAAAACTAAGTAAGTAGATAACTAATGCAATAAGTAATGGTGTTCATATAACATGATTTACATATAGGTATTTCTATATACATACTTCAATTAATTATATAAAAATTTTTATGGATATTCTTAGTTATTATAGAAAAAGAAAATTAAATTGGAGTATTTCAAAAAAAACCTAAGTAAGTAGATAACTAATGCAATAAGTAACAGTATTCATATAATATGTTTTATATGTGGGTATCTCTATATACACTTCAATTAATTATATAAAAAAAAAGATTTATTTTTTTTGTTTAAAAAAAATGTTACTGATACATTAGATATACAGAGTCTCTGGAAGTCTTTGCTGCTGCCGTACAACACTGCGCTGATCACCAAGAACACCCGAACATACTGCCGAGGTTGGAGTCAACAACCAAACACTTGATTTAATTTCCACATTTAAATATTTTCTTTTAGTTAGTTCACACTCCAGCTAGTAAATTGGTTTCTCTTAGACCATTTTTTTTTTCTTGTTTAAATTTTATCGAATTTTATTTTTAGTTCATTTGAGTTCTATCTCAAGTTATAGTTTCACCCGTAAATCTTCACTTAACTTTAAGGATACGGTAAGGAACGAAAAAAAAATTTTACTTAACAACTTTACGCCGCTTTCGATAAGAGTTTTATATATATATTTTTTTATTCTTTTGTATTCTTTGCGGATCACTGAAATTAAAACTCTGTCATACGTTCTGCACGTTCCGTTCAAAAAAAAACTAATCAAAGAAGAAAGAAGCTCCTCCGAATGCTCCTTTTACTTTTTTTATAACTGCTTAACTCAGACTTTTTAATCAGCCGTTTTGCGGTCAATGAACTCAAACTTTCAGAAAAAAGCTTCCAATTACTTTGCTGTTGATGATTCTTTCCTCTCTCGTCTTGTGCTGTTTACGCTGCACACTCAGCTTTTTCTATTTCCCGCTGTAATTTTTTTTTTGCGATCAAACGAAAATGTAAAAAGACAACTTGAAATTACATTTCTCACGTTGCTCTTTTTTTGTTTTGATTTTTTTTTTTATAAATGTGTTTGGCTGCCAGTGTTTAATATTTTTTTTATTTATTTATCAAAACAAAGATTAATATAAAAAATACATATTAAGAAACTGTAAGATCAATTTTGTTTTGACAAAATATTTACTTACATTTGTATTTTTTGTTTGTATAGCTTAGTGATATAATTGATGGTGGGTTTCCCTTACACCAAAGTTCCTGATTAGTTCGGTTCTTATTTGTTCCCACGTTGCATGAGGTCCTAGTGGTCTTATACATTGCAAGGCTGCTCCTCGTATTTTATTCCTCACATATCGTTGAAAAACAAACTCCTTTAGTACTTCGTTTGTATTGAAGGGGGGAAGGATCAGGTCAACTTCCCGTAGAAATGATGAAAAATCATAGTCCTTGCTGCCGGGAAATTCCTTAATCCTTGCCGCTTCTTTTATCAATTCTTTTGCGGAAATTGCTTGGTTATTTTCTTGCGCCATTGTTATATGTTGGTTCAATTATTTATTTGATTTAACTGTTTTATTTATTTTGTCACTTTGTTTTTTTATATATAGTTTTTTTATTTTGTTTATATATATGCATTTTTGTTGCACAAAATATTTTATTTGTCTTTCTTTTGTTTAAAAAAAAATAATTATTTTATAAGCACGATTCATAAATTGTTATGGTTTGTTTTTTCTGTTTTTCTTTCAGTTCTTTTAACTCACTTTCTATTATTATTATGTACCGTTCTTCTTCAATTAATAAAATAAAGTCTACGGTATCGTGGAGATCTTGAAATCCTCTTAAATAACCATGTTCACTATCACCAACCGGTATGAATCCTGCTATTGCTATTGTTACAGAATTGTTATCTTATTCTATATCTGGCAACATTTAAATTATATATATATTTTCACTATATTTCCATAAATTTATTTTTTCTTTAGTCTTTCAAAAAAAAATGTTCACAAATATATCAATATATTTTCCATATATATTTATATGCTTTCACAAAATGTTCGCAGAAACTTTTATAAAGTTATTTTTCAAAGTTAATTAAATCTTGATTTTAAAAATTTAATTTAAATTAACTTTTTTTTTGTTTTCGAGGTTTTTTTTGTTTGAATCTTTAGATTTAAACTCTGTCGACAGCGCCACTTATATGTTTAATCACTTCGGTGAATAAAAAAAAAACAATAATAATATTAATTCACAAACAAATTTTAATTTTTATTAAAATTTTATTTTACAAAGTATTTATTGCAGGGTTCAGAAAAACACTGTGCTGTGCACAAAAATGCAAAACACCACGCACAAATGTTGTGCGATTCTAAATAAAATTTCACACCACAAATGTGGTGTGCGAATATTTTTGTGCACATCTTAAGTGCCACATCTTGTGTGCACAAACAAAACGCACATTTCACACAAATGTGGTGGAGTGAAATAAAACTCGCACACGCAAACGTTGTTTGCGCCGAAGTTATTTCGCACAGCACATTGTGTGTGAGGCAGCCAGCTTACCTTCGCACACAACGTGTGCAGAAAAGAATAAGAGGAGCACATTTTGTGTGCAGACTTGAAAATAAAAATGCACCCAAATGTGCGGAGACGAAATGTCTACTGCACATTTGTGTGAAATGATGATTTAAAAGCGTACAATATTATGACAAATATCGCAGCAAAATAGTACGTAAAACTGATTTGTATTAATTTTGGTCTTAATACGAAATATTTTATTGAAGAAATGATTTTGTATTTATATTTTAATTTTGAATTTATTATTAGATTTACATTTATTGCTTATATTACTTATTATTTTAAGGTTTATTAATTTAAAACATGGGAATAAAGTTAATTTCACAATGTACTTGAAAACTTTGTTAAATAGGTACATGAATTTAATAGAGAAAGAGTATTTGTTTCGAAATGTTATAAGTAAAGAGGATCGGTTCTACGGATCGTACTTTGAAAAAATTAAATATATCAATTTTGGACTACTTCATAAAATTTTATTTAATAGTAAGTTATACACTAAGATTCGTTAGTAAGGTTATAAAAAGCAAATTAAACATTTTTTACAACAACATAAATTAATTTTGTTATTAGATTTCACTTAATTTTTTATCTTTAATTACAGCTTAAATTTAACGAAGTTATTGAAATAATTTAATAATTTAATATCTTAATTTCTTATTAAAAAATATATAATTTTTATTACATATTTTTTGAAATAAATTTTCATTTAATCTTATTAATAACATTGCTGAAATATTTTTTCACTTAAATTATATCTCTGCTTACTTAGCACAGTAGAAAGGGCGTTAAAATCCTGATACCTGTTCAAGAAAATATTTTCCTAATCTTTCGCGTTTTTTAATGAATGTTAGATATTCTACCTAAGTGAATACATATTTCTGGAGAAGAAAAATATCTATTTGTGGCCCTGCCGTATTATCTTTTTTAAACTGTTGCAAAATTTATTAAACAAATACACCAATACCAATACCTGCTACCTGTTCAAAAAAAATATTTTCCTAATCTTTCGTGTTTTTTAATAAAAGTTAGACACTCTACCTATGTAAATACATATTTTTTGGGCATAAAAAAATCTTCCTAAAATATGTTTTAATTTCTTTTAAACTGGTGCAAAACTTTCCAAACAAATACTTTAAGTTCACTTACTATATTTGCAATAAATTTTATTGTTGATCCAAGATATTTTACAATATATTAATTTTCAACTTTAACTTCGGTTAAAGATATCTTAAGACTGCATTTTAAATACAAAATCAATATCTTATATAACATACTACTTACAATTCATAATTGGCGAAAGTGGATGAAAGGTAACAATAAAAATTTGGTAACCTGTTGACAAATAAGGGTCATTGCATTGTTTATGTTAAATGCTGATGCAGTTTGAGAAATGCCCAAATGCAATAGATTTTGTAATATAAATTGCTATGAATTAAAATATTGTTTCAATGTTTTAATGATTTAGATAGAAATTTGAATTCTGAATAATGAAATTTGGAAATCTTATTTTGCTTATTTAGAGGATACTTTAATACTTTAATTTCGATACTTTAATGGTTCTGCAACTAGAACAGTTACAAAGAATTACGTTTTGTAATTGATGTTTGGAAAATTTCAATATTAAGTAAATTTGGTAATATGGGAAATGTACCGTAGGATAGATAATTATTTGGGACACTTATGAGACATATACTGTCGAATTTTACAATTTATTATTAATAGAAAAATTTGATCACATATACCAATTAATTGGAATATTGTGAAGTGTTGGCGAAGCCAATGACATAACCCGCGCACTTTTAAACTGCTCTTTGACTTTTAATGTATTGAACTGAAAAAGCGTGTGAAATGATCCGAAAATGGTTATAATCAATTGAGCTATTGAATCTAAAGCTAGAGCTGACGAATTGGTGCCCGATTTTAGGGAGAAAATTGTAATTTCTGTAAATTTAAAATACTAAGGGTGTCCACGGGGCACGGGATATGTGGTGATAAAATGAAAAATAACCTGTGAGCACTGTGAACAGACTTTTACGTAGGTTCTCTGTTTATTTTTTTACAATCAGCTGTTCTTTGTTTTTGTTGTTAGTACAAAAAAATTTCAATGTAAATTTTAAAATCAATTGTACACAAAATGCTTTAAAAGAGTATAAAAAATCAAATTATTGACTTGAAAGTAAATGCAGCTATTAAAGATCTTGAATTTGGTATGTATGTCTTTTAAAGCTTAAAAGCTGCAAAAATCAAAGTTTTTTGCATTTATAGACACAGTGCACTTCAACCAGTGGCACGCTTTGATAGATGAAAGAATGGATGAACTACTGGAGGTTGTAAGAGCAGTCATATCTTTTCGACGAGGGGATGAACTAAGTGTGCCGAACTCCAGTCATTGGCGAGATAATATTTTAAGTTGTTTCAACGAAGGATGATTTTTATTTCGGATAGACCATTTTTACTAACTTTTGCAAAATTTAAATATTTGTTTACAAACAAAACCATCTGCAAATGTTAGTGATGCCAATTTGAAATTCGTGGTGCCATTCGGTGAAGTTAATCTTTTTTGTGATGCCATTTGCTTAAATTTTATATTATTTTTCAATACTACAAATAACCACAAAACCACATAAATTTGTAAACATAGGCAGGACTCGCGCAAAGTTGTTTATTTTTATTCAGTGTATTTTGTTGTTGCTCACATAAGTACATAACCCGATAACCAGTGCCCTGTGAACACCCTACCTGTTTTTTTTTGGAAAAGTAAATTTAATTTGCAAAACGATGCTGTTGAATTTGTTTACTTATCTTTCATCACACTCATTAAAATACAGCTAAAGGCAACAGCATATAAAGTCGAAAAATCTCCAAATAATTATGTAAGAAATATAATTATCTAAGGAAGTGTTGCATATCGACCAAATACTACATAAATTGAAACTTTCTTCTATGTGTAATTGTGTAATCTTGTACTCTAATAATGTATTTCTACTAAATTTTTTGCTAAATAATTAAACTAAATAAATAAAATTAAAAACAATAAACATTTCAAGTAATATTGAAATGCCGGTGGAGTGCTCGCAGCCATTAGAGCGCAGGCAAACTTTTCCCGCTTTACCTGTAATGGAAAATGCAAACAAAAACCTTTCTTGGAGCGAACAATGTTCAACTCCAACAAATGCCTTTTCAACAAATATATTCTGTTCAAACATGCCTACCTCTGCAAAATTACCACTACAACAACAACATCAACTTTCTCATCAATTACAACAGTAACCTCAACTTCTTCTTACCCAATAACGTCAGTAAACTCTGTACAAACAAAAACAACATCATCTAAAACAAACAGCATCCCATCACTGTTGAAATCAACAGTTTGTCCAATAACCAGTAAATTAGTGCAAAACATAAAAAAAAGTAATGCTAACAAAAATAAATAATCATTTAAACATAAATCAATAAAAATTAAAACGAAGCCGAGCCATTTAATCAACAGTTAAACCTTCGATTGAAAACAACAGTAACAAAAAACAAACAAAATAAAAATCAATGCAGTGCACAAACAACATAGCAAAAAAATTGGCTAAGCGTCATCATCATTATTTTGGCATCATAGTCCAGGAGGGACCATTGCCTCATCTACAATACGCCTCCATTCTTCTCTGCATTTCGCTTTCTTTCTGTGTTGTGTTATTCTCATTGTTCATATGTTGTCTTCTACATCTTGTAACCATCTTCGTATCAGTCGCCCTCTTTTTCTACTCCCCTCTGGCTTTGTCTCGAAAATTTTCTTAGTCATTCTTTCGTAACTCATTCGTAGGACGTGTCCATACCAGCTCAATCTTTGGGCTTATATGCATCGTTGTATAGTTCGGCCTTCGTTCAAGACATTCAATTCGTCATTTTACCGTAATCGTATACGGTGTAACGACACGGATTGCTCGTTTAGTTTTTGCTGAGGTATCACAGTCGCGGTCCGGGTCGTCGCAATAAATTTGTTTATTGACCAGTTCGAAGCTGGTAAACCAATGAGAGGAAAGTTAAAAGCCGTGTGATTTCTTTTATTTCAAACTTTATTTATTAAAAGTTTCCAAAATAATTTATTTAAAGTTTGACTCTACTTCTGGCCAATGAATCTACTCAATGCGTTCTAGTAGATAAGAACCGGTCTAATGACAATTTTATATATGCGCAACTTTTATTCCTTTGATAGTAACGTTGACTTCATAAGCTTCATGTGGGCAAAATATGCTATGTTAGCTGTTTGAATACGATCTTGTAATGCAAAAGTCGCATCTTTACTTGTGCTGAGAACTACGCCTAGATATTTAAACTCGTTTATAGACTCGAAATTGTAACTGCCTATTCTGATGTGACCATCTTGGGAAAATCTTGTCATGTATTTAGTCCTTTCTTCGTTTATTCTGAGGCCTGTTTGTTTTGTAGCTTGGTCTAGTTGTATGATAACCATTTGAAGATATTCCTTGTTTCTTGCAATAATGACGACTTCGTCAACATAGGCACTTATTTGTGTAAATTTATAAAATATTGTACCATCTTCATCTATTTTGTTGATAACTGCATGTAGAGTCAGATTGAACAGGAGCATCGATAGAGAATCACCTTGACGTACGCCAGATTTGGTTCCAAATTTGTCTGAAAGTTCACCATTCAGGATTATTTTAGTGTTTGCATGCATTAGAGTCATATTAATTAAGTTAATGTATTTTTAGATTTACATTTATTGCTTATATTACTTATTATTTTAAGGTTTATTAATTTAAAACATGGGAATAAAGTTAATTTCACAATGTACTTGAAAACTTTGTTAAATAGGTACATGAATTTAATAGAGAAAGAGTATTTGTTTCGAAATGTTATAAGTAAAGAGGATCGGTTCTACGGATCGTACTTTGAAAAAATTAAATATATCAATTTTGGACTACTTCATAAAATTTTATTTAATAGTAAGTTATACACTAAGATTCGTTAGTAAGGTTATAAAAAGCAAATTAAACATTTTTTACAACAACATAAATTAATTTTGTTATTAGATTTCACTTAATTTTTTATCTTTAATTACAGCTTAAATTTAACGAAGTTATTGAAATAATTTAATAATTTAATATCTTAATTTCTTATTAAAAAATATATAATTTTTATTACATATTTTTTGAAATAAATTTTCATTTAATCTTATTAATAACATTGCTGAAATATTTTTTCACTTAAATTATATCTCTGCTTACTTAGCACAGTAGAAAGGGCGTTAAAATCCTGATACCTGTTCAAGAAAATATTTTCCTAATCTTTCGCGTTTTTTAATGAATGTTAGATATTCTACCTAAGTGAATACATATTTCTGGAGAAGAAAAATATCTATTTGTGGCCCTGCCGTATTATCTTTTTTAAACTGTTGCAAAATTTATTAAACAAATACACCAATACCAATACCTGCTACCTGTTCAAAAAAAATATTTTCCTAATCTTTCGTGTTTTTTAATAAAAGTTAGACACTCTACCTATGTAAATACATATTTTTTGGGCATAAAAAAATCTTCCTAAAATATGTTTTAATTTCTTTTAAACTGGTGCAAAACTTTCCAAACAAATACTTTAAGTTCACTTACTATATTTGCAATAAATTTTATTGTTGATCCAAGATATTTTACAATATATTAATTTTCAACTTTAACTTCGGTTAAAGATATCTTAAGACTGCATTTTAAATACAAAATCAATATTGTAATGTAATGATCGCCATGTAATGTAACTTCTTTGTAATGGAACTAGTGTAATGAATGGCAGGATCGCCATGTAATGTATGAATGGATGTATGGGCAATATTCAATCAATGTAATGGCTGGATCACCATGTAATGGAACTTCTTTATCAATGGAACTAGTGTAAGGTGTTAGTCCGTTCAGATGTAGACAGGATCGTCAGGTAAAATGAGACGTAATACTTGTCTTGTGAGTGCGTGTAATTATCCCTGCCTGATACGAGCATGCATCCAAAACCTACTGATGCAATCAAGAACAAGTTATCAAGCGGCTTATTACCGCTGGTACCTAGGCCAGTGTTACTTGGCCAGAAGGAGTGAGAATAAATTCAACAACGCATATATTTCTGCAGTCATAAGTATATTCTTGATTTTATTGAACAATAGTTTGGGTATTTATACATTTTTCTAGATTATAGCGATCTCATGACTCCGCCTCTTTATTCCAGACAAAACCTGGAAAAGTATAACCGCAGCCAATCAAAGTGATTGCTGACCTTGCAGAATGCATTGCATAGCGACTACACTGTTTGCTCATTTAGGTCAAACGTCAAAGTTATTATTAGAGTGCATTGACAATATTGCTTGCACATATCTATTGCAATATAGGAAATATTACAATTGAAAATATTGTAACATGTGTTCAGCAATTGGAACAGCGTGTGGCAATACTTTCGTTGGTAATACGAAACTCTTTTGTTTATGTCGCTTTGCTTATGCTTCTTGTACGATATGCATGAAGTGCAACCAATTCATAAATCTGCTTATTATTATTATTTATGAGTAATGTTAAGTGGCTAAGAAGTAAGTGAGGTAGGTCCACTACACCCTTGCCCTTGAGAAAAACTTATTACGTGAAAAATGAACGGAATAATTTTTTGTTTATGGTGAAGTCGTGGAATCGCTTTACATGTTTTCTTTACTTATATTTTTATCTTCTATATACATTTTAGTATATTTTATATTTTGTTTTGTCTAATGTATCTTATTCGTAACATATTTATACTTATTCATAATTTATGTATGTTGTATTGAAATAATAATTTTTACATATGATTAATTTAAAATACATTTTTGTTTACATTATAGACATATTCCTAAGTATTTTTTTAATTGGTTATTATGAAATTCTTTACAATTGTTTCTTATCTTAATAATGGAATTTGTTCCATTTGTGTTTATAATTTTGTATGGTCCGTGATATGGACTCTGGTGTTTTAGTTTATTTTCATTTTTTACATACACCATATCTCCAATTTCAAAATTAGATTTGTTTATATATTTGTCATATTCTTGTTTTCTTTTTATTTTTACTGTATTTATTAATTTTCTGGCCTTTGAAATTGAATTTTTTAGCCGAATATGCAATTCGTTTGCATAATTTTCAATGTCATAGCATTTGTTTACTTTATTTATATTGTCATTTGGTAGCGATGGTAAATTACCATATACCAGCTCATAAGGTGAATAACCAGTGTCTATGTGAGGTGTTGTGTTGTATGCGAATGTGTAATATGGTATCCATTTGTGCCATTCGTAATCGTCAGCAAAAGTAAGTAAATATTCGTTTAGTTTTCTGTGGTTTCGTTCTAGTGACCCAATTGTTTGATGATGATACGGAGTTGAAAATATTTGCTTTGTATTTAGTAATGTGCATACATTGTGCATTAGTTCATTAATAAATTCTGTCCCTCTGTCAGATTTTAATGTTTGTATGAAACCATATTTAAGAACGAGTTGTTCAACTAGCGTAGTTGCAATGGTTTTTGCATCTTTAGTTTCGATTGGATGTGCTATAACGAATTTTGATAAATCGCATTGCATCGTTAATATGTATCTGTAGCCGTTTGAGATACGAAGTGGGCCTACTGTGTCGATTGAGACTGTACTGAATGTTGAAGTTGGTGTGTCTGTCACTACAAGCGGTTCTTTAATATGTTTTATTGTTTTATTCTGTGCGCATTTTGTGCAATTGTTGATAAATTCTTTAACCATTTGCCGCATATTTTTCCATATATATCTTTGTTTTAATTTTAAAATTGTTTTCCTAACACCTAAATGACCTGATATATTGGAAGTATGGAATTCATCTATTAATTTGTATTTAAGTATCGCACTATTTATTTCTTCTGGAGCTTTATATATTAAAATTCTTATTGGCGCGCTTTCATTTTCTTTGAGCTCATTATATTTATTCTCGAATGCATTCATCTTAATATTTTTAAATATATATTCTTGTTCACAAAGGGCTAGCTCCTTTATATGTGAATTGTGCATAGTACTATGTAGTTTCTCCAACATTGAATCTAGTTTCAAAGGGTCATCGCTACATGTAACTTGCACTTCATTATTAATTATTTCAATTGTAGTACTACTTTCTTTATCAATTTTAAATTTTAATTTCTTTAAATTTTTAACGTCATTGAAGGATGTGCATTTCCATATGTGAAGTTGATCAGACTTCTTTGGAGATGTATCCCTAATGCGTTCCGCGGATAATTCATTGTATTCATTTTTCTTATATATTTGCGCTTCTTTATTTTCATTATTTTTACATGCATGCTTAATTTCTTCATTCTTATTTAATTTTGCGGCCTTGCCTCTTGTTAAAATGTTAATTTTTATATTTTCTACGTCATTTTCTATAGTAGGTATCATTGCTCTCAGTGTATCGCTATCTATTTTGATGCGTGACAGTGCATCTGCGTTTGTATTTATTTTGCCTTGTTTGTAAATAATTTCAAAATCATAATCAGATAAATCTACTCTGATTCTTGTCATTTTGGATGACGGATTTTTATGTGTAAATAATGAAACTAGTGGTCTGTGGTCTGTTACCACGATGAATTTTCTACCATAAAGATATGTTCTAAACTGGTTGATGCCCCAATGAATGGCTAATAATTCTTTTTCGATTATGGGCTTATTGATATCATGTTTTTGCAGGGCTTTACTTGCATAAGCAATTGGCAAATCATGATCTATTTCGCCTTGTGATAATATTGCTCCTAGGGCAAAGTCAGATGCGTCAGTTGTTAGTATAAATGGTTTGTCGAAATTTGGGTATTGTAAGATTGGTGGGTTTATCAATTTATCTTTTAATTTGTTAAATGCTTTTTCGCATTCTTCCGACCAAATGAATGGTTGTCCCTTTTTTAACAATGTGTTTAAACATTTTGCTATCAGTGCAAAATCCGGTATGAATCGTTTGTAATAATTGCAAAATGCAATAAATCTTCGTGTTTCGTCTGCATTCTTAGGTGTGGGGTAATTGCGTACAGTGTCGCATTTTGCTGGGTCAGTTTTGACACCTTTATCTGTGATTAAATGACCGAGGTAGAGGACTTCTGGTTTTAAAAATTGACATTTACTTGCGTTTAATTTTAGATAATATTTTTTTAGTCTTTCCAAAACTTCTACTAAATTTTTGTTATGATGTTTTATTGAACATCCGAATACGATAATATCGTCTACATAAAGGAAAGCTTCTGATTTTAGTCCGGATAGAGCTATTGTTAGCATGCGTTGAAAGCTATTTGATGAAATTTTTAAGCAAAATGGTAATCGTTTAAATTGATAGTGACCGTCTTGTGTGGAGAATGCCGTGAGCGGTCTAGAATCTTTTTCTAATGGAATTTGGTGAAAGGAACTGGTCATGTCTAAAGTTGTAAAATATTTTGCTCTTCCAAGCGTATCTAATATGTCTTCCAGTCTTGTTAGTGGAAATTTGTCGTTGACGATTTTGTCGTTTAACTTTCTATAGTCTACTACTAGTCGCCATTTTTGATTACCGTTTTCATCATTCTTTTTTTGTACTAGGAGTAGTGGTGAGTTATAGGGGCTAACTGATGGTTCGATGATATTGTCTTCAATCAAGTTATTTATTTGTTTTTGGATTTCGTCCTGTTGTGAGTGAGGTAGTCTATAATTTTTTATATAAACAGGTGAACTATCTGTAGGGTTTAGCTTTTGTGTATAGAAAGAATTTGTGGAAAGTCTTTCGCCTTCAAGATGGAATACTGATTGATATTTTTTGAATATTTCGTGTAGTTCATTTTCTGTCTGTTTGTCTACATTTCCTAGTTTTAATTTTTTTATCAATTTATTGAAACGATTGTTATTATAAATATCTTGTTTTTGATATACTGTCATAATATTGTGATCTGCTTAATTCTCTGTTATGCATTTTATTTGTTTTATATGCGCTGTATGATTGTTTACGTTCATAATCTTTATGTGGCAATTTCCTTTTGCGGGTGCTATAGAATTAGCTAGGAATACTCCTTGTTCTATTTCCTGATTTAAAATTATGCTATCTTCGTTTATTTTTAAATTTATCGGTACTATAACTTCTGTTCTGGGCGGGATTTCTAAAATTCCATTTGATTGTAACTGTGTATCTATCGTTAATGTATTTTCATTATCGTTAAATATTGCAGTTAATGTGAATGTTTCGTAGTCAATTTTGCATAAATGTTTGATGAGGAAATATCTGCCTAAAATTCCATCGGTTGAAGTAGGGAAATCATCTGTGACTAAATGGAAATTAATGCTGGTACTATCTTTGCCTATTCGAAAAGTTAGCTCAGCTGTGCCTACTGAAATGATTTCGTCTTTTGTGATACCGGTTAATTTGCTTTTGTTATTACTATTGTAATCAAATTCATTATTGAATGGGTTTTTGCATATGGATATGTCGGCTCCTGTGTCTATTAGAAATGTCATTGGTTTGTTGAATTGTATATTATAAATAGTGATAAAATTCGTTAAATTCTGTGTAATGACATATATCTTGTTTACATTTGAATTTTGCAAATACCCGGAGGAAGTTAATTGTTGTCCCCCGGGGTGCCTACGTTTCCCTGAAATTGCAGAAAGTTTATTTTACGACTGTGTCAAAAGATTTTGGGAGTGCGGAAAAAATAGTTTGTTTAAATTGGTCGTTTAAACCATTTTTAAATACGGTTAAGCTATATTGTTCATTTAGCTGAGTGTTTTTTGTTCAAGTGTGGCATTAGGGCCAATTTGTGCTATTTGAAGTTTATTTAGCTCGGATATTAAATAGAGAATTTTATTTTTGTAGTTAGAAATGTTTATATTTCTCTGCGTTAAGTTGGCTACTTGGTTTTGTAGTTTCGGTATAGTGGTTGTTGTTTTATATTTACTTGATAACAGGTTTTTTAATTCTTTTAGTGTTGTGGGCTGTTGAATCGCAGTTATGTTTGTTCGTACTATTTGCGATAATTTTACATGAAGTATAAAATCAATAAGTGAACTTTTGCCTGTAGGCGTGAGACCATTGTAAATAATTTCAATTATTTTTATGAAAGGTTCTAGATCTCTGTGATTTCCTGAGAAGCTGGGAATAGCCTTTGTAGGTACTTCTAAATTGAAATCAGACATGGTTCGTCTTGTGTTATCAGATTCAGTGTTTGAATTTTCAGGAATGTAGGTGATTGGTGTTGATATTGGTGTTGATATAGAGTGTGGTGTTGACATATCAATATTGTATTGTGATAATATTTTTATCAATTTGTCTCTTCAATGCCAGAAAATTTCTAAACCAGTTTCTTTATGTTCTTTTGAAAACTTTTCGTTGTATACGCCAGTGTTACTTGGCCAGAAGGAGTGAGAATAAATTCAACAACGCATATATTTCTGCAGTCATAAGTATATTCTTGATTTTATTGAACAATAGTTTGGGTATTTATACATTTTTCTAGATTATAGCGATCTCATGACTCCGCCTCTTTATTCCAGACAAAACCTGGAAAAGTATAACCGCAGCCAATCAAAGTGATTGCTGACCTTGCAGAATGCATTGCATAGCGACTACACTGTTTGCTCATTTAGGTCAAACGTCAAAGTTATTATTAAAGTGCATTGACAATATTGCTTGCACATGTCTTTTGCAATATAGGAAATATTACTATTGAAAATATTGTAACATGTGTTCAGCAATTGGAACAGCGTGTGGCAATACTTTCGTTGGTAATACGAAACTCTTTTGTTTATGTCGCTTTGCTTATGCTTCTTGTACGGTATGCATGAAGTGCAACCAATTCATAAATCTGCTTGTTATTATTATTTATGAGTAATGTTAAGTGGCTAAGAAGTAAGTGAGGTAGGTCCACTACAATATCTTATATAACATACTACTTACAATTCATAATTGGCGAAAGTGGATGAAAGGTAACAATAAAAATTTGGTAACCTGTTGACAAATGAGGGTCATTGCATTGTTTATGTTAAATGCTGATGCAGTTTGAGAAATGCAATAGATTTTGTAATATAAATTGCTATGAATTAAAATATTGTTTCAATGTTTTAATGATTTAGATAGAAATTTGAATTCTGAATAATGAAATTTGGAAATCTTATTTTGCTTATTTAGAGGATACTTTAATACTTTAATTTCGATACTTTAATGGTTCTGCAACTAGAACAGTTACAAAGAATTACGTTTTGTAATTGATGTTTGGAAAATTTCAATATTAAGTAAATTTGGTAATATGGGAAATGTACCGTAGGATAGATAATTATTTGGGACACTTATGAGACATATACTGTCGAATTTTACAATTTATTATTAATAGAAAAATTTGATCACATATACCAATTAATTGGAATATTGTGAAGTGTTGGCGAAGCCAATGACATAACCTGCGCACTTTTAAACTGCTCTTTGACTTTTAATGTATTGAACTGAAAAAGCGTGTGAAATGATCCGAAAATGGTTATAATCAATTGAGCTATTGAATCTAAAGCTAGAGCTGACGAATTGGTGCCCGATTTTAGAGAGAAAATTGTAATTTCTGTAAATTTAAAATACTAAGGGTGTCCACGGGGCACGGGATATGTGGTGATAAAATGAAAAATAACCTGTGAGCACTGTGAACAGACTTTTACGTAGGTTCTCTGTTTATTTTTTTACAATCAGCTGTTCTTTGTTTTTGTTGTTAGTACAAAAAAATTTCAATGTAAATTTTAAAATCAATTGTACACAAAATGCTTTAAAAGAGTATAAAAAATCAAATTATTGACTTGAAAGTAAATGCAGCTATTAAAGATCTTGAATTTGGTATGTATGTCTTTTAAAGCTTAAAAGCTGCAAAAATCAAAGTTTTTTCCATTTATAGACACAGTGCACTTCAACCAGTGGCACGCTTTGATAGATGAAAGAATGGATGAACTACAGGAGGTTGTAAGAGCAGTCATATCTTTTCGACGAGGGGATGAACTAAGTGTGCCGAACTCCAGTCATTGGCGAGATAATATTTTAAGTTGTTTCAACGAAGGATGATTTTTATTTCGGATAGACCATTTTTACTAACTTTTGCAAAATTTAAATATTTGTTTACAAACAAAACCATCTGCAAATGTTAGTGATGCCAATTTGAAATTCGTGGTGCCATTCGGTGAAGTTAATCTTTTTTGTGATGCCATTTGCTTAAATTTTATATTATTTTTCAATACTACAAATAACCACAAAACCACATAAATTTGTAAACATAGGCAGGACTCGCGCAAAGTTGTTTATTTTTATTCAGTGTATTTTGTTGTTGCTCACATAAGTACATAACCCGATAACCAGTGCCCTGTGAACACCCTACCTGTTTTTTTTTGGAAAAGTAAATTTAATTTGCAAAACGATGCTGTTGAATTTGTTTACTTATCTTTCATCACACTCATTAAAATACAGCTAAAGGCAACAGCATATAAAGTCGAAAAATCTCCAAATAATTATGTAAGAAATATAATTATCTAAGGAAGTGTTGCATATCGACCAAATACTACATAAATTGAAACTTTCTTCTATGTGTAATTGTGTAATCTTGTACTCTAATAATGTATTTCTACTAAATTTTTTGCTAAATAATTAAACTAAATAAATAAAATTAAAAACAATAAACATTTCAAGTAATATTGAAATGCCGGTGGAGTGCTCGCAGCCATTAGAGCGCAGGCAAACTTTTCCCGCTTTACCTGTAATGGAAAATGCAAACAAAAACCTTTCTTGGAGCGAACAATGTTCAACTCCAACAAATGCCTTTTCAACAAATATATTCTGTTCAAACATGCCTACCTCTGCAAAATTACCACTACAACAACAACATCAACTTTCTCATCAATTACAACAGTAACCTCAACTTCTTCTTACCCAATAACGTCAGTAAACTCTGTACAAACAAAAACAACATCATCTAAAACAAACAGCATCCCATCACTGTTGAAATCAACAGTTTGTCCAATAACCAGTAAATTAGTGCAAAACATAAAAAAAAGTAATGCTAACAAAAATAAATAATCATTTAAACATAAATCAATAAAAATTAAAACGAAGCCGAGCCATTTAATCAACAGTTAAACCTTCGATTGAAAACAACAGTAACAAAAAACAAACAAAATAAAAATCAATGCAGTGCACAAACAACATAGCAAAAAAATTGGCTAAGCGTCATCATCATTATTTTGGCATCATAGTCCAGGAGGGACCATTGCCTCATCTACAATACGCCTCCATTCTTCTCTGCATTTCGCTTTCTTTCTGTGTTGTGTTATTCTCATTGTTCATATGTTGTCTTCTACATCTTGTAACCATCTTCGTATCAGTCGCCCTCTTTTTCTACTCCCCTCTGGCTTTGTCTCGAAAATTTTCTTAGTCATTCTTTCGTAACTCATTCGTAGGACGTGTCCATACCAGCTCAATCTTTGGGCTTATATGCATCGTTGTATAGTTCGGCCTTCGTTCAAGACATTCAATTCGTCATTTTACCGTAATCGTATACGGTGTAACGACACGGATTGCTCGTTTAGTTTTTGCTGAGGTATCACAGTCGCGGTCCGGGTCGTCGCAATAAATTTGTTTATTGACCAGTTCGAAGCTGGTAAACCAATGAGAGGAAAGTTAAAAGCCGTGTGATTTCTTTTATTTCAAACTTTATTTATTAAAAGTTTCCAAAATAATTTATTTAAAGCTTGACTCTACTTCTGGCCAATGAATCTACTCAATGCGTTCTAGTAGATAAGAACCGGTCTAATGACAATTTTATATATGCGCAACTTTTATTCCTTTGATAGTAACGTTGACTTCATAAGCTTCATGTGGGCAAAATATGCTATGTTAGCTGTTTGAATACGATCTTGTAATGCAAAAGTCGCATCTTTACTTGTGCTGAGAACTACGCCTAGATATTTAAACTCGTTTATAGACTCGAAATTGTAACTGCCTATTCTGATGTGACCATCTTGGGAAAATCTTGTCATGTATTTAGTCCTTTCTTCGTTTATTCTGAGGCCTGTTTGTTTTGTAGCTTGGTCTAGTTGTATGATAACCCTTTGAAGATATTCCTTGTTTCTTGCAATAATGACGACTTCGTCAGCATAGGCACTTATTTGTGTAAATTTATAAAATATTGTACCATCTTCATCTATTTTGTTGATAACTGCATGTAGAGTCAGATTGAACAGGAGCATCGATAGAGAATCACCTTGACGTACGCCAGATTTGGTTCCAAATTTGTCTGAAAGTTCACCATTCAGGATTATTTTAGTGTTTGCATGCATTAGAGTCATATTAATTAAGTTAATGTATTTTTGCGGTATACCAAGTTTTTTTAAATACTAATCAATATATTTTCTGTTGAGCTTATCGAAGGCTTGTTTAAAATGTGACATGACGAAGCATTGGTCTGTTGTTGAGCTACCGGTTTTAAAACCACATTGATAATCTCCCAGTATTTCTTCTGCGTACATGTTTAGTTTTTTATATAAACTTAAACTTAATAAACTTAAAATATCGAAAAATATACAGCGCGCGAATTTTAAATGAGAATTTCCGAAAACTTTTCGGTCACAATGTATGTTCGAAAATATGTTATTTTATACCAAACATTAAGAAGAGATATACCTCTGTAGTTAGCACAGTTCGTTTTGTCGCCTTTTTTATAGATAGGAACTATTAAGCTTGTATACCATTCTTCTGGCATTTCTGGCATTTCTGGCAATTCATGTATCTGCTTGTGAAGCTCTTCTCGGGCGTATTTGATCAGCTCAACGTTTATAGAATCTTCTCCACACGATTTAAAGCTTTTTAACTTCTCTATTGCTCGTTTCGTGTCCTCAAGTATAGGTTCCTCTAGCATATTTTCTACTGTCCATAATGTATCACTAGGGGCTTCGACTTCATTGCTATTCAACAGATCGCTGAAATGGTTTTTCCAAATATTTAAAACATCTTTTCTATCACTGATTAATTCACTATTTTTATTTTTACAAGCTGTTAAGTGCGGTTGGAATATGCGTGTATGTTTTCGTGTACTGCGGTACATTGATCTTGTTTGATTTGTTAGAAAATCTTGTTCAATGCTTTCCAGTTCTTTTCACAGAAAATCTCTTTTCGTATTCTTTTTTTGGCTTCTTTTCTTTTTTCTTCATATGACAATTGAGTATAACCGAAAGCGCGCGCAAAAAGTGTTCACTCCGTAACTTTTGTCTTTTTTGATTAGAAATAGTTAAATTTAAATTTCAAAGTTATGATAATTTGAACAATAGACCTTAAATAAAGGAATCTGTGAAAAAACAGTGCCAGTGGACGGTGTTAATCAGTTTTTTTTGTAATATAAAAAATTTTTGGTAATCAAATCAAATTTTAAGTTTGCAAAGAAATAACAAAACCAACACAAAAAAATCAAAATTAAGTTTTGCTCAAACAGCTGATAGAGACAGCATATGAAAGTAAGAAATTATATTTGTAGTGTTGCCACAGTGTAACTTTCATGAATTAAATTTAAATACATAAACAAATATTACATATTTATTTTTTCAATTATTTTACTAAAAGTAAAATAAAACAAACTTATATAAAAATAAATAAAAATAAATAAATAAATTTACTTATTTATAAATTTAAATTTTTAAATAATTAAAATATAATTAAATAAACTTACTGTAAAAATATTGTAAATTTATTGTATGAGCGATTACGAAAAAGTTGTACGTCGGCACTCTTTAATTAGTGAAAATGGCCTAAATGGCTATATAACACTAAACACTGATGACTCTAAAATAATAAATCATTCCCCAAACAAACTTTTAGAAAATTCAAATTCAAAAATTGAATCAAGCATAACAAAAATAGCTAGTGAAATCGCCATCGCTAACAAAATTAAATTAATAAATAATAAAAACGATAATATAAAACTTAGTTCCCCAAATCAACACGAAACAATACTATCCAATACACGCAAAGAAACTAATATGAACACGCGGCAGGCGTCAAGCAATGCGACTTCGGGTCATCTAAAAGAGAAAACGGCTAAATCAGTTCAGGTGAAAAATATACAACAACAAATTCAACTACTTCAACAACAGCTTCAAAAATTGTATAATGAAGAAAAAAATAACCTCCTCCAAAACAAAGGATCGAATCAAGCTGCAGCCATCAGAAACGAAACCTCTGTTAACGACACTTGGACAGTAGTTAATAACCGTAAACGTCAACGCGATAGTCCAAGTAAAAATCATCAAGTAAACCAAAAACAAACCAAGCTAGACTCATACTGGCTAAATGAACCCGTCAAACCAAACCGTTACGCAGATCTCCAGGTAGATGACTCTGAAGAAACTGAAGAATCGTTAAAAAATAATGATACGGTTCCAAAATTAATGAAACCTCCACCTATATTTATTGATAAGGTACATTGCATCAAGCCTCTAATAGATGTGTTAAACGAACATGCGGCAAATCAATTCGACTTAAAAGTGCTAAATCCAAGTCAAGTAAGAGTTCAACCTTCTACATCTGACTCTTACGTAAGCATTATAAAGCAGTTGGAGCTCAAAAATACTGAATTCTACACTTACAAACCAAAAACCGAGAGAAGCTTTAGGGTTATATTGAAAATTTTGCATCATTCAACCGATATTGATGAAATCAAAAATGCACTTCTGGAGCATGAACATACGGCTGTAAACGTTTGGAACATTAAACGTAGAGGGTCAGGTGAACCTCTCCCCATGTTTATTATTGAACTTGCACCAAACCTAAATAATAAGGATATTTATTTGGTTAAGAAACTCTTGTATACTACAGTTACATTTGAACCACCTCACCCGAAAGGGGAAATCCCTCAATGTGCAAACTGCCAACAGTATGGGCACACAAAAGGATACTGTCACCGTAAACCTAAATGCATCAAGTGCGCTGGAAATCATGCTTCTGTAAATTGCGAAAGGAAAAGCAGATCCAATGATGTCAAATGTGTTTTATGTGAAGGAAATCATCCGGCCAACTACAAAGGATGTCAAATATACAAAAACCTGCAAAAAAAAATGTATCCCCAACTAAGGCCTAGGGCGCCGGAAGTACAAATTCAAGAAAATCCTCTTCCTTCGCTAAACAAAAAACACATCACGACTTCTCATTCACCTGAAACATTCGCACAAATAGTGAAGTCAGACACCAGTAGCGAAACAGAGGAGAAGCTTTCACCAAATCCAAATAATTTTGTGGAAGAATTCCGTGAGATGACATCACTGTTGAAGCAAATGATGCAACAAATCGTAGTAATGACAAATTTACTGATCAACTTGACGACTAAACAAAATTCTTGATTTAGTAGTAGTCATATGGAACGCTAATGGTCTATCAAAACATGCTATCGAAATAAAAGCATTTTTAAAATTAAACCAGGTCGACATAATGTTAGTATCAGAAACCCATTTCACGACGCGTGGTTTCTTTAAAATTCCGAACTACGAACTTTATCACACAATGCATCCCAGTGGTAAAGGAAATGGTGGCTCTGCGGTCCTCATAAGGAACTCGATAAAACATTATGAAGCAAAACCATATTGCAAGAATGAAATCCAGGCAACAAACATTGTAGTACAAACTAAAGAAGGCGACATGACTTTCTCATCACTCTACAGCCCACCGCGCCACAGTATCACGAAAGATATGTACATATCATTTTTTCAGCTGCTTGGATCTAGGTTCCTAGTAGGCGGAGATTTTAATGCTAATCACTTGAAATGGGGTTCCCGCCTAATATCTCCAAAAGGACGTCAACTCTTCGAAGCAATAAATGTACTCAACCTCCACACAATCTCAACAGGTGAACCCACATATTGGCCAACGGATAGAAGAAAAATACCTGACTTAATTGATTTTGCGGTATCAAAGGGGGTACGTATCGAAACAACTACCTGTAAGTCCAATTTCGACTTGTCATCTGACCACTCGCCAATAATAATCACTCTCAATGACTGCTGCGAAATTATGGAAAAATGTATTCTTCATAACAAAAACACTGACTGGAATAGTTACCGTCAACTAATTTCAATTGGTCTAAATACCGAAGTCAGGTTAAAAACTGAATCTGACGTAACTGAAGCAGTAGAGCATTTCAACTCCTGTGTCCAAATGTCTGCATGGGAATCAACTCCACCAATTTCTAAAAGTGTTAAGCAAGATTATCCATTTAACATTAGATACCTGTTTAAAGAAAAGCGTAGGATGAGAAAACATTGGCAACAGTCGAGATTCCCTGCGGGTAAAACTCGCTTAAACAAACTGTGTAAACTCGTTAAAGCCCTTCTTTTAAAGTATAACAATAATCGCACGTCGCTATACCTTCAAAACCTAAGTGCTTCATGTGATACAAAATATTCCCTTTGGAAAGCCATAAAAAAGAATAACAGACCTATACGCAAAATCGACAACTCATGGGCAAAAAGCGATATTGAAAAAGCAGAAACATTTGCGTTACATTTGGACCAGGTCTTTAAATCAAATGATAACCAAAATATGCCTGATGTCATGAATCAAAGGATTAATTTTCTACAAGAGCCTTATCAATTGGAACTTCCAATTAAAAGATATACTATTAATGAAGTTAGAGATGTAATAACAAAGTTAAAAGTAAAAAAAGCTCCAGGATACGATTTAATCACAGGCATGGCCTTGCAGCAGCTCCCACCAAAAAGATTTGTATTTCTCACTCATCTATTTAACGCTGTGATAATAAGGGGGTTTATTCCGCCACAGTGGAAGATAGCGCAAATCTCCATGATACCGAAACCAGGGAAAAGCCCAGAAGACGTCAAATCATATCGGCCAATAAGTCTACTTCCGATCCTGTCAAAAGTTATGGAAATCCTGTTTCTAAAGCGCCTTACTCCGTTTATCCAACAAAACAGACTCATACCTGACCATCAATTCCGCTTTCGCCAAAAACATAGCACAATAGAACAAATTCATAGACTTGTCAGACATATCCATAGTGCGATAGATGGTAAAAAATATTGCACTGCGGCATTTATAGATATTTCACAAGCGTTTGATCGAGTATGGCATGAGGGCCTCCTGTTCAAACTAAAACTGTATCTACCTCTAAATTTTTTCATATTTATAAAATCATACCTCTCGGCTAGGCACTTTTTCGTTAAGCATGGAAACGAAACTACAGTATTTCATGATATAGAAGCAGGAGTACCTCAAGGTAGCATAATGGGACCAATGCTTTATCTTTTATTTACTGCGGATCTTCCCCTTACCGATGAGAGTGTTATCGGTACATTTGCAGACGACACAGCTATTTTATCAGTTGACAGTGACCCAATCCGTGCTTCCACCAAACTTCAAACCTGCCTTGATAATGTTGCTCTCTGGATGATAAACTGGCGTATTAAACCGAATGAATCAAAATCTGTCCAGGTAACATTCACTACAAAACGTTCTACGTGCCTGCCGGTCTTAATAAACAATACTCAATTACCACAAGCTGTAGAAACAAAATACTTGGGCATACATCTGGATAGTAAGCTAACCTGGAAATCGCACATATTTAAAAAGCGTAAAGCCTTGGGTCTTAAATTACGAAACTTATTTTGGTTCCTCAGCCGAAATTCCAAACTGTCACTCGACAATAAGCTGCTTATATACAAATCTGTACTTAAACCTATATGGAGTTATGGGGCCCAATTATGGGGTACTGCAGCAGACTCAAACCTGGCAATTATACAGCGCTTCCAATCTAAAACACTACGAATGATCACAAACGCACCTTGGTATACAACGAATGAACAGCTACATAAACAATTACATGTTCGAACAATCAAGGAAGAAATAGCAAGTATTTTAAAGAATTACGCTCAACGCTTATATATGCACCCAAACCCTCTGGTTACTCAACTGATGTCCCCTTCCAATACCTTTACAAGGCTGAGAAGAAAAACATCGCGAGACATTTTAAATATGTATATGTAGACAATACACTTTTATTTTAAATATATATGGATATGTCACTGGGCATAGTCCATACGTGCCTTTCTTTTTATATCGTAATAACCATTATTACGATTTAAATTTATATATATTATTTATTGTCATTCATTCCTGACAGATTGTAATAAATAAATGGATTTCAAAAAAAAAAAAATATGTAAGCAAATTCTGACGGGTTTCATTTTCAATGTATATTTTTCTTGAATCGTTTTTTGCTTTGATAATCTCTGCATTTTTAATCAAACCATTCATTGGTGGAGTGAGTTTTTTGGCCAATAGTTTCGTTTGCTGTGCTAAGTATGAACTGTTTAATGCCCCGCCAGCTTACTGTTACGTTTGATTCTCTTATCGTTTCATTATTTTCTTCTAGTTTATTTAAAATTTTTTCCAGGTAAGTAGCGCTTATAGATTCGTTTATTATGGCGGCCTCGACGTTCCAATGTTTCTTATTGCATTCATTTTTTGCTATTTACAAATGAAAACGCACTCCGCTGCAGTACATTTATAACTATCTTTTTATTTCTTTCTCAAAAAACTTAAGGTCTAAAATTATAGTAATTGTCTTAAAAAATAAGAAGAGAATCTTAGAGTATAATTAAAATTAGATGTGGTTCACACACATATTATAATATAGTTATGTAAAATTATGACTATGATATATTACGTATAATTATGATTATGATATATTAAGTATATTATAATATATGACACTAGGGTGGCTCAGAAAAACTAAAATTCGATTTTTAATGAGCGCACCCCCTAGGAATATGCCATCGACCAAAAA
Source organism: Teleopsis dalmanni (assembly GCF_002237135.1). Classification (NCBI taxonomy): domain Eukaryota; kingdom Metazoa; phylum Arthropoda; class Insecta; order Diptera; family Diopsidae; genus Teleopsis; species Teleopsis dalmanni. The sequence goes on along the minus strand of NC_051846.1, from coordinate 128,953,865 downwards.
AATTATATTCCCAAAGTTTTGGAGCAATAGGATTAAAAATTACGTTGCGCCACTCGAGCAAAGTTGGGTTTTCAGTACAAAAAACAGAAATTTTTCAATTCAAGGTCATTTTTTATCTTTGTTACTTGTTTCAACAGTTATTAATATATATTCATTTGATAGATAATTAAAATATCTTTTTAATAAGATATTGATGAGCAAAATCGGTTAAAAATTATGCGCAAAACACAATAATTAGTTGAGCGACTGTGCTCTGTTTTCTATTTCATACCTTTTAGCTGGCATGCACAATTACGTAATAGGTATATGCTACGATTTAGTTAACTATTTATAAAAAATTATAATTTCAAAAAAACCCTTTTTTTCAGTAATTAATATATTGTGTTTATTATGTTAGGATATGTGTAGGATATGTGAAGGATAATTTTTATGATAATGTTCGACTACTTGCAAATCATATTGTTTTTCCTCTTCATATTTTGTCGAATTATAATTCATCATAAGCGTAATTCGTTTTTCTATACAATCATTTATCATATAAAGTCCGGCACAGAATTCAAGTGCATCTCTATAATATTGCGTCTCCATCCATGGCGAAGGATCGAAACTGATAAAACTATTAGATAGGCAAAAACGATCAAAAAAATTTGTTATCTCTTCGGTCACGAAATCAATAAGGTTCTTTGAGGAAAATAACTTCATTAGTGGGTTCTCACTCTTTATCTAACCAGAGATAGCTGGGAGCTTGGATCTGTGACCGGTAACTCTACAGTTACTATCTGCGCAGATGGCTCAAAGAAGGAACGGGAGCAGGTATCTTCTCGAAAGATATGCAGATAAGACAGTGCTACCGAATCCCTGATACTTACAGCGTCTTTCACGGCGAGATATATGCTATCGAAAAAGAGGTCAACATTGGACAACAAAGTATAATTCGTCCTTCGAATATCACGATTTTTGTAGATAAGCCGCACTGAAAGCAATTGAATCTAAATTCCAAGATAGTATTAAAATGTCGTGATTTACTGATGAGCATCAAGCACCATAAGGTCTCTCTTTGCTGGACATAGTACTTTTCGAATACTTGGACATAGCAATGTTGAAGGTAATGAACTAGCAGATGAGATGGCCAGAAGAGGTTCTGAACTGCATACAGGAGAGGCCGACCTCTCAATACATACACCGATATGTAAACTGTTTAGGATAATAGAGGAAATCAATACGGTGACTAACAATTTATAAACTAACCGCGAAGACTGTAAGGTCGCTAGAACTTTATGGCCTAAGTTGGACAAAAATAAAACGAAAAACCTTTTAGGCTTCAGCAAACCTGCATATCGTGTGCTTTCTGAAGTACTAAAAGGGCACTGTGCCAGTTCCAACAAGTGGATTATGCAGGAGTTGCCAAGATGAAGAGGAGGTAAAATCTATCAACCACTTCCTGTGTCTCTGTCCAGGACTTAAAACAAGGCTACTTTAATGTTTTGGGGATCCTTATTTTACTGGCTTGAAAGAGATAACGAAAACAAACTTATCGGATCTCCTCAACTTCATCTGGAAAACCAAATGGTTTAACAAGGATAACAAAGGTTAGCAACTCGCATCTCCTGGTAAAATTTTTTGAGGGCATCCCAATGGGCAATATATGTCTCCGAGTAAAAGTGCTGACAACTGTCAGCACGTACCTTCCGAACATAACCTAACCTAGTGTGGGTTAAAACTTTCACACATATGCTCACCATATATATATATCTCGTACAAATCATCCGAGTAATATGTGAATTGATCTCTTAAAATAAACATTTTTAGTAAGTACATGATTTTCGCCATCCATCGAGAATCTTAGATGGCACCTGGGCGCCACAGGTAACCATACCTACTACTACAAAATATGTATAGCGTAGCGATCCGAAAGCTTGCATTTGTCAAGCGCGGAAACTAAAGATAAATTGAATCGTTCTGTCTGCGTTATCCCAATTTTGTTGAACTGTGACTACAGATTCAGCTTCCATTTTGAGACAAATTTACTTATCGAATTTATTTCAATTAAAATCAATGGAATTTTTAGCCGCTCTTGCTTCGTTTGCTAAAAGGATATTAACTTCAGTCATACTCCCTGTACGACCATTTTCTCTTTGCTTACGAAAACATTCTTGTTTAGACTACATTTTGAATTTTACTTAAATATCTATATAAATTATTAAGTAGACATGTATTATTTTTATTTTTTATTTATGTTTCTTCCGTTTCTTGTAAACATTTGTGATTGCATTGTGCATGCCAGCTAAAAGGTATGAAATAGAAAACAGAGCACAGTCGCTCAACTAATTATTGTGTTTTGCGCATAATTTTTAACCGATTTTGCTCATCAATATCTTATTAAAAAGATATTTTAATTATCTATCAAATGAGTATATATTAATAACTGTTGAAACAAGTAACAAAGATAAAAAATGACCCTGAATTGAAAAATTTCTGCAACGTAATTTTTAATCCTATTGCTCCAAAACTTTGGGAATATAATTTTTTTGGTCGATGGCATATTCCTAGGGGGTGCGCTCATTCAAAACTTCATTTTTAATTTTCCCCCTTATAACGTGAGCCACCCTAATATGATACCCTCACCCCTATATTCAACAGGCCCTGTTGAACGTTTATTTCAATTAATGTAATTAAGTTACAAAATCATATTTAAATTTTAATGTTATTAATTATTATTATTGTTTTGAAATTTAAACTTTCGCTTTACTTGTGTTTTATATATTTTTTTAAATTTGTTGTTATTTGACAATATGTAATTCTCTTCTACTAACTCTATTATTATCTACAAATTGATTTTCAAATTGCTCGGTATTAACATTGTTCTTCTTTATGTTTATTGTGTTAATTTTGTTTACTTTATTTTTATGTATTTGGTCAGATAAGTTAAAAAGTTCTTCTTTAGATATTAAATTATTTATAAGATCTATAAGTCTATTTTTTGTAGTAGAATGTATAGTGTTATTGTATAGGGTAATATATTTAAATACTTTCTCATCTATACCATCCTTGTTGTCTACGTCGGCGTTAAATAACCTGATATGTTCGTTCAAAGTGAGAAGTAACCTCTCTATGTCCCTATTACCTGATTTTTTATACGTGATTGTAAACCTAAAAGATATGTTTTCTTTAAAGAATTTTTTAAAAGATACAATATCTAGCTCATTATCTGTGACTATATTTTTAGGTTTACCTAAATATTGAACTCTCATTTTGATCCATTCTAATATCGAGATCCATGATCTGTCCTTCAAAGCGTGCGCTGTTGTATACTTCGTGAGCTTATCAATACTGGTTAAGTACATAACATTTCTTTGAGGATACCAAATATCAAAATGAACGATTTCATTGCGACAAAGTATGGTTTCTATTATATTAAGGCAGTGTTTCAGTGGCTGCCTATCATATTTGGCTAGATTACATATATCGCAGTTATTGATAAATTTTTGTATTGTTTTTAGAAAATCAGGGTAGTAATACTTTAGTTTCAGCTCTGAAAATATTTCATTAACACCTCTATGACTATTTCTAGCATGCTCCTCTTCAATTATATTAAGTAACTTGTTCCTATCAGTAATATCTTCCAGTAACTTGTTCGATTTTAATACTCGTATCTTGGTGTTATTTGCAAAGTATTTTGAGTACAGTTCTTGAAATTGTAAATATAATTGATTATCGCTACAGTATCCTATAATCAATTCTTTTTCAGGCAATTTATCTTGCATTATTTGTAGAAGATTACTATTTGATGAAACCCCAATTATCTCTCTAGTTTTCCTTTCGTATAAAACTTTTGTTTTAAGATACTCCCTTTTCGATTTCTGCAAAAATATTTGTCTTTTAAATAGATTGAGTGGCTTTTCTGAAATGCTAATGATGTGCTCACTGTCAGTATCTGCACTGTGAACAGTTTCAATGTCTTCATTAAACAGTTCATTTAAGTTAATATATAATTCGTTTATACTTTTCTCTTTCACATGTCTACTGAGCCCATTTGCTACGACATTTTCTTTTCCTTTGATGTGTGATATATCAAAGTCATATTCATTAAGTTCAATCTTCCATCTAACTTAGAATAACTTAGAATTTGGTTATTTCTGAATTGAATTGAAAACTTGCGACCAAACAAATATGGGCGAAAATATTTTGTTGCCCAAACAATTCCTAAGAGCACTTTCTCAATAGTACTATAGTTTAGTTCATATGGTTTTAGTGCACGACTAGCATAACAAATTGTTCTACCATTTCGCATGAGTATTGCACCAAGCGCAGGGTTACTCACATCTGTAATAAGGGTGAATTTCTTATTGAAATCGGGTGGAGCGAGAATAGGGTCAGATTTAAGAAGAGTTTTAAGTTTTTCGAATGCGTCTTTATATTCTTGATCTTTTATATTAATTTCAGTATTTTTTTTAAATATTTGATAAGCGGGCAAATATAGCATCAATTTTGAAGGGGTTAGGTTTTATCCCTTTAGATCAGTGACGATTGCTCTAAGGTACGGAGGTGTGCGGTGAATACCATAACATAATTTACAAAATGTCAAATAACATTGTGTAACGACACTTTTTGGTGACGTTCAAAAATATTTAGTTTTTGCTGGGGTATCCTCAGCCGTCGTCCAGAGTCATTACAATGAATTTATATTCGCGGGGATGAGTTTCGTAAAAGAAAGATATTTTTAAATTTTTTAAGTTTAGTTCTTTATTATTTCAATAAATGTTTGTACAAAGTTATTTTGACAATAGTGCGAAAGCTATTTATTTAATTATGTGCTTTAAAAATAAAAGAGCTGATTAAATATAACTCGTAGAAGAATAAAATTATAATAAAATAATTAAAAAAAACTCGATATGTATTGTTTACATAAAAAAAAGGATGTATATGTAGTGCTATATATTTTTACTTCGAAGATTTTCGTATATCCAGGCGATACCTAGTTGTGCCGTACGCTGTGAATTCTGTGAGTGATAGCCGTGGATTTGATGGGCGAACGCTGTGATTTCTGTGGATGGGTGTCGTGGAATGGTGTGTAGTTCTTCTCAGGTTACGCTACGGAATATTCATAATATGTCCGTGCGATTTCTTGTATTTCTTCAAATAATTTTATATCCTTTGCCGTAAAACCAACGCAGGATTTAAGATATTTCTTATAGTTATATATGCTTCATAAACATATATAATTTGTAGCCTTTGCCGTAAAGCCAACGCATTATTTAATAGTTTCCAATTGATATATATGGTTCATAGACATATATGTAAGGGTGGCAACGCCAGTAATAGAGTTAATGTAAGAATGAAAGAGATGAGAGCGCAGGCAGCAGGAGTAGTCGAAGTTGAGCGTTCGTCCAGTGAAGTCGTAAAGTAAAGTCGTAAAGTAGTAGCGGTCGGCCAGTTGATTTTTTTGAACTTAATTATATTTAAATTAACTATTTTGTATTTACATTTCTACTGTAATAATAAATAACTTTTGTTTTACATACTATAACTTATCTTACATTTGGGGGCTCAACCAGTGAAACGTAAAAAGAGCAATAACATTCAATAAAAAACGAAACTAAAATAACGGGAAAGAAAAATGCGTTTTCGTGAATGTGAATGGATGGATAAAGACGAGGAGACGAAACATTCAGCAGACACAAAAAGAGAGTACGAAACGCGATCGAAAGTAAAAGAGATAAATTCAAAAGAAATGGCAACAAGTGATGAACTGAAGGAACTAATAAAGTTGCTTGCACAAAAAATTGATAATGACAATAATAAAGGAGCAATATCAATTGATGCTTTTGCAAAAATTATTAGTGAATTTGATGGTGAATCAATACCGGTAAATAAATGGTTTGAAATATTTGAAAATAATGCAGAGGCATATGAACTTACAGAGAAACAAAAACATGTGCAAGCAAAAAACAAAATAACCGGTTTAGCTAAGTTATTCTTAGAAACGGAAAACGTGAATAATTATAAACAGTTAAAATGCGTCTTGGTAGAAGAGTTTAAAAGAAATTATGACAGTGCAAAAATACATAAAATGTTGACGAAAAGGCAGAAGAAAACATAGCGAAACATTTTATGAATATATGTTCCAGATGAAAAAAATTGCGCAAATGAGTGATATTGAAGAAAAAGCAATAATTCGGTACGTTGTTGACGGGCTAAAGATTCCTAGAAGTGCTAAACAGCAATTACACAGTGCAAAAAACTTTAAAGAACTACAAGAACAATATGAAATTTATGAACATATAAATGAACAAAGTACAGAACAAACAAATATAAATGCGAACGGTAGAAGTAAAAAGTTGAAATCTGAGCATTGCTATAACTGTGGCTCGACGAAGCATAAGAAGAGTGAGTGCAATGAACCGACTAAATGTTTTAAGTGTAATAAGAATGGACATATTTCGAGAAATTGTTCTTCAAATGAAGTAAAGAGTAAAAAGGAAATAAATATTATAAAAAATGCAACGGAACGTCGCGAAAATATGACGAAATTTATACTAATAGACGGCAAAAAGTTAAACTGTTTAGTAGACAGTGGCGCAGATATTTCAGTAATCGAGCAGAAAATTGCGAAAACATTAAACGGTGAAATACAAGAATGTACAAAAAACATTTCGGGTTACGGTAATAAAAAAACAATGGCTATCGGTAGCATTGTAACAGAAATTGAAGTAGACAATTTGGCATGTAAACATACTTTCGTGGTGGTACCAGATAATCTATCAAAGTATAAGATTATATTGGGTTTTGATTTTATTGGAAAATGTAAATATTCTTACCACCTAAACGGGGAGAGGCTTACCAAGTGACATATTTTGCGATAACGCAACCAATTTTGTTGTGGCTTTAAATCAATTGTCAGAACCAAAGTCATTTTTGTTTAATAAAATAAACCAGTCATCTATAACTCAGTACTGCGCGTCTGAATTTATTATTTTTCACTTTATTCCGCCCAGGGCACCTCATTTTGGCGGTCTTTGGGAGGCTGCAGTTAAATGCACAAAAGGGCATTTAACTCTTATATAAACATCTTATATAGAGGTTTGATGACTACTAAGTTAACATTTGAAGAGCTGTCAACAGTAACAACCGAGATAGAAGCTATTCTCAACTCTCGACCATTGACACTACTTTCGTCCGATCCTAGCGACTATGAAGCTTTGACTCCTGCCGATTTTTTGATTGGGTGCTCTCTAAAGGCGTTACCGTAACAGACTGCATTTGCTAATACTAACACACTCGACAAGTGGTTCCTCATCATCGGTCTGTAACAATCATTTTGGAAGCGGTGGTCTCATGAAAGACCTATGAAACTCCAAATATTATACCCAATGCAATGGTGTTAATTCATGAAGACAATGTGCCTTCACTACATTGGCAACTCGGAAGAGTTCTGAAGGTCATACCAGGCAAGGACGAGCATGTTAGAGTATTTGACGTACGTACCTCGAAGGGCATCATTCGCAGACCTATCCACAAACTAGCTATTTTACCTATTGAAAGTCCTTTCAAGGAGGTCGGGATGTTGGATAACAATGCACTTTCAGTGATATAAAATAAATAATTACCATAAATAATGAATGTTTTGTATAATTGGCAACACTGTTGCACAAATGTAATTAATACAATAAAAAAGGTCAGTCTTGATCAAACTCGCATTAAGAAACGACGTGTGTGTTTTCTTCTTCTCTTTTTCGCTTTTTAGTTGATGTTTTACCAAGAAAAACTCTTCTCGGTACAACTGTTTTGAGGTAGAATGATTCACAATTTACCTGTTCTAATAACCATGGCTTCTTTGGTTGCGGTATTTCTTCCAGTTTCCAGTTAACTCAAGTTTCTTCGAATGCATTAAACACCTAGGAAGTGTTGTCGAATCCTGAGACGCTGTATATTTACCCGATACTACCCATCCAAGTAGTGTTTTTGGTAGAATCAGCAGATTTTCACCTTACTTGATCTGGCCCAAGATCAGTTCAGACTGAAAGCTTTCATTTCCAAGGAGAGGTCAATTCGTTTAGATTTATAAAATTGTTTATCAGGGGTGTTTTTTAGAACCTTCCGCGATGATACGTCAATCTCTGAGCATGGCTGATAAGCAATATGCAAAATGACACAAAGCTTTAGGTCCAATTCGAAGTTGGACTGACGTGACTTTATACGAGCAGTAGTTTTCTGGCTAATATTTGTCCTTGAATCTCCAATGCTTGAAACATAGAATGGTTTCTTATATTTTGGTGATCTAAGTCTGTGTGTGAAGTCTTCCGTAACAAAATTCACCTGCGAAAAAGAGTCAAGTAGAGCTCTACCAATTTGATGATTCCATGTACAGTCTTTTACTAAAACTAGTGCAGTGGCCAGAATAACTTCTTGCGCGAAAGAATTGGTTTGATGGTTATGTGAGACAACAGGAAGCTCTAAAAATGGGGTTCGAGATACAGTTGTCATAAATTGATGGTTTTTTACCTGATGGTGATGAAGCAATGTTTGATGATGCCCTGCACATTCGTTGCACTTATGCATCGATGGGCAGTTGTTTACTCGATGCCCCTGTGACAGACAATTAATACGGAGACCAAGTTCTTTTACCTTAATAAACCTTTGCACTACCATTAGTGATTTAAACATAGAGCACTGAATGTTCTGAACTTGAGCACATTGTTGAGAATGCTTTTATTCTCAAGTTTCTATCAATTTGTATTTGTATACCGGAATTCCACCAAGCACATGTAACTTGTTGGACGGTATATTTGTATACTTTTTATATTCTTGAAGATACCACCGAGCACATAAACCCGTTGGTAATTTTATGAAAAGAAGATAAGTTCTATTCAAATTTGTATCATCGAATACGCTTTATTAAAAGAATTGATTTGTTTATATACATTTTTTCTTATAATAATTACTTACTAAAACTTATTACGTACAATAATTTACTGACCCAATTAATATCAAGCAAAAAATATTACTTATAATGACACATAAAATATTCAGCAAAACAATAAATAATTAATAGCAAGCAAATTACATAAAATATTTACCAAAACAATGAGTAATTAATAGCAAGCAAATCACATAAAATATTTAGCAAACAATAAATAATAAATTATTTAAAATGTGTTCTTGCCCTAGTTATAAAATAAACACTAATCAGCAAAAATATAACCTATTAATGTATTACGATTACGTTAAATGCATTTTTATCATGGGTCAGCAAAAGACAAAATAAATTATTAATGTAATACTTAACATATCCTCCCCCGCGTTGAATTCTAATTCAACTAGAGTGATGTCATCTTTATGTTGTTGTGATATCAAATGTTGACCTTGATCTTGGAAGCGGCTGAGGTGTCTGAACATTCGGTTGACCTTGCGTCTGATTTTTTCGTATTAGTTTAGTTATTTTTAAGATGATGATTCCAATAATCAAAAACAAGGCTGCGTACCCCACTGACAAGCTATGCTTTTCAGTTTGCTGTACTTTTGATGATAGTTCAGGTAATGTATCCTTCGTTAGTTGTTTTTGCAGAATTGTTAGTTCTCTTAATTGTGGAAGATATTCAATTTCAGAATTGTTTATCCGCTTAGATAGCTTAATTTCAGGTGTTGAAATTCCTATGCTCGTATATGCTGATTTGAGCAGACTTGTTATGACTTGGTGTCCTTGAATAAGAACCGTGTTGTCTCTGATGACACAATTTGATGCAATTTTTACCATGCCGGTACTATTCAGTATCACTGGAAATGCATTCGAACCGCATACTGCATTGAGTTGCATCGGATATTTGGTAGCGTATATCCAGTGATTTTTGTGTTTCAGCTGAGTCCAAATGGTAGTTTCCTTTAATTCAACTATTTCGCATTCGTCACCTGTTCCATTATTGTACAAATTGATTTCACACTTGCATAATTGGAATCGAGTACTCCAAACAGGGAACTTGCTATATTCCCAACTAAATCGATTGCCCCTCTCTTATTTCGGGCGCTTGACATAAATTCAAATGCTGTTCTCAATTCACTTTCTGCTTGCTGGAAATGATGAACCACAAACTTGCATGTTGAATTTAAGTTGCTTTGATCACATAGCTTCAAAAGATTCAACGTTGAATCCTTTAGTATGTCCAGCTCTGTATTAAATGGAGCTAAATCGTAATAGATTATCATTTTCCAGTGGGATGTTATCAATTTTGTTGTTCCTACTTGTTCAAAATGTATGCCAGGAGCGGAGCGAAGTTCAGTTACGTTTACTGGTGAACAAAGAACAATCGGGAGTAAAAGTAGAGATATCAGTACTGTAGTTAATTTTATATTGGAGGACACACGTCTTTGTTTTTGTGGGACTATCTCATTGTCCATTCGTTCTTCTTTGTTATGGCGATTCTCCTGTGTTTTAATAGGTTTGTTTTCAGGAAATAAGGGTGCTAGTTTGTGAATTGGTCGCTTTAACATGCCTGTTGCGGTTTTGACATCTACGACTCGTATAAATCCATCATTACCCTTATATGTCTTCATTATTCGCCCTAAAGGCCATTGCAAAGGTTGTACATTATCTTCTTTAAGGATCACCAGTGTATTTTCTTCAATGTTTTTGCATTCTTCACGCCACTTGTTTCGAACCTGTAGTTCCATTAGGTACTCTGCCCGCCATCTTTTCCAAAACTCTTGTTTTAAGTGTGCAACCAGATTCCATCTATTCAAAAGAGATGATTTTACCTTTTCACATGTTGCGTCTACGGGTGCTGTTAGTGCATCACCAACTAAGAAATGACCTGGTGTGAGAGCCTGCAAATCATTTGGATTAGACGACATTGGTGTTAAAGGTCGTGAGTTTAAAATAGCTTCTATTTCTATAATGACGGTTTCGAGTTCCTCGTACGTTAACGTTTCAGTTGAAACGCTTCGGACCAATAGGTACTTTGCTGATTTAACCGCTGCTTCCCATAGTCCATCAAAATGAGGTGCACGAGGAGGGATGAAGTGAAATGCTATTCCCTTGTTGCTGCAAGTTTTTGTTATTTGTTCCTGAGCTACATTGGAATGGATTGTTGTTGTTAATTCCTGCAACTTGTTAGAGGCACCGACAAAATTCGTTGCATTGTCACAGTATATATTTTGGCAGCATCCGCGTCGTGCGATAAAACGTTTTAATGATCCGATAAATGCTTCTGTTGTCAAGTCGCTTACCAGTTCCAAGTGTACTGCCTTTGTCGCAAAACAACAATAAACTGCTAGGTATGCCTTATGCGGACGTTTTCCTCTCACCTTATAATGCACCCAAAAAGGCCCGCAGAAGTCAACTCCGGTATTAAAAAATGGCCTGTTTGGCTGTACTCGATGCCTTGGTAAACTTCCCATGACTTGTTCAAAAGTAACTGGTTTACATCTAGTACAACGAACACAATGGTGAATAGTTGATCTTGCCATAATTTTACCCTTGATCGGCCAAAATTTTTGTCTCGCTGCTGCCAGCAGTGCTTGACCGCCGCAGTGTATATTTCGTTCATGTATGTCTTTCATTATCAGTTTTACAATAGGGTTATTGTATGGAAGGACTATCTGATGCTTTTCATCATATGTAAGTGATGATGCTTCTAACCTTCCCCCCACGCGAATTATCTTGTGTTCATCTAAAAATGGCATCAGTCCAGCAAGTGTACTTGCAGGTTTTACTGTTTGGTTGCGTTCTAACTGAATTAATTCTTCTTTTAGTTCTGACTGTTGTATGTACTTCACTATATGCCTGAGTGACACCTCCAGTTCCATAGGGCTTAGAGCCATAGTGATATTGCTTAAATTGGTTCGCCTTGCCCGATTTACAAATCGCAGCATATATCCTACCGTATGTAGTAGAGTTCTAAATGAATTCCTGTGATTGATTCTATCGATCCAATGGATATCGTAATCAGTTGAGATTAAGGCCACTTCCCTTGTCGTTTGTTTCCATTCAGGATTCACCGGATCAATACAGAGAGTTTTATTGAATTTGTCAGGCCAGTTGCTTTCGGAACCATGAAGAAAGAGTGGACCGTATAACCACAAGTTATTTTCGAGTAATTGAGCTGGCTTGATACCCCGTGATAATGAGTCAGCTGGGTTGTCCTTAGATCTTACGTGACGCCATTGATTAGGCAAGCTAATTTCCTGAATTGCATTGATTCTATTTGCTATGAATTGTTGATGCCTTGCTGATGAAGAATTGATCCAGAAGAGAACGATTTCTGAATCAGTCCAATAATATGTTGCTACATCATGATTTATATTGTTCTTAACCTTTTTCATCAATGTCGCTCCTAATAGAGCTGAACACAGTTCTAACCTTGGAATCGTTTGTTTTTTGAGTGGAGCAACACGAGACTTGGAACACAACAATCGATTTATTAGTCGACCATCCATTAGTTTCGCTCGAACATAGACTGCGGCTCCGTATGCCTTTTGTGAAGCATCACAAAATACGTGCAATTGTATTGATTCAAGTGCTGGCATCTGTTTTCCGAATATATGACGATCTATTTTAAATTGATCTAGTACTTGTAGATCGTCATAAAAGGTAATCCACCTAGTGTATATTTCGGTTGGTACTGCTTCGTCCCATGTTAATTGTAGTTGCCATAGGTCCTGAATTAGTATTTTTGCTGTTACGAGTACTGGACCTAGTAGTCCCAATGGGTCGAAAATTTTGGCTAGGTTCGAAGTAATGGTTCTTTTAGTAATGATTTTTAGTGGATCCAGTTTAAATTTTATGCGAAATTGATCTTCTTTTGGTTGCCAAGTCAATCCTAATGTTTTGATTGATGTTGCGTCGTCACTTTGAAAGTCCAAATCAACTTCTTGATCTTCTTTTGCAATATTTTGAAGAAGTGACGGATGGTTGGCACACCATTTACGTAGCTTGAATCCTGCTGATTCCAACAAACCTTTTAACTGAGTTTGTATATCTTTGGCAGTTTGGAGACTATTTGATCCACTTAGGCAATCATCTACGTAGAAGTCATTACTTAGTGCTGCTGCACCTAGTGGATATTTTTGCAACTCAGATTTCGCCAACTGTTGTAAGCATTTAGTAGCCAGATATGGGGCTGATCGTGTTCCATAGGTGACTGTTTTTAATCGATAAAATTGTAAGGGTTCGTTATTATTGCTTCTCCAGACTATTAATTGATATCTTTGATCTTCGGGCTGAATAATAATTTGTCTGTACATTTTTTGAATGTCAGAACAAAAGACAAATCTTGGGCACCTGAATCGAAGTAAAATCGCAAACAATTCCTCTTGAATTGTAGGGCCAGTAAACATTGTATCATTTAACGATAGTCCACTACTCGTCTTGCACGATGCATCAAATACCACTCTTAATTTCGTGGTGCTGCTATCGGGCCGTAAAACGCCATGATGTGGGATGACATAATGAGGATTAACTTGGTTGATGTCAACCCTTTCCATGTGTCCGAGATCAGCATATTCATTCATGAACTGTACATACTGTGTTTTGAGTATTACATCCTTATCGAGTCTTCTTTCCAACGCTAAAAACCTGTTAATGGCAATGTGTTTTGACTCACCAAGCAACGATGGATCTTGCTTGAAGGGTAATCTGACACTGAATCGACCGTCTTGATTCCTTTTCATATAAGTTGCAAAATGAGACTCGCACAACTCTTCGGAAGGAGACAGATTTTTGTTTGCCTTTTCTGGTTCATCTAGTTGCCAGAACCGCTCGATAACCTTCATCGTATCTTGCTCATCTTCAGAGCATATTCCACAAACTTGTGGTGAAATAATTGAATTTTGGTTAGATATTTTTCCCACCACAAGCCACCCAAGCAATGTGTTCTGTAGGATGGGGAGACCTCTGCCAAGGTTTATTTGGCCGATGGACAATAGTTGATGAGAAAACTCAGCTCCAAGTAGGAGATCGATTTTGTTTGGGGTATTGAACGACGGATCTGCCAGATTGATGTTCTGTGGTATTTTCCAGCTTGAGCTTTCAATATGAATGCTCGGCTGGTCACACACAATCTTAGGTAATACATAAGCCTCTATTCGGCTGCTAAATCCGTTAATTCTGGACGAGAAAGCTAAATTGATTCGTTGTTGCGCATCTTGTTTTTTTTTTGCCCCACACCTTCTATACATGCTGAGGTCTTTTTCGGGTTTTCACCTAACTTCTTAATTATTTGATCGGTTATCAGGTTGACTTGGGAGCCGGAATCCAATAATGCTCTGCACTCAATTTCTCTTCCATTGTTGCCTTTAACGACAACACGTGCAGTTCCTAATACCACATAATTTTTTTGGATGTTGAGATTGTTGGAGAACAGAGAAGCAGGATTTTTTGATAATGATGCCTTCTTAATCATTGATGCTTCAAGTGTGCCTTCTAAATGCAGCAAGGTGTTGTGTTTCTTGCTGCATTTTAAGCAACTGCCTGATGTGCAGTCTTTTGTGAAGTGACCATTTTTTAGACAATTGAAACATCGTTGCAATGATTTTATGAGATGTAGCCTCTTAGCTGGGGTGTCATCCAGGAACTGCTTGCATAGATGAATTGGATGATTATCTCTCTTGCATATTGGACATTTAGCTGGTGCAGTGTTAGTTGTAGCCACTGTCTTAACCCATTTTTTAATTGATGCGCTATTATTTATTGTTTCTAGCGATTGGAACCTTTGTTCAATAAATTGAAATAGTTCCTTCATAGTGATCAGCTCTCGATTGTTTGATAATGACTGCTCAAATGCTGTTTGTGTGATCTTGTCTAATTTCTTCAACGTCATATGAACAATTATGACGTCCCAATGTTCGACTGGAATGTTCTGCGCCTTAAGTCCCAATAAACACTCTTGTGAAATGTCATGCAATGTTTTAAGGCCAGAAGCGGTTTCAGTTGTCATTGCTGGTAATGCGAATAATTTGTTTAACAATGCGGTAACTAATAATCTACCATTATTGTATCTAGCCTTCAGAATCTCCCATGCGGTAATGTAGTTCTCAGCTGATGCTGGCAAATGCTTTATCAGGTTTTTGGGCTCACCAATCAAGTTAGTTGTTAAGTAGAACATCTTTTGGATAGGTTTGAATGGTTGTTCGTCTATAAGTTGTGTAAACAGGTCTCGAAACTCTACCCACTTCAGCTGGTTTCCGTCAAATATTGGAATTGTTAACTGTGGTAATTTTACTGCCTGAATTGTTGGATTGTGCTGGTAGTGAGAATTGGATGATTTTAGCTTGAGTTTCAAACAAATCTCCATGTCTTGGAGTTTTTGACTAATTTCATAATACAATTCCCAGGAGTACCCTTCAATGAATTCTTCTGATGTAGAATTCCATATTTTTTCATTGTTGTTATCGAATGCTTTGTGATAACCTTCTATCAAAGCAAGCTTGCAAGAATAAAAAACTTCATTTTGAGATTCTTGGCTTGCCATTTCAATTTCTTGACTGGATCTGTCAATGACATTTATGAGTGCTCGTTGATTACGCAACACTCTTGATAATTCTTCATTTTGTTGAAGCTGCATTGGATTTTGATTGTGTTGCCTTGGCGGCTTTTCCTGAGCATTTTCTACCTCTTGCATTTCGATTAATGCCTTGTTAAAAATACCCAAGTATTTGTTTGTCAATTCAGTCATTTTTTCATAGTAGCCCGTGGTGAAATACTCGTCTTCTGTATCTTCAGCCATAGCTTTACAAGATAATAACGTGTTGTGGTTCTTCTCTAACCTTGACCATTGTTCAGTTAATCGTAGAATTCTATCCTGATAATAGCGATTCGTCTTCCTTGAGGCTGGATCCTTCTTGAAGTTGCTGATTATCCTCTCGATCTCAGCTCCTATAGCTTGTTGTTGATCAATAAGTGTGTTGAAATGCTCCATGATATGCCGTTCCTATTTATTGTCCTTATAGGAATATCACGTCGGGGTCACCAAAATATGTTGAGAATGCTTTTATTCTCAAGTTTCTATCAATTTGTATTTGTATACCGGAATTCCACCAAGCACATGTGACTTGTTGGACGGTATATTTGTATACTTTTTATATTCTTGAAGATACCACCGAGCACATAAACCCGTTGGTAATTTTATGAAAAGAAGATAAGTTCTATTCAAATTTGTATCATCGAATACGCTTTATTAAAAGAATTGATTTGTTTATATACATTTTTTCTTATAATAATTACTTACTAAAACTTATTACGTACAATAATTTACTGACCCAATTAATATCAAGCAAAAAATATTACTTATAATGACACATAAAATATTCAGCAAAACAATAAATAATTAATAGCAAGCAAATTACATAAAATATTTACCAAAACAATGAGTAATTAATAGCAAGCAAATCACATAAAATATTTAGCAAACAATAAATAATAAATTATTTAAAATGTGTTCTTGCCCTAGTTATAAAATAAACACTAATCAGCAAAAATATAACCTATTAATGTATTACGATTACGTTAAATGCATTTTTATCATGGGTCAGCAAAAGACAAAATAAATTATTAATGTAATACTTAACACACATGAAACAAGATCGATTCGATGTCGCTACTAAAAAGGTATACTGCGTCGGACGTACATATGAGTTATTCTGAGCATTCGTCTTGTGACGCATCTGATTATGAGTTCTATTTTCACTTCCGATTAATTCTAAGAATTGACAGTGTCTATCCAATAAATTGGCACAATCCTTTATTTTGGTAATATCTCGAAATTCAGTGATTCTTTCTACTTATTGCGAGTATCTTCGTCAACCTTTTGCATGACTAAATATATCAACATTGACTCACATATAGTTTTCTCGTCACCCAATGACCGTAATGATCCATACAATGCTGAAACGTGGTCTACTAGACTTCAAAGTTGTCCACTTGAATGTTTCGACGCAGGTTGTAACTCGAACAGTGTAGTTATGTTTTCCATAAATCTGCGTACTTCTACAGTACGTCTATTGAATTATTGCGCCTCGTAGCTGAACGATAATCGTTAACAGTTCTAAAATTTACATATATGATGCTTCCACCATGCATATATATAAGAACATTATCGCGCCGCGTGGCTTAGTGATTACGAACAGTAATTAGTAACAGTTTCAAAATTTATATATATGATTCTTCCACCATGCATATATATAAGAACACTATAACGCCGCGTGGTTAAGTTGATACGAACGGTGAAGTTTCGTGCTCCACGTTGGGCGCCAATGTAAATTTCATAAGCGTTTTTATGAATGTTTGTTTTTTTAATATCTACCGGGCACGTCCGCTTTACACATTTTTACAAATCAACTGCCAAATTATACACGTTTTATAATTTATTATTTGATTTTTATTGACATTATAAAATTTTTATAATACAATTTAATTTATTGTGATTAGTTAATCATTTTTTGTGCGTACCCGCGTGTTCATACTTAGAGATCGTTTTTGCCAGAGAAAGAATCAAACAAACGAAGTTTGCTCGAAACCAGAAAAATACAACAAAATTACTCATCTTAAGTGCAAAAACAAAAAGCAGTGAAATTTTTTGATTTTTGCCTTATTTGAGTTCGCTTAGCCTTAAGATTGCGCCAAGTTAGTCTCCTATCCAAATGAATACCCAGATATGATACGGTGTGGTGATGCCGTTGAAGATTACTGGGAGACATGTGTCCTTACGCAGGGTAAACGTTACATGTGTGGTTTTATTTTCGTTTACGTGAATGTACCAGTTGGTTAACCATGTTACAGTTCAATTAAATTTCTAGAATCTATGAATCTGTTTGATGAGAACTAAGGATAGCAGTGTCATCAGCAAACGTAGGAGTCAAAACACGAGAGTTAATGTATCCGAAATAAACAGAATGTAAAGTATTGAACCTTAAACACTGCCTTGAAAAACTCCAACCCTTATGTCGAGATTAGATGTTGTACAGCTCTCAACTTTTATGTGAAATTTCCTGTCCTGAATATATGACTCTAGTATTAATTGCGGTAATATTGCGTTGAATAACTTAGAGTACTGGCAATCCATAGCACACTAATGGTCTGTAAACAAATACTGAAGCCGGCTTGGAGTTATGGCACACAATTCTGGGGTTGTGCCAGCAAGAAACACATTGCAACTATCCAGCGCTTTCAAAAGAATGTAATACATCGTAAATGCTCCATATTACATTAGAAACAGTGATATCCACCGTGACCTTGGCATGCTAACAGTCGACGTCGTGGCTAAAAGATGTGCCATTGCTCACAAACAGCATTTGAAAATACATGTCAACGTTACAGCATCCAGTCTTCTCCAAGTGGTTGCAATACCTAGACTGGTAAAAACGAAAACAGTGGCAGACTTAATGGACACCGAGTAGCAAAATAGCTTCGTTTTTACCTTAAATATTCAATTCAAATTGCTTATTAGTACCTCTTATTTGTTATTTGTACCAGGTGCAATATTAAAACGACTTTTGTCTTTATTTTCAGAATCGTTAATAAAAAACAAACAAAAAAAAAATTTCCAATCGAAACGACATGTGGTCGCTGTGCGTTACGATTTTTTCATAAGGGAAATGAAGCCGCATCAATCGTACAGAGAGTGGGTAGCCGACCCACAGTGTGGGTAGCAATTATAAAAAACCGGATGTTTTTATCAATAACAATAATAAAGTAAAATTCAAATCATACTCTGGCTGCGGAAACTTTCATGCAAGAGAAAACTGCAAATTTAGAAATGCTGTATGCAATAGATGTAGCAAAATTGGTCATATTTCGCCAGTGTGCATGTCAAAGGAAAACAAGAGCAACAAACGCAATTCAGATGACGAAGATAAAAAGAAAGATTACCGCCATAAAAGTCACAACACTGGTACTGTTGAAACAATTAACAGCTTGACAGTTATTGAAGATAAAACTTTTGATTGCGAAGAATCGATAGGTAAGAATCAATGAACTTAACATACCTATCGATGCTGAAATAATTCGTCAGCATGCCAAGAATGACCCAATTCTCCGCCAAGTTTATTTTCTCGTTACAAACGGTTGGCCTGAAAAGCTAATGCCACAAGATGCTGATCTTCGATCATTTTTCAATCATCGCTTTGCTTTAATGCTAAACAACAATTTGTTTTGCCTCCACACAGAGTACAACCGGGTTGTCATTCCAGCCTCCCTTAAGCAGAAAGCTCTTAAACTTCTTCATGATGGTCATTGGGGAGTATCGAGAATGAAACAGCTAGCTCGACAATATGTCTGGTGGACTAATATTGACACAGACATCACACAATTAACTGAAAATTATGATGTGTGCAAAATTGCAAATTCTGTTCACGCACGTGAATACGTATGCTGGCCTGAAGCTGATCGACCTTGGGAGAGAATACATATCGACTTTGCTGGCCCATTTTGTAATTCAATGTGGCTAATATGTGTCGGCGCTTTCTCGCAATTTCCGTTCATTGTACAACTATCTACAGCAACAACGATTGACATCATTGTTGTATAATTAAGTAGTATAATTACAACTTTGTAATTATTAGTTGTAATACATATTATATATTGAATAAATAGAGAGTCAGTCGAAGTCAGGCTGTCATAAGTAAAAGACATTTCGTTTTACTTATAAATATACTTATTACTCAGTTGGTTGTATAAAATATAACAAAACATAAGAATATATATCAGCATTGTCTTCTATATTTTCTCTGGAAGGTACACCAGAAACCATCGTAAGTGACAATGGTCCGCAATTAACGGCTGAAGCATTCAAACGGGTTAGCCGAACGATTCGTCAGATCTTTTAAAGCTGCTGTTAAGAAAAACATTGACGATGGATTGTCTCTCAAATTCGCTGTATCGAAATACCATGCAACAAATCGCGCAATGCCGAATGCTGAAGGTAAATTACCTGCTGAACTTTTATATAGAAGACCTGTTCGTTGAGTCAACTGTTTGAATCGCCTAGGAAGCACCTTGAAACTTCGAAACGAAAAATGAAATTCAGTCTAAAGCAACCTGTCTTCGCTCGAAACTACGCAAGAAGGGAAAAATGGATAAAAGGAGAAATTGTGAAACAACTTGGTAAAATGGTTTACCGAGTGAACACATCTTTTGGTTATATCAAACGTCACGTTCATCAGCTTAAAACTAGAAGTAGCTCTGACCTCACTTCACAACCAATTTTTGGATTCACTCCCAATTTCATCAATGCAACACCGCCTTCATCTAACCGATCAACATTAATGCCTAGTGAAGAACGTTCTATCGAAGTAGTTCAACTTCGAAAAAGTGGTCGTATTCGGAAGGATGTAAATCGATTTGAAGCCGACGATTTCAGAAAAACTTAAACCTTGTCAAAAAATAAGGGCGGAGAAGTGTTATAATGTAGTATGTTTTGTATTAGTTTAAGCAATCCTAAATAATGAAATGTAAACAAAATTTAGTAAAATATAAACTATCAATCGTGTCGGTCATATTTACTATAAAACCGCTAGCTGATTTTATGGTACATTATGCAATAAATCATATTGGTTTCATAATTTTTTTAAAAATGAACCTGAAAGATTTTGATTACGTCGTAGAGCGAGTATTTAGCAGTAACTATACATTATTTGGCGCAGGTCGTAATTTCAGTATTCTTATGACTGTGTTTTTATTGAAAAATAAAACAATGTGGAATGGAATATTAATGGATTTGGATATTAATTTTTATAGATGAGTGGATTTAAAAACACGCAAGAACTGGCATATAAACAAGTGCTTATAGTAACGTGAAAACAAAGGAAAGATAAGTATGAATAACAAACTTAAATATAAAAGACAAATTTTAGATTTTATGGAAAAGAAAATAAAGTGAGCTTTTTAGAAGTTCATTTTCTTCAAGACTGGTAAACAAAACCAGAAAAAGTAAAACCTTGAGAGAAAACCCTGGTAACAGGAAAGTGATGAAAAGTTTAAAAGAACCTTCGGAGCCAAATATGAAGTTAACAGGATTACGAACGTTCTAGAAAAATTTTCAGTTAGGCGAACTAGGGTATAAAAGCCGTAGCAAAAAAGTTGTTCGCTCTCTTTTGATTGTGACAAAAAGCTGGTAAAACTAATTTCATGCAAGAATTTATTTTCTTTAAACTGAAAAGAAGTTAATAGTGATCGATGTTGATTAAATAAAATTTAAAATTACAGATAAAATTAAAAATAAAAAAATTAAATGAAACTTAAAATTAAAAATAAAGATAAAAAAATTAAATAGAACTGAAAATTCAAAAATAATTAAAAAAATAAAAATAAATAGAAATTAAATAAAATTCAAAACTAAAGAAATGGAGAATTGATTTTTTTTTTATATATATAATAAGAGATAAAGATTATTTAAAAATAAAGTAACAATTTAAAAATCAAACAAAAGTGACATGTAATTGCGTGAAAAGATTGTAATTAAAATTCTTTTGTCAAATATCAAAGTGACAATTAAATTAAATAAAATTTAAAAAGAAAAAAAATTCCGACTTGGACTGAGGTCAAGTGAAACTAGAATCAAATTTAAGGCAACCGAGAAGAAAAGTAAATTCAAAAATCAAAGACGGAGGAGGCATTAAAAGAAAAAAAAAGGAGCATCAGGAAGATAATACCCAGGGCGTGTGCAGTTTGATCAACATCGGCAAGTTTAAAATTGGAGAGAAAGGAAACTTAAAAATCCCGGTAACGTTAACGGCGTAGCACTGAGTCGTAACAGGTATTTAAAAACACGTTATATCTATTACGGTATTTTGTTGGTTAACGGAAACAAGTAACCGTTATCGTACACGGCTAGACCAACCGGATGATGATCTCATGATCTCCGAAAAGTGTTAAAAACGTTGCTGGCGGTCAAATTGTATAATTACTTAAATTTGTATTAATGATTTTTTTTATAGTTTATATTTCTTTTCTTGTTGTAATAATTTTTTGTTTTTTCTTTGGCTACGAAAGATAATGTCTATTAAGCGTGTTTCGGCTTTTTACATTTTTTTTGCTT
Source organism: Teleopsis dalmanni (assembly GCF_002237135.1). Taxonomy (NCBI): domain Eukaryota; kingdom Metazoa; phylum Arthropoda; class Insecta; order Diptera; family Diopsidae; genus Teleopsis; species Teleopsis dalmanni. The sequence goes on along the minus strand of NC_051846.1, from coordinate 128,931,843 downwards.
AAAATATAGAGTATAATACATATAAATTTTCTTTGTAATTTTTTTTCAATATTTTTTATATCTATCTATATATATACATATATATATAATTATATACCTTAAAAAAAATATATAGATATATATATATTTTTTTTTTATATATAATTTTTTTTTGGATCAACCACAAAAATTAAATTTAAATAGGTACGTCGGCAGCTAGGATGATATCATAGCAGCGGCTACAGTAGGTACATAAATTTGTTTGCATCATAAAATCGTTTTTATTAGTAAAATTTTTTTTTTATTATCAATCGCCATTATTTAATTTGGTAGAAAAAAAAAAAAAAAAAAGAGAGATATGTAATAAAAATGTTCATTGCCATGTAATAAAAAGGTTCATACTTCACATAACTTCTTTTTGATTAAAATACAATTTCTTTTATATGATTTATTTTATTTATTTATCATTTTTGAGTTCCTTCATGAGACTCTATTGAGACTCACTGTAAATCAACTTAACACTTTAAAAATCAAACTTATAACTCGAAGATCAACTTAAAAACTAACTTTACTTTTTGCTATATCGAACCAAGAAGGTTCGGTTTCTTATCTATTAACATAATTCTTATATACTTAAATTCTATTGGTTATAATAATACATAATTCTAATTTTACCTACTTATTCTATTGGTCAACTATCATGTGTTTCAATGACACACTTTTAAATAGTAATACTACGGGCGATCATATTGCATCTGCATTGCATGCAATATGATTGCGGAAAACACAGTTTACTTCCATGTGTTCTAAATGTGGAAATCCAAATAGCCAAGCGCATATTGAAATGCGGTAGAATATTTGTCATAAAGAAATGACATAAAGGCGAGTCGAATTACTTAACTCGCTGAATATTTAAAAGTGGCTTTTTGGGTTTCTATGTCATAAATTACACATGGATTGAAACTTAAGTGTTTTGGGTAAATGTGTCATGCTAATTACCGCACACAGCACATTGTGTGTGGTCAAGGTTAATATGACACTACACCCTTACCCTTTTAAGAAAAATTTTTGAAATAAGCAATTTAAATGAAAAAATTTTGAATTGACCAACGGTGATAAGAAAGTAATTACATTTAGTACTATAATAGTATGTATAAAGTATTTTTATATTTGTTTATATATTTAGAAGAGTTTCGAAGTATACATAAAATATTGTATAATATTAAGTAATATTCTTGTTCATTTTTGATAAACAATTATTAGTTTACACTAAGTTGCATAATTATTGATATTTATTTTACATCTTATATATAAAATTAACATTGTCAAAATGTTAGTTACCGTACTCCTCCGAAACGGCTTTACTGATTTTTACCAAATTTTATATGCGTATTCAGTAGGTCTGAGAATCGGCTACTATCTATTTTTCATACCGCTAAAGTGATTAGGGTGTCCCTATCCAGCAAAAATATCTTTATTGCTTTAACAAAAATTTTTTTTATTTTTTGACAAATTTTTTTATATTTTTGAAAAAGAAAACTTGCTATGATATGAAAAGTTGTTGTCTATGAAAATACTCAATTTATAAAACTGCCCCTAATTTCTGGCACTATCGTTGATTCCCAAAATGCTCTCATTGACCGCGTATTTCCAGATGTACACATACAATACATAAATCGTGGGTGGCTGGCAGAAAGAGCCATTAGCAGCAAAAAAAACGTGGACGTTGATGAATTAAACTTCAAGATAAAACAGACATTGCCAGGCGACTTAATATCATACAAATCGATCGATACAGTTTGTGATAGCATCGAAGTTGTAAACTATCCAGCAGAGTTTTTAAACTCACTGGATTTGCCAGGCATGCCACCACACATTTTACGAATGAAAGTTGGATCACCGATTATTTTACTTCGGAATTTGAACCCACCACGGCTATGCAATAGTACGCGATTGGTAATTAAAAAATTAATGAAAAACATTATCGAAGCCACCATTTTGAATGGCAAGTTCCGAAACGAAAAAGTTTTATTGCCAAGAATTCCAATGATTCTCACAGACAAGCCAATTTAATTCAAACGCGTTCAATTTCCTATTAGATTGACATTTGTAAAGACCATCAATAAGTCACAAGGCCAAACGATGTCTGTTTGCGGTCTTATATATAAAATTTCCATGTCACAATGTTAGTTACCGTACTCCTCCGAAACGGCTTTACCGATTTTTACCAAATTTTATATGCGTATTCAGTAGGTCTGAGAATCGGCTACTATCTATTTTTCATACCGCTGAAGTGATTAGGGAGTCCCTATCCAGCAAAAATATCCTTATTGCTTTAACAAAAAAATTTTTATTTTTTTGACATAAATTTTGTTTATTTTTTTGAAAAAGAAAAATTTTTTTCTTAATATTTTATGTAACTACGCCAACAAGTACATCGAGCATTTACATCCACTTCGTTTCTGCGTCTTCGCCTTGCATGGCAGATGGAAAATGTACTAAAAATTTTTCTAAAGATTTCACTAATGATACTATAACAAATACCGACGAATATCCAGTATATCGTCGAAGAAATCCCGATAATGGGGGACTATGGCGGGTGGTGCTGTATTCGCCTCTGCTAAGCAAGACATACAATATAAGTATGTCCATAAAGGCAGTGATATGGCTGTGTTTAGAGTAGAAAATACTAATGTAAATGCTCCTCCAATGAACAAAAACGGTGAAATTACGCTCTACCAAATTGGTCGGTACATCAGCTCCAATGAAGCTGCTTGGCGTATCTTCGGTTTTCTAATTCATGAACGGGATCCAGCAGCTGTTCAGTTAGCCGTCCATGTTGAAAACGGTCAGCGTGTATTTTTCACGAACGACACTGTGATTGATCGTGCTACAAATCCACCTAAATCTACACTCACTGCATTTTTTGAAATGTGTAATAGTACGGATGATTTTGGTGCCTTTGCAAGAACATTTCTCTATTCACAAGTACCACGCTATTTCACATGGGCTTAAACAAAAAAATGGATGCCCCGCAAGCAAGTTTCACCAGTTGATGCATGTCTCAATTTTTTTAAATCGAACGCTTATTTACAATTAATCCAAGACACACAGTGCTTTTATCTTCGACTGTTGTTGGTTAATGTTACTGGCCCATTATTATTATTATTATTTACAGTCAATCCAAGACAATTTAAATTTGAAGATACAACAGTTGTTGCCAGAGAACTTGGTATCATACAAATCTATTGATTTTAATTTAATAATTTAATAAATAAACTATAATAACTTAAAAATAATATTGTTTGGCGTTTGTTATTTTTATTTTCCTTTTCGTTCATAGCGCTCCATGCCTATTTCATGCATATACCACTTACTTACACACTTATAATAAGTAAGTTACTTTTTGTCTACACTAGAATTTATCTAGAAACTAGAAATAATTTGTAAGGCAAAACAACGT
>NC_051846.1:128925924-128928301 GCF_002237135.1 Teleopsis dalmanni | reverse complement strand
TTTATTACATCAAAATAAAATAATAATTATTATATGCCTTTTATTTTTTTCGCGCAGCAATAACTCTTAAAATTTGCTTCTTATTTTAAAACGCACAAATAACTGGTATACTTGCGTTATATAATATAAAAAGCAAGAGTATCGCGCAAATTCTGCGCGATATTTTTAAAATGAAAATATAAAATGCAATTTTCATACAAGGTAGTTTTTGCAATTCCATAGAAAATGTTTGAAAAGGTTGGTGCAGGTAAAGATTTAGTTCAGTTTTTTTGTTTTTGTATTTTGCATTTATATTTTGTATTTACATTCGTATTTTGTAGGAGAACAAATTTGTATGTAAAATACAAAAACAAAAAACTGAACTAAATCTTTACCTACACCAACCTTTTCAAACATTTTCTATGGAATTGCAAAAACAACTACCTTGTATGAAAATTGCATTTTATATTTTCATTTTAAAAATATCGCGCAGAATTTGCGCGATACTCTTGCTTTTTATATTATATAACGCAAGTATACCAGTTATTTGTGCGTTTTAAAATAAGAAGCAAATTTTAAGAGTTATTTCTGCGCGAAAAAAATAAAAAGCATATAATAATTATTATTTTTGATGAATATAATAAAAATCAAATTTAATTATTATTTTTTGAGTTTTATTTTAAAAAGCTCATATATAAAAAGCATGCATAATATTAAGGATAAAAGTTATTAGAATGATAACTATTTACTTAAATAAGAGTTTAGACAACTTTTTGTTGCTGCTTTTTTTCATAAAAAATTTTAAAATAACTGTTATTTAAAAATACGTCCCTGTGCATTATTAATTTAATTTCATTATCAATTTAATTTGTATTACATTTTGAGTTTGTTTTTGTATGCACAGAGGAAATATTGAGTCATGCCCTTTTTCTTATGTTTCGCACAATAAATTCGTGCAAACTCTTTATTAAATTATTTTTTTTTTGTTTTTTTAATTTTGTAAGTCTTTTATAGTTAGTTACACTGCTTTTTTTTTTGTTTAATATTTGTTTCTTTTAATATTTAAGAATTCTACAAGATTATTTAAAAGCACAATTCGTTTAATATTTCTATTAAAAGTAGTATATATGATTGTTTAGTTCACTTTATTTATTGCTCCCGACATCACAGTTGCACTACGTTTTTTTCATTTCAAAATATAGAGAGATTTTTTTTTTTTTTGTTTTTAACAATCATTTCTTCCGTTCAATAACATTACAAATGCAAAATGCTATTTAATTATTATTATTATTATATATTTAATTTTTTTGTTAATTAAATTTTCACTCCTGGCAGGATCGCCATGTAATAATTTAAAAAGAAAAACGCAACCGCTTTTGTTCGTGTCTGAATATTTATTGAAATAATGTAGAATATTAAAATTAAAGCGAAGCTCAGCAGACAGTTGTCTTGAGCTAAGCTTTACATTGTTTCTTATCTTAGTAAGTGTGCATATGTGTATTTGCTGCTTCAGCATAAACTCACTGACGGTTAAGTACGTTATGTGAGGTTTCATATTCCCGTTGCATAAACAGCGCAACAAAGTGTGGGAATTGAATGTTAATAAAGTATTGTGCTGTTATGCTTTCAGATACATATATACACACTACAATGTGGCCAACTTCTCTACCATAGTGTGTTGGCTCGTTAGGCACGTGTAGCTGCAGTAAGTTGTCAATGGCGAATTGGCGATCACCTTACCTGCACTATTGGTGCTACTGTTACCCCAGTTTCTGTGATACGCATTTTAGTCACCGTCCAGGAAAGACATGGAATTGTTATTAAGTTGCGCTTCAAGGCTTGTACATTCGGTGGCCTGTAGACTGAGGTAAAGTTTATGTTTCCTACCATACTATCCACCACCACTGTAGTTGCTTCAAGCGCGAGCAGGTTGTTAGATATTTTGTGATGTTTGATAGATTTTTTGATAAGAATAGCTGTTCCCCCACCTCTTCTGGATACTCTGTGTGATCTATAGATGTCATAGTTGGGAATTTTCAGTTGCAATGACGTAGTAATTGGATGACTTCATATTTCTTGTTAATAATAGAGTTTGCATTCCAGGTCACAACTTTAAATTGCTTAGTGGAGTATTCATTTCCCAGTGAGAGTAAGTAACAGGCTTTGCAGCGTGGTTTGCATTATATTCTTCATAACTGTGTTGAGTTGTGCTTGAAAGTTCTCCATCAGTTTCTCTAGATGAGAGGCCGACATAGAATTGGTGGGGTTTTGTTGTGCCGTGCAGCCTGACATCATTGCGTCAGCATAAGACCTTGATGGCATAACAGAGGAGCTTTCAGGTATGATAGTAGGAATTGATGTGAGGACTTTCTTTTTCCTCATATTCTGCGGAGCACAG
>NC_051846.1:128920749-128925824 GCF_002237135.1 Teleopsis dalmanni | reverse complement strand
AGAGACACCTTATAATATATTTTTTAATAACCACACTCCCACAAAAAACACCCGATTAGAGAAAGAAAAACGAATCGGTAATATTAACAAGAACAGAAAAGATTACGAAATTGATACTAAGTATGTTGACGCGGAAAAATTACGAAAAAGATTAAATAAAAAAAGTAACCCATTTAAAAGAGTTCACGTTATGAATCAAAACAGGGACGCCGACAAAGATCACTTTGTCGTTAAATTTAAGAGCAGACTAGCAAAAGTTTAAATCACATTTTAAACGTAAGAAAAAAAATTACGCCATACATTCAAACAAATATAGAGAAAAATATAAATCAGACTCAAGCCTTTTGGACAAAGAAAAGTGAATATACTTGGTATTTTGTAGCTCTTGAATAAATAATTTATATTTTTAGGAAGTAGTATTATACTATATTATACAATATAATTTATATCTATTATACATATAATTTAATGTAAATATATTACACTATATAACTTATCAATAACTGGAATTGTAAAACTGATGAAAAAAAATTATGTTTTAAAATTAAAAAGGTGGAAGGAATAACATAATCCGTATTAATCCGCTGCTACCTTTAAGCAATAATTGCAAACTGCTTCTATAAATTTGGAGAAGTTTAATGGCATGATCAACTCATCGCCCTTTAAATTGTTGCTACTTGTTTATTCTAAATTTATAGAAACGGTAAGGAAACGGTAAGAAACGGTATTATTTTGTATAATGAAATAAGAAACAAAGACTTTAATTTCAACAATCGAGTTGAAAACACGTATTTTATAGTAAATACATGTGGTTTATTTGTTCCACTATAACTCCTTGTGTCCTTGTTCGCTGACGGCTCGAATGCAAAAGAGACTGATGCTTACTTGTGTTCTGCTTTTATATAATTTTTGCTTGTGAAGTTACAACGTTGCCATCGTGCTTTCCGTGTCTTAATAATTATCTGTGGTTGCCACATCCGCCACAGTACTCCCCGCTTAGAAGATAGCCGAAGGACTGTGATGAAGACTACGTGTGAGTGTGACCTTCTTTTTGTCTATGGCGTCTGACTGCAATGGACTGTTGTTTAATTGAAGCGGGTCTTCGGCGAACGTAACTTTTTTCTTCGTGCTTCTTACTAGTGCTGTGTCATGCTTTGGCCTAGGATTGTCTACCAAGATTTCTAAGAACTTCGGTTCTGCTGGAACATCTGTATTTTCCAGGAACGCTGGCTTCAATCTTTCGATTGAAACATTCAACTTTTTGTCACCTACTTCAATTGTGAACAGTCGTTCACTTATTTTGTTCAATACTTTACACGGTCCTGTATATGGTGGTTCTAGTGGTTTTCTGATGTGATCTGAACGCAGAAAAACGTGTGAGCAATTGTTGAGTTCTTTATGTATGAAAATTGGCCTGTTGCTATGATGTGCTGCTGGCGTTGGTAGCACTTCACGCAAATATTCACGAAATTTGTTTAGAAAATTTGATTGATTAGGAGGCGTTGACGAAGTTGATTGGGTATTATGTTCAAAGAATTCTCCAGGCAGACGGAGGTTGATACCATAAATCATCTCTGCAGCAGATGCTCCTAAGTCTTCCTTCACTGATACTCGTAAACCTAAAAGAACTGATGGAAATAATTGGAGCCATGTATGTTTCGGTCTTGCCATTAGTGCTGCATTTAGCGTACAGTGGAACCTCTCTACCATGCCATTCGCTGCTGGATGATAAGGCGTAGTGCGGTTCATTTGGTTCCTAACAGGTCAGTCAAAGCTCGGAACAGATCTGCTTCGAATTGTGTTCCCTGGTCTGTTGTTATTACTTTCGGCGCACCAACAAATTTACGACTACTGTATCTGCGGTCATGTCTTTTAAGGGTGTCACTTCTGGCCATCGACTAAACCTGTCAATCATGGTTAATGCGTATCTATAACCTTGACATTCTGGTAATGTAATTAAATCCAAATGAACATGTTCGAATCGCTGATCGGTTTTTACAAATTCGTTTGACTTCATTCTGTTGTGCCTATTGATTTTGGACTGCTGACAACCCTTACACTGTCGAACCCAAGTGTTTATATCTTTGCGCATTGATGGCCACACGTATTTTGATGCGAGTTGTCACGCAGTGGATCTGGAACCAGAATGTGCCAAAGAATGCACTAAGTTGAATACCTCTTTGCGTAAAGATTTGGGTATAAATGGTACTGCAATTTCTTCAGTTGTAATTTCGTGCCTGTGGACAACAACTGCTTTAGTTCTTCATCATCTTCCTGGTGCTTGCTTATCCGCTCTAGGCTGCAAGTTTCTGGCATGGCTATCGAGTTGATCCGCGAGAGTGTATCTGCTACTATGTTGTCTTCACTTGACACATGCACGATCTCGGTCGTGAATTCTGCAATGTAACTCAGATGGCGCAATTGACGAGAAGATACCTTATTGGCTTTCTGCTGAAAAGCGAACGTCAACGGCTTATGGTCAGTGCGGATGACAAAATGACGCCCTTCAAGCAAATGACGAAAATGTTTTATAGATGCGTAAACTGCTAGGAGTTTTCTGTCATATGTGCTGTAATTTACTTCTGCTGATTCAAGCTTGGCGGAGAAGAACGCTACTGGCTTCCACTGGTCATTGATTCGCTGCTCCAGAACTGATCCTATTGCGGTGCTGGAAGCATCGGTTGAAAGACGAAGAGGTGCTGTTGGTGATAAGAATACTAGTTGAGTTAACGTTGATATGCCTGCCTTACAGTTTTCAAATGATGTGTTTAGATCTGTTGTCCAGACTATTTCTGTTTTATCTCTCTTCTTGGATTCTCTCAGTAGGCTGCTTAGGGGTGCTTGTAGCTGTGCCGCTCGAGGAATGTACTTACGATAATAATTGACAACTCCAAGAAATTGACGAATTTCATGTATTGTCTTGGGTCGGACATAATTTTGAATGGCTTCTACACGCTCTGCTGGGGGATTCATGCTACTTGCTGACAAATGATAACCCAAGAACTGCAATTCATCAACACCGAACTCGCATTTAGCAATATTAACGCCAAGATGTGCTTCCTGTAGCTTATTTAGCACAATTTCTACGTGTTTTTCATGTTCTGCCATGTTTCGAGAAAAATATTGGTTTTTTCATCGAGATAACAGAAAACGAAAGGAATATTTCTGAATAAAGAATCCATATGTCTTTGAAACGTTTGTGTCGCGTTTTTGAGACCAAACGGCATAACAACGAATTCGAACATGCCTAGTGGAGTGCTTACTGCAGTTTTGCAGATGTCTTCTAAGGCCATTGGTATATTATAATACGCTTGGTTGATATCGATTTTTGAGAATTTACAGGCGCCAAAAAGTCTCTCAGAAATTTGATTCAAGAACGGTATTGGGTATTTGTCTGGTTTAGTATGTGCATTTAGTCTGCGAAAGTCTCCACACGCTCTCCAACCACCGGTTTTCTTTTTCATTAGATGAACGGGACTGGACCATTGACTATCAGATGGTCGCACTATTCCTTGTTCAAGCAATGTACTGAATTCGTTCTTTATGGCTGTTAACTTCTCACCTGCATAACGCCTCGGCTTCTCGGCTATCGGTTGACAATTCGTTTCTATGCGGTGGTTAACCTGCGAGTCTTTCGGAAGGCGATACGAGTTGGGATTAGCTAGGTCAATGTATTTATTGATTATTGTGAAGAGATTGCCATTTTTGTGCAGCGTTGAGATTCACGGCGAAGACCTAGGTCAACTTTCAACCTTTTTACTCCAAATATATTTATTGTTGTGTTGTTCACTGCACTTGTAATTGGATTTGGTTTACTATTGATGTAACTCTACTGGTACAACTGAGACAACTGAACCTGTGTCGACTAAGAAGTTCAATTTGTTTAGTTTGTCAAAGACGTGGAGATGGGTTTCGATCGTGTAGCAGGGAGGTTCGTTATCGCATGCCGCACTTGTTTGCGATAACGTTTTTAGTTTTCCGCTGTTGGTGTTGAGCTGTGATTTCCAGCTGCCTTGCTGAATTCACATGGTGGAGTGCATTTAAACGCCCTGGACCCAAATCGTGTATGGTAACTGCATACTTTGTTTCTCATATTGCTCTGCCTGCGATCTCTTTTTTCGTGACGACGGTCCGTACTTCTACCACGGCTGCTAGATTTTAACTGCATCGTTAACTTACCCAAGCTGCTTATAATTTACTGTACTGCTGTCTCTAATGCAAGTACTCGCGCTTCTAACGGCGATGACGATTGATTAAAATGAGTACCAGTTGTTGCAGCCATAACGAACTGTGGTGTTGGTAAATTGTCCATGATTCTGTCAGCTAATTCTGCCATGCTTTCCAAACTGCCAGCGTTGCATGCAGACAAAATGCATCTAACGTTGCTGGGCAAGCGTTGTGCCCACAGAGTTGAAAGGGCATCTTCAGAAATGTTTGTACTCGCTAGATTGCGCATGTCACGCAGTAATTGAGACGGTCGCTTGTCTGATAGCTTTAAGTTTGTAAGCAATTTGGAGAGTTGTTTTTGCTTTGACTCACCAAAGCGTCGGATCAATTCTTCTTTTAATGTTGCATATTTGTCGGAAACTGGAGGCATCTTTGCGATGTCTGCTGCCTGGCCAAGTTTTGGCGTCGAGTGCCGTAATGACTGTGTCGTATTTGGAGACATCTGATGTTATTCTATTGACATGTAGTAACCCATCGATTTGCGTGAACCATAATTCGGGATCAGAGTGAAGGAAAGGTGGTAATTTGACCACGCCTATCGCTTCTACGCTCTGACCTTGTTCGGCTTGACTGGGTGCTGATGCAGCAAATTGGGGCTGTTTATTTTCTGACTCGCTTCTGTCATGCTCATATTAGTCGCCAACAATTCCGATGAAAAAATTATGTGTGCAAAATTTGTTTTTTTTTATCTCTTTAATTATTTAGTCGTAAAAACGACTTATTCGTTTTTGTTTTCTGTATAATTTTATTTTATTACCTTGGTCGGGGTCACCAATTGTGATTTATTTGTTCCACTATAACTCCTTGTGTCCTTGTTCGCTGACGGCTCGAATGCAAAAGAGAGTGAT
>NC_051846.1:128912450-128920649 GCF_002237135.1 Teleopsis dalmanni | reverse complement strand
TAACGGTATAGAAATCATTTTTAGTACACTTGAGAAAGCAAACATGAAAGTACAACCTGATAAATGCGTATTCCTCAAAAACGAAGTAGAGTTTTTAGGTTTCATAATTTCCGAACATGGTATAAAAACAAATCCCGAAAAAACCAAAGCAATAGAAAATTTCAATATTCCCACAACTGTTAAAGAGCTTAGATCATTGTTAGGATTATCTGGCTACTACAGAAGATTCATTAAAGACTATGCAAAAATTGCAAAACCACTCACAGTCTTACTTAGAGGACAAGAAGGAAGGCTATCAAAAAATAGTTCAGCCAAAGTACACATAAAACTTAATACAGAAGCAATAGAAGCATTCAGGAGAAATTTAATGCAAACCGCAGAAGAACCTATTAATGTCTATAAAAAAACCAAATTTTTTTACAAATCTCCGATACTCATTCTTACGAGTTTAAAATAATATTTCCCACATATCATCGTCATATTATCAAGGCAATAGATTACTCAGAAGAAGAGCTAATTGAAATACGTAAAAAATACCTTAACCCATCCGTTATAAATGCAATCCACACACAGGAAAAAGTATTAGAAAAAATCCAGGAAATTTACCCACTTTATTTCGCCAATTATAGAATTCGATATGCTAGGAAAATAGTCGAAGATATAACAAATGAAAACACACAACAAGAAATAATAATTAATGAACACAGTAGAGCACATAGGAATAGTTTAGAAAACAAGCTACAAATCTTAGAGAAATTTTACTTCCCTCAAATGAGAGCAAAAATAGAGAAAATTGTCAAACAATGTAAAATCTGTAAAGAACACAAATACGATCGTCACCCAAACAAACCCATTTTAAATGAAACACCCATTCCACAATTTCCAGGCCATATAATACATCTAGAGATCAAGTAAAAATATTGAAATCCAGAGCAGTAGAGGATATAAAAGGTCCCTTACGTGAAATAATTTTATCTTTTGGAATCCCTACAATTGCAGTATTCGATAACGAAAAAGCATTTAATTCCAGTGTCATCAAATTTATGTTAGAAAGTAAATTTGGAATATTGGTACACAAGGCACCATCGTACCATAGCACATGTAATGGACAAGTGGAGAGATTTCACTCTACACTATCGGAAATTCTTCGATGCTTACGAGCAGAAAAAACATATGATTCCTTTCTCGAATCAATAGACATGGCAACATATAGATACAATCACTCCATACACTCAACCATAGGAAAGAAACCCGTAGAAGTTTTCTTCGGAAGAACGGTCACAACGAATCCAAAACAAATTGGGAAGGATGGGATCGAAAATATCAATAGACTGAAATCAAAACAAAAACAAGATTTAGAAAACCATAATAAAAGTAGAAATAGTATAAAACAGTACAAAACAGGGGAAGTCATTTATGTCAAACTAAACAAAAGATTAGGTAACAAACTATCACCAAGATATAGGAAAGAAATTGTGTCAGAAAATCAGAATAGCATAGTTATTACTATGTCAGGCAAAACAGTCCATAAGAGACTTATAAAAAGCTAATATAAAGCTATACTCACCTTATTCATTTTTTCAGATTAATTCCCGTCTGTACGGCCGAATATTAGACTTCTCAAACGCGCAACTACTAACAATAGATGCAGGAGAAGCTCGCACCCATGAGGGTTATTTTAAAATAATACACGTTATTGAGATTCTAAAATACGAAGAAATCCTAGCACAGATAGAAGAGGCAATTCATGATAAAGCAATTACCAATCACTATCTTTATCCTATCCTAAATACCGAAGTTACTCAAATAAGAAACTACCTACGCGGACTAAGAATTAACAAAAATAAACAAAAAAGATCGCTTGATTTTATCGGCACAGCATGGAAAAGGATTGCTGGTAGCCCCGATCATGCTGATTGTAATATTTTAGTAGATAAAATGAATAATGCATTAGAAAATAATAATAAGCAAGTAATTATAAATAAATTAACAATTGAAAAAATTAAAGAAATAACTAATGTAACAAATTCTATACTAAAAAATGTAAAAGAAGAAAAAGACGTTATAAACGATCTAACTCTAAAAATTAAATACAAACTTGATATCCTAAAAGAGGAAACTTTAAACATTGCATATGCCATTCATTGGGCTAAAGCAAATATTGTCAATTCTTACATTTTCTCAAGTAGCGAAATAGATATGACAGAAAAAATGTTAAATAAAGAAAATTTTCCTTATAATAACATAGATGAAGCTCTAGAGTTTTCAGAAATAAAAATAGCAACTAATAAAAATTGTTTTATTTATATAATAAGTTTGCCAACTACAAATAAAGAAATTTGTTAAAAAAATTGGAAATAAGGCCTATTAAAAGAGGAAAAATTGTTAATAAATAGAACAAATAGAATATAGTATATATAGAACAAATAGAGTCAGACATATTGCTCCTAAACAATTGTTATGCAGATATTCATATTAACAATAAAACAATTAATGTAAATGGAACCTATGTAATAAGGCATCATAATGTAACAATAGAAATTGATGATCAAAAATTTGTAACTAATGAAATAAGTAATATACATCCACTGCCAGCCATATTACAACCATATTCGAAAAGTAACAAAATGAAAGAATTATTGTCTTTAAAGTTAATACGAGAATTAAGAGTAAATGATACAAAAGTAATTGAAAAATTAAAAAAAGAAAATAATATTAATTTGTCAATAAATATAAGTTTATCTTTAGTCATTCTGTTTATAATAATTATATTAATTATATATCGGACAAGAAGCAAAGTAATTATTAAAAACACAATAAATATTGATGAATCGGTGCGACAGACCATTGGCCTAGAAAATATAAGAAGGCATATTATATCAAACGAGGACGTTTGAATTTAAGCAGGGGAGAGTTAACACATATAAAGTTGGTATAATTAATGCATGTGCAGACAATGGAATGCATAGCAAAATGATCACTAAGCATTTTCCCATCGCATAAGCCTACACTTACACGAGCGTCCACAAAAAGCTGACGCTTTAAATTAATGCACTTGTCCGGTGCAATATTAAAATATTGTTAAAAGTTATAATTCAGTTTTAATAAAGAACTCAAGAAATAAAGATTCACATTCGTGTTTTCTTTTTTTGGTACTGTGGTGTCCACCCAAACGTATTCACGATACGTAAGTGAAACATAAGTAATATACGTAAGCACCAACACATCTGGCATCACTGATGGATACGAGGTGAGACGCCGAAGAAAAAAACACAAAGAAAGAACGTGAATAACTACGTGCGTTGTTGGTCGATTTTTTAGTGTGAGCAGTAAATTTTTGATAAAGTAATTTGTAATTCTTTATTGTTAAATCGCATAATTAAAATTTTAAGTTTGATTTAGTTATTTATAAAATGTTGTGTTATTTAAAAATATAATAAAGTCGTGAAACACGCTTTAACTGAACTTGATGTAATTCAATTAAATTCGGTTGTGAAATTCACATACACACCGCAACACCACGACAGTACTTTGAACAAAAAATACCATAACATATACCAGGGAAAGAAAATCATGTTGCGGGTGCACCTTCTCGAATGAAAATCGAAGAGTGTAATATTAATGTACAAGAAGATATTGCTTCAAATATAGCTACAGTACATTCAGCAAAATATGATAACGGAAATTATACTTCACTGACAGAAAAACCCTTAAATGTGTATAAATACCAAATAAAACTAATAAAAGGCAATCAAAACAAAATTTACTCAAAAAAACTATTTTCAAATTACGTCACTACAATAGTGTATAAAGAACTAACATCAGTAGCTATTAAAGATATTATTAAAACTTATCTACTAAACAACAATGTCACTATCTATATGCCTAATGATGAAGATTTCATACAATTTCAAAACATTTATAGTAAATTAATATGCAATAAAAATAATAGAGTATTATGTAGCGTATATGCATTGAAGATATACTTTGTTATGAACAGCAACATGGAATGTGCTTAGCTAGCATATTTATGTCGCTTATCGCCCAAGCAACAATATCGCTTGCGCAACAAAGTTATGTTATTAGATACATACCCATGCATGCATGCTACTCCATAGAATTGATTTGTTTGTTTTTGCCGCGAATACACGCGTCTCGAGTGCGGTCCGCTAGTTCGGTATATATTTCCTGCAATTGAAGTGTTGTAACAACAAAAAGTTCTTAAATGCGGTGGAATATAATGTACTCACTTGGAGCGATAAAGAGCTGCAGCCGATAAGTGTTATTTTTTAAAAAATTTCATTTTAAATTATTCAACTTTTTGAATTTACATATTTTGTTTTTATTCTTATTGAATTTGTTTGACTTTGTGCGCTTTTTTGTTTTGCAAAATAATTGCACACATATAAAATCAGCTGATAGAGACAGCAATTGAAATTATTAAACAGAAACATTATAAAGTGAATAAGTGTTACAAAACGATCAAATAATTAGATCAATTGTTACACAAAAACCTAAACAATCGTGTAATCTTGTACACTGATTTAGCAATTTAGCAGAATGTTTTAATTTAATTAGCAAATTTTAAATTTATTATAAATTTTAATTTTTACTTGAATTTGGAATTTTGAGCATTTGAAATTTACAGGTATTAAATTATTTTAATTTAATTAATTTAGGATACCCTTTTAATTTAATTAAATCTAATTAAATTAATAGGGTATCGAAAAGGTATGAGTGGGCAAAAAACATCACCTCTGCGGAAACAAAACGCAGTACAAAAAACAATGGAGAAGGAGGTATTAAACATACCTTTATCCCCCAAGCCTGATGAGGATAAGCTGGTACAACTATCTGCGATGATGGAATCACAAAGGCATATTAATAAGGATATGCGGGATCTGCTTGCACAGATAGTTAAGATGTATAAGACGGAACAAGAAAGGGGGCCACAAGTGCCGTTGGTGGCTAAGAGTGTAGCTTCCATTAGCGTGCAAACTCAGGGAGCACTAAAGCGTGCTGCGAAAGAAAAACCGAACGGCCCACCACCCAAAGTCCAAATTAGAGAAATTGGAAGTAAGGAGCAGGAAACGAATTTTCACAAATGGCAGCTAGTGCAAAAGAAAAAAGGGAAAACTGTGCCAAATCTGGACCTCATTAAAGCGCCTAGAGTAAAACCGGAAGCAATTCTCATTAGTAAGACGGCAGACAAGTCTTACGCTGAAATGTTAAAGATCATTAAAACAAAACCAGAGCTACAAGAATTCGGAAAAAACGTGAACAAAATCCGAAAAACTAAAGAGGGGGAAATATTGATTCAGCTTACCAAAGAAGCTGGAAATTTAGCGAAGGACTTCTGCAATGAAATGAAAAACACACTTCAGAATTGTGCTAGTGTAAAATCTTTAACACAGCACACCCTAATAGAATGCAGGGATTTGGACGAGATAACATCCAACGAAGAGGTGCGCGCGGCGATTGCTGATCAATTTCCAGCAATAAATGTAAGTGACATCAACGTCAAGTTTTGGCGTGCCGCAAGGGACAGCACAAGATCAGCAATTATTGACCTTCCTACTAAGGATGCCAGTGTATTGATCGCAGCTGCCTCAGTCAGAGTTGGCTGGGTACGCAGTAGGATCAGAAAGCATATCACACCCATGAGGTGTTTCAAATGTCTTCAATTTGGACACGCTGCTAGACAGTGCAAAAGCGATAATGACAGATCAGGCACATGTATGAGATGTGGACAAGATGGCCACAGGGCAAAAACGTGCTCGGCGCAACCAAAATGCATCCTATGTCCGGAAAACTGCAACGGTGGCAATCTACACTACTCAAGAAGTTCCAAATGTGAATTCTACAGGAAGGCTATAAAGGAGCTTAAGTCCAAAAAATGATTAAATTTCTGCAATTGAACCTAAATCGATGCGAAGCTGCCCAAGACCTTTTATCCCAAACAGCTTTGGAATTAAAGACAGATGTACTCGTAATTAGTGAGTTTTACAAATCAAAAGAAACCTCCAAATGGGTACAAGATACTTCTGCAAAGGCTGCCATTTGGCTAGGACAGGACATAGTGTTTAAACCAAGCGTATAGATACAAAAAGAAGGTCTAGTACTTGTCAGAATCCGGGGTATCTATGTGTGCAGCTGTTACATATCCCCAAATATCTCCCAAGAGAGATTTGAAGAGTTTCTTGATAGGCTATCAGGAACAATCAGAAACAAAACTCCCATCATTGTTGCAGGGGATTTCAATGCTTGGGCAGTCGAATGGGGCAGTAGTAATACAACGCGCCGAGGTAGAGCCCTATTAGAAACGTTTACCTCACTAAACCTAATACAACTGAACAATGGGCATAGCCCAACGTTCGATAATGGTAGAGGCGTTTCCTACATAGATCTCACCTTTGTCAGCCCGTCATTAGTAAGGGGTTCGCAATGGAATGTAACAAACCACTACACCCACAGCGACCATCATGCAATTCTTTTTTCCTTATCGCTAAAAGAGAAGTTTGTTTTGAAAAAATCGCAGAGAAAAGCACAGCAAATAGGCTGGAAAACTAAGTATCTTGACACAGAGATAATGGAATTCATGACCGAAAACATGAGTTTCGGAGTCGGGGATGCTTTTGAAAAATCAAATCACCTTATGAAGGAATTATGCAACGTCTGTGATGCATCAATGCCAAGAAAAGGCAAAGGTAATGGGCGCCCATCAAACTATTGGTGGACGGAAGAAATAGCTTTACTAAGATCTCAGTGCTTTGCCTCCCGTAGGCAATTCCAACGTCACAGATCGGGAGTAGATGCGGAAAGGCTTCTACAAAAATACCGAGAGAACAGATCTAAACTTAAAAAGGCAATTATTAGGAGTAAGAATCAAGCTTTTCAAACTCTGATCAATGATGTAGACCAAAATGTCTGGGGCGATGGCTACAAAATAGTAATGCGTAAATTTAAGAGGTTAAGAGGCTCGGTACCTTCATGTCCTAAAATAATGGCGAATATCGTGAAACATTTGTTCCCAAAAAAGGGAGAACTTAGAATTTTAATACCGATAAACACCGATTTAAATGAGATACCTCCGGTTACAAATTCTGAAGTCATAGCCGCTTCTTCCAGAGTTAAGCCCAATAAATCTCCTGGTTTGGATGGAATCCCCAATACTGTACTGAAGAAGGCAATACAAAAACAAGCTTCTATATTTACGGATGTTTACAACAGCTGCCTACAGGAAGGAATCTTCCCTTCGTGTTGGAAAAAGCAGAGATTTGTGCTTATTCCTAAAGGTAATAAGTCCCCAGAACTGCCATCATCTTATAGACCTTTATGCTTATTAGACACTGCAGGTAAGGTCCTTGAAAGAATTATAAGTTCTAGATTAGAAAAATTCACAGAGGCAAGTCAGGGTCTATCAAATAACCAATTTGTCTTTAGACCTAAACGCTGTACTGTTGATGCTGTACTACATGTATGCAACATTGCAAAGGAAGCTACTAAGGGCGTAAGGTGGCTAGGTGGTACTAAAAAGTACTGCGCGGTAGTGACCTTAGACGTTAAAAATGCTTTCAACACTGCTGAGTGGAGTAGCATCTTAAATGCACTGATGAAAATGAGAGTCCCAGAATATCTTTTGAAAATTATAACATCATATTTTAAAGACAGATTACTCTTATATGATACAGAATCCGGACCCAAAATATATACGATTACGGGAGGGGTCCCCCAGGGATCAGTTCTAGGGCCAATTCTTTGGAATATCATGTACGATGGTATCCTTCGAATTGAAAAGCCGGACGGAGTGCACGTAGTTGGGTATGCAGATGATATTGCAATAGTAGTGGTTGCAAAAACTCTAGACGAAGTGGCTAGGAATTGCAGCGCTACTATTGCAGCAGCTAAATCGTGGCTGCAATACAGCGGATTAGAACTTGCTGAACATAAAACTGAGGTGCTATTAATCACAAGTAGGAAAAAGATTGAACAACTCTCAATTAAAGTGGGAGGAGTAGATATACAATCTAGCCCCCAACTTACATATCTTGGTGTAACCTTAGATAGTAGGTTGAGTTTCAAAACTCACCTAAAACAATCGGGAGATAAAGCATCACGTGTCTGCAACGCATTATCTCGATTAATGCCAAACATAGGAGGTCCCAAGGACACCGCTAGAGTTCTTTTAGCATCAGTCTC
>NC_051846.1:128892238-128912350 GCF_002237135.1 Teleopsis dalmanni | reverse complement strand
GACCGAGCAAGAGAAAATGCACTTCGTGTCTTCATTTCGGGTCTTCGACGCTCAATTTGTGACATTTTGTTTTCGTCACACCCTCCAGATCTTCCAATAGCACTTGCAACCGCACAGGAGTTAAAACAAAGTCATCAAAGGTACGATTTTGCAAATGCGTTTGCTGTTGCGAAAAATGTTAGAGTTAGAAATTTTCGGGAAGTGGCTCAGCGTAGCCCCCACCCCAACTATCAGAAAAATTATTGGCCTAACAGACAAATTAATTCTCGATACAATGAATCTCAGGCTGCACAACAAAATACACTAAATCACCAAGGTAACATACCAATACCTATGGAGGTGGACCCTGGTACTTCCTATTTTAGACGGCCAAACATGATACAACTACAGAATTACTCAGGCAATCACATACAGAAACGGCAATATGAGGGTAATAACTCAAATCGTTCACCAGCCCAAAAATTACAGAAAATTAATGCTAATGCACATCAGCAGAATTCTGATCATGTAGATTACGACCCTTCTGGTGAAATTTCAGATGATGTTAATTTTTTAGGGTAAACTCGCTCCTGCCATTTATCGCGCGACGAAATCCAGATGGCAAGGAGCTTCGCATATTGATTGACACGGGAATTTCGAAAAATTATTTTAAAAATCACAATTTTCTAAAGGGTATTAGGCTTCTTGATGTTCCGTTCCTTGTTAAATCTATCAATGGAACAAATAAGATTACTAAATTTTGCGAGATAAATATTTTTGGCAAAACCACAATTTTTTACATATTACCAGCCCTAAGTAGTTTTGACGGAATCATTGGCTATGATTTCCTCAAAGCAATAGAAGGAAAAATCGATACAAAAAATGATGTTCTTTTTCACAAAAAAGGAAAAGATATACTTAACCATTTAACGTGCGAACAAGTAAATTCAACAGATAAACAAAATTCCTTTCCCAATCAATTAATACCCGCATTAGGTGATAAAATTGCAAATAATAAAAATGCTTTTGCAGACCCTAATCGGGCTTTGCCTTATAATACAAATGTTAAAGCAACAATTAAATAGCTTACTGATGATCCTATTTATACCAGGGGTTATCCATACCCCATGTCAGCCGCTGAATTTATAAAAAAAGAAATTAAATCCTTATTAGAAGATGGCATAATTCAGAAGTCATGTTCTCCATATAACTCACCTATTCATGTTGTTAGCAAAAAGAGCCTCGATAATGATGGCAAGCAAAAACAAAGAATGGTGATTGATTTTAGAAAACTTAATGAAAAAACTATATCGGATAGATACCCGATACCAGACACCTCAGTTATACTCGCGAACTTAGGGAAATTAAATATATTTACGACATTAGATTTAAAATCTGGCTTTCACCAGATTATCCTCGCGGAAAACGATAGGCAAAAGACAGCATTTAGTGTTAATAATGGCAAATATGAATTTTGTCGCTCGCCATTTGGGCTAAAGAATGCCCCTAGTATATTCCAAAGAGCAATAGATGATATCCTGCGAGAAGATATAAGGAACATATGTCACGTTTACATGGATGACATAATTATTTATTCACCTAATGAAAAACTTCATATCGAACATGTGGACAGGATATTAAAAAAACTTGAACAAGCGGGAATGCGAGTTTCTTCAGAAAAATCAAAATTCTTTAAAAAAACTGTAGAGTTTCTGGGTTGTGTTGTTACTGAAGAGGGCATAAAAACATGTCCAGAAAAAGTTTAGATTATTCTTAACTATAAAATGCCTACGACGTTGAGAGCGCTACGCTCGTTTTTTGGGTTTGTCTGGGTATTATAGAAAATTTATTAGGGACTATGCCAGACTAGCTAAACCCCTAACAAAATATCTTCGTGTTGAAAATGGTCACATAGGTACGAGATATTCAAAACAAACTAAAATAACATTTGATTGTGAAGCTAGGGATGCATTCGAAAAATTAAAAAACATTTTAGCGTCAGAAGATGTTCTCCTTCAACATCCCGATTATAGCAAGGCTTTTGAGTTAACAACTGATGCTTCATCTGTTGCTTTGGGAGCAGTATTATCTCAAAACGGTAAGCCTATAACAATGATGTCTAGAACTGTATCCAAGAGTGAGGGAAACTATGCTACAAACGAGCGAGAGCTTCTCGCAGTAGTTTGGGCTCTTCAAGCATTCCGTCAAAAATATAAAAATATTCACAGACCATCAACCACTTATATTCTCTATATCGGATAAAAATCCAAATTCAAAGATAAAACGGTGGCGCGCTTTTGTTGAAAAATTCGCACCAAAATTCTTTTATAAACCAGGAAAAGTAAATAAAGTGGCAGATGCACTCTCAAGACAATATGTCAACCAAATTTCGTCCGATGGCCAAATCATCCATAGTGAAATATCACTTTCTAACCCATAAAAACAATACAGTATCCTGTAAACCAATTCAAAAATCAATTGATTATAGGGAAAACCGAGACCTTCACTAAAAATACAAAAATTTTATTTAAAAAATTTATTCGTCACACAATAAATTACGATACTATAGAAAATCTGATGAATTGTTTCAAGGTAACCATAAATCCTAATGTAACTAATGCTATTTGTTGCGACTTGCCAACATTGGCAAAATTTCAAAATGATCTTATCACAGCATTTCCGGGTATTAAATTAATTCACGCAGAAAAACATGTCATCGACTTACTTAATAAGGATGATCAATTTGAAGTAATATTTACAGAACATAACCGAGCTCATAGATCCTTACAAGAAAACTTTAATCAAATTATAGGAGAATATTATTTCCCAAATATGAAAAATATGATAAAATCAATTATTAAAAATTGCAAAATATGCTTAGAAAATAAAAATCATCGAAAACCTCTAAAAACCAGAAATCGGTAAGACACTTATTCCAAATAGGCCGGCTGAGATTCTTCACTTGGATATCGTTATTACAGATAGCCAACTCTTCCTAACGTCAATGGACAAATTTTAGAAATTTGCGATTGTCAAACATATTCCTTCTAGATCCACCATAGATATAAAGAATGCCTTATTGGAAATCTTAGCAATATTTCCAATTGTAAAATCTATTGTCACGGACAATGAAAAAGCCTTTTATTCTAACATGCTGAGGTCATTTTTAAGAGATAATTATTCGATTGAGCAATTCTTTATTCCAACTCTTCATAATGAGAGCAACGGTCAAATTGAAAGATTTCATTCAACATTAATAGAAATAGCTCGATGCATAAAAGCACAGTAGCATATAAACGAATCCAGAGACTTGATAAAACTAGCGACACTAAAATATAATAACACCATTCACTCGGTTATAGGTGCTAAACCAGTGGACGTACTTTACAACTGTCCGTCTGAAAATATAATAAAAATAAAGAATAAACTTATTTTAGCGCAGGAAAAAACCTTAGAAAAATTGAATGCAAATAGGATAACTAGAACATACGAACCTGATGAGAAAGTTTATTTACGACGTAACAAAAGATTAGGAAATAAGTTTAATCTGGTTTTTATAGAAAAGATAATCGAAAGAGATCTGGGCACCACTGTGCAAATAGAAGGTCGCAGAATTCATAAAAGCAATTTGCGCTAAACTTAAACTTAGATTTAGACAAATCTTATGTTTTATTTTATTTTTAGATTACTATGCGTAGTAAAATTATCAGCCGCCAGAGTAGTAGACTATACGCAAGCTCATTTTATTGCGGTGGAACAGGGAAAAGCTGCAGTTTATAACGACTATGTGAACCTCATTCACATGACAAATTTAACCAACTATAGAATTATGGCGGAAGAAACAAATAATATAATAGATCAACTTCGTGATAAACCACATCTTGCGAAAATCTTAACCGAACAAATAGAAGAAATTTTTAGTTTAATAAAAACCCTTGACATTCCCCGAAGATTTCCGAGGTCAATAGATTTCATCGGGTCAGCACTAAAATTTATCGCTGGAACACCAGATCACGACGATTTTGAATTGCTGTCCACCAAACAAAATTGCTTGATGGAAAATAATAATAAACAAACTACAATAAATTCAGCTTTAGAGAAGAAAATAAACGAAATTACAGAACAAATTAATAACATAAGAAAAATCGCTTCTATAAACAATGTAATCCCTGACAGGGAAGAAGTTTTATTTGAATTATATCAAAATAGAAATAATGGAATTAAGACAAATTTAAACACGATTGCACTATCGGAAGTATTAGCAAAAAATAATATAACTAACCCCTTAATTTTAGATGATTCAGAATTAAATAAAATCATTTCAATTGAAAATTTTCCTATAAGTGTGGAAAGCCTACTTAGTGCTGCAAAATTAAAAATCCTACACAATACTGATATAATTTATTATGGTTTAAGAATACCAAAAATATTTAAATTTAATTATATTAATATTTACCCTATTATCAAAAATAGTACTGTAGTTAAGTTATCCGTTAACGAAGCATTAAGCTGCCCAAATGTTACATTACCAATTAAGAATTGTATTTATACGGCAACAGCCTTTATATGTCAACCAACATTAGATGCTTGCCTTTCGCAACTACTTAACAATAATAAAGCTAAATGTCCAACCGAATCATCCCATCATTTAACTCAAATTCAACAAGTATCAGATGGCGTAATTATTTTAAACGACGTATTTCCCATCAAAATTGTTGATCAACAAGAAATCGAACTCACCCGTGGCACATACCTGATTACATTTATGGAAACTATTTCGATAAACAGCAC
The DNA here is from genome assembly GCF_002237135.1 of Teleopsis dalmanni. NCBI lineage: Eukaryota > Metazoa > Arthropoda > Insecta > Diptera > Diopsidae > Teleopsis > Teleopsis dalmanni. The sequence continues at coordinate 128,907,580 of NC_051846.1, read as the reverse complement.
GGAATTTTCCACAATCAAAAAAAATTCTCTCATACAAGCACACCCACCCAAAACGATGAAGGTAAATTATGAGGCATACGATGTAAAATTATCACTGCCATATCTTCACAAAATCCATATCGACAACACAAAACATATTAACACATTGCAAGAAGAAATAATTAAACAAAAGATGTTTTGGTTCATTTCAATACCAATAATAGCAATCCTGATTCTTTTCATTGCGATAATCTTTATAAAAAGAAATTTACAACCAAAAATAAATGTAAATGAATGTAAATTGTACTTAATCAATAACTAGAAATCAAATTATAGAATAAGCAAAATAATTTGTAAGGGCAGCTGACATTGCTTTTATATTAAAATAATAAATAAAATTATATTAATTTAAAATTTTGTAAACTAATCAAATTAATTTGTAAGTGCAGCGCACTAGCAATTATTAATAAAGAAATTTAGATATACTTGTCAACCGAAAGCGTAACGTGTTTTATTTAAATACGCTCCGCGATTCGACCACAAATAACTTATATACTATTATTAAATATTAATAACATATTTAATATTTAAATATTATTTATATTAAATAAAAAATTCACATTTTAAATAACTTATATTCATTATTTATATTTAAAAAGTCATAATTGAGAAAATTTTTAATATATTATAAAAATGAAAGTATATTTATACGTAATAATATGAAAATATTGATATTGATGGATTTTATTAGTAATGGAAATTTTATAAAAATTTTAATTTTCCTTTAGAAAATGAATGTAGAACACATTTATTTTATAAATTTATAAGAAAACAAAAAAGTGTAAGTATAAAGTACAAACTCGCTAGAATAACAAAAAAAACATAAAACCGTACAAATAAAGCAAATGCTTTCATCCTCCAAATAATTTGTGCGATGCACGTTTGTTTGCATTTTGCGCTCTCACTTCACGTTTTGCTTACGAAGTCTTCGAAGTCTTCGAAGTTTTTCACTACACTTAAACTTCGAAGACTTCGAGAACAAAAATTCACAAAAACTTCGAAGTTTTTTCCAACTTCTAAGACTTCGTTTAATATTCGAATATTCGAATTCTTCGAATACTTCGTACATTCGAATATGAATAGCACTAGTGTGGTTGTGACGCTTATGAACCCCCCCAGAGCCATATTTATTATTAAATTCAGTCAAGTTTTTTTAAGTTGTTCAATTCGTGATTAAATCAATAAATACTCAATTAACCAGTTATTGAAATAATTTTTTTGTTATTTTATACAAAGTTAACTGAAATAGTTACTGTTACGTCTGACAGATAGTTACGACCTGTATGGACAGGCCAATGACCAGAAGTATATCGAGAGCAATATTAGGGATATCAAATACAAAGGCAGTAGAGCCGGAGATTACAAGCAGTTCTACTGATATTTCTCTTAGTTTCAATTCGCAAATAGATTTAATAAAATTAGAGAGTCCTGAAATTATGGAAGAAGGTAGGAGTAATAGCACACAAGGGGCACAAGCTCTAGAGCCCACAATACATACGGATCAGCTTAGTCGCATGATGGGCATGGTGATGTAACAGAACGAATACTTAACAAACTGCCTGAATGAGATGCGTACCGAAATGTCTACTTTACGCGATCATGTACGTGCACCGGAAGCACCACCAGCAGAAGCTCAGTTACCACGCAGGAGTGTGTCAAGGACACCTAGGGTGGTGATGCAAAAACCAAATTTTGAGTGAGGAATCCCGATTAAATAAAACTATGCGCGGAGCATACTCAAAGAACCAAGGGTTGGGAAACCGACGAGAATCGATTCTATTCGAGGAGGATGAACGGATACCTAGAAGAGAAATTGATCTTGGCAGGTGGCATATTAAGTTTGACGGCTCCACTAAAGACATGACGGTGGAAAGCTTCATCTTCAGGATTGAGCGTATGCGGGAATAGTACGAAGTACCTTACCATCAACTACTTACGAACTTTCATTGTCTAGTAACTGGATCTGCATTAAAGTGGTTTTGGCAGGTGTTGGAAGATCATGTGGATGATAATAATTTCGATTCTTTTCAGTTAAAGAAGGAGTTGTTGGAACAATTTAGGTCATCAGAAAGTGACTATGAAATTATCCCGGAAGATTGTGGACCGGAAACAACAGGTTGGGGAGAGTTTTGAATAATTCTATTCAGACATTCACAATTTAACATTTAAATTAAGACGGAAAATGCCAGAAAGAGAATTGGTCTCTATCATTAAGAAAAATGTAATGAGAAAATGCAGAGGAAAAACAAGTCGAATTATAGGTCAATAAGCTAGATTGAACCATTAGAGAAGTTGCAAGAAGAACCACCGTACGAAAACTCGTGGGAGATAGAGGCGTTTGGGACACAACCGCTAAAGTCACGGGACATAATTCAAGCCAGCCTTGGACCAGAGGATCAAATAATGATAGAAATCTAGGTCAGAAACACAAAGTAAATACACCACCACTGTGTCCTTCTCCATTTCATTTGAATCTATGTTTTTCATGCGGCAGGCCTGGTGATTTTTATGATTTAGCACAAGATCTCAGAGAAGATCAAATCTGTAGGTCACTGTTCCACCAAATGACCTGTTTTCTGTACAAAACCAATAACTCATATTGCAGATTTACGGCAAGTCAGGGAAACTCGACAGGGGCAGGACATACCGGAGGTCCATGTCACCACAAGCAGAGCCCGGACAACCAATCAAAATGTTAAAAAGAACTCACTTATCACCCACACCAGGTAGGTCAGATGCAAGGCATGAAGACTTTACATCAGCGGAAACCAGAATATGAAATAGTACCCCGCCGGATATTTAACGAAGAAAAATTAGTAATAAAAAAACAAACAGGAGTTTCGTAAGATCATGAAGATGAGGAATAAAAAACGGTTACTGGGAACATGTTTAAAGGAAATGGTAGACACCACAGTTTCAGTAGAAGGTGACAATAGGATGTGAAAACTAAAGTAAGCGGAACTGAAGTACTGGCTTCATTGAATTCTGACGCAAGTGCGAATTGTATTGGACAGAACGCATTAGAGTTTTTAAGGGGTCGATCCGAGCGAATGATTACTGTTCAAGACAAACATGTTAAAACTGCCAATGGAGGAGAGACTCCTATAGTCGGTGTGATATCTTTAAAGGTGCAGTGGGAAGGGGAAGAAAAACATATGGGTTTTTTAATTGTCCCTTCCCTACAACAGGAATTTTACTTTGGTATTGACTTCTGCAAAATATTCAATATACCAATATTTAGTAAGAAGCGTGAAATAGCAGAATTATCACCAAACACTTCAGATCTGCAATTCACTTCAAGCCCACATATATGTATTAGGTAAAGAACAGACAGCTCAATTAGAACAGGTGATCAGTAGATTTCCGTCAAGTAGTAAGTCAGGTCTAGGAAGCACCAGCCTGGAACAACACATAATTGAAGTTACTGACGAACATCTACCAGTGAAACAAAGGCATTATCCAATTTCTCCTGCAGTCCAACGGCTAATGTATGAAGAATTGGACCGTATGCTGGATCTAGGAGTGATTGAAGAATCCAATAGCTTCTGGAATTCGCCTGTAACATTAGTGGTTAAAGGCAAAAAGAATGGACTTTGTCTGGATGCAAGAAAGGTGAATGCAAGGACCATTAAGGATGCATACCCCTTATCCCATATAGAAGGTATATTGAGTAAGTTACAAGAGACCAGATATATATCAGCTATAGATTTGAAAGATGCATTTTGGCAAATTCCACTAGAAGAGAAGTCTAGGTGAAAGACCGCATTTACGGTGTCAGGAAGACCTCTCTATCAATTTACTATCACGCCCTTTGGACTGTGTAACGCAGCTCAGAGGATCTGTTGGTTAATGGATAAAGTGGCTGCATCATTACGTGGGAGTGTGTTTGTTTGCCTAGATGACCTTCTTGTCTGTTCAACTGATTTTGAAAGCCATTTAACATTATTGCGAAGAGTGGCCGAATGTGTGCACAGAGCTAACCTTACTTTAAATGTGGAAAAAAGTAAGTTTTGTTATCGAGAAGTTAAGTATTTAGGTTATGTAGTAGGAAATGGGATGATAAAAACTGATCCTGATAAAGTATCCGCAGTGGAAATGTTACCAGAACCAAAGACGCCTACACAGTTGCGACGTTTCTATGGAATGACCGGGTGGTATCGCCGCTTTATACATGATTGCCTGGCCAAGGATAATATGAGAAAATTTACATTGTCTGAAGCTGGAAGAACTGCTTACAGTACTTTAAAAAATAGTCTAATAACTGCTCCGGTGTTGACTAACCCAGATTTTACTAAACCTTTCTATATATAGTGTGATGCGTCGTCGGAAGGTGTTGGGGGAGTTCTTTTTCAATTCAATGATGCAGAAGATGAACAACCACTAGCCTATATGTCCACCAAATTAAATAAAGCTCAACGTAACTACAGTATAACTGAGCTGGAGTGCTATGCTGCTGTTTTAAGTGTACGAAAATTTAGAGCGTATGTAGAAGGTCTGCCTTTCACAATCATTACAGACCACGCTAGCTTAAAATGGTTAATGAATCAGAAGGATTTGTCAGGTCGTCTAGCTAGGTGGAGTTTAAAATTACAGGCGTTTGATTTTCAGATAGAACACAGGAAAGGATCGCAGAATGTTGTGCCTGATGCATTATCCCGTAAGCATATGGAAGAAATTGCTTTAGTCGGTAGAGATTTAGATATAGATTTACAGTACAAATACTTCGTTACAGACGAGTATAAAGAGTTAATTCGAACCATCACAGCAGAACAAGATAAATTCTCGGATCTCTGTGTATCTGAAAGTTACGTATATAAAAGAATGGATTTCCGAAGTGGAGATGTGATTCAAGAAGATGACGCATGGAAGTTGTGGGTACACACGGACCTACGCCAAGGATTGATAGAACGGATAGACGAGTCCCCTTTATCTGGACATGTAGGTATGCAAACGACTCTGTGTAAAATACGAGTAAAATACTTCTAGCCAGGTATGGTAAACGATGTTCAAAACTGGATAAAGGGATGTGATGTATGTAACCTGTCAAAAGCTTCAAATAAAATGATAAGACTCAGGTCATCACAGAGAAGCCGTTTCAACGTTTGTATATAGATTTCATGGGACCTTATCCCCGAACTGAAGAAGGTAACACGGTAATTTTTGTATGTATGGATCATTTTTTCAAATTTGTTTTCCTAAAGCCAATGAGAGCTGCAGCAGCGATGAATGTAACAAAATACCTTGAAAGAGACATTTTCCAAATGTTTGGGGTACCAGAACATATACACTCTGATAATGGTAAACAATTTATATCCGAAATTTTTAAAAATCTTCTAACCAAATATGGAGTGAATCATGTCAGAACAGCTTTTTACTCACCTGAAGCAAATGCTGCGGAACGAGTAAACCGCTCAGTGCTGCAGATGATAAGAGCATATATTGGGGAAAATCACAAAAACTGGGATCAACATGTGAGTGATGTGTCTTTTGCATTAAGGAGTGTAACTTATAACGCGATTCAATTAGAACCATATTTCGCGGTATTCGGTTCTCACATGTCACAACACGGAAAATCTTTTTCCATCAGTAGAAAACTAGATACAATTAGAACAGGAGAGTTTAGGGTTTTTCATCAGACAGACAAACAACAGGTAATACGAAATAAGATAATAGAACACTTAAAAGTCGCACATACACAAGCAGAGAAAGTATATAATACAAGGAAAAAACCAGTAGAGTTTAAAGTAGGGCAAACAGTATATCGCCGAAACTTTCGACAGAGTAAGAAAACAGCTGATTTTAACGCCAAGCTTGGACAGAAAAATATTAAATGCATAGTATTAAAAACTGTAGGTAATGCACTATATGAATTGGGTAACATGCAAGGGACAAGACTTGGAGTATTTCACGCCAAAGATATGTTTAGTCGGTAGAGCATGAGACTCAAGTATAGGAAGTGGGTCGAAGCCACACGTGGGGCAAAGAAACACAAACAGAATAAACTAAGGAAACTGATAGCCTACATTTGAATTTTTTTACAACGAAGCTCCATATTGCAGGCAACATCGACACCGTCGAGCCTGTTATGTAGGCCTGTGGGAAAAGTAACAAATTAATACCACAAGAAGCAAATAAACATTCACGACATCACCTCGGAATTCCCGCGATGTCTATTGAACTTTATACCCGTCGCTGATCTCCTCTTTATGTTGTTGCTCAATTAAGGCAGAAAAGACTTCAAATGTTTGTAGTTCTGCATGTCGTTTAAAACTGAAGCGTCGAAATTCGGCTTCCAACTTTGATTGCACTGCAATTTAATTTGGGTCAGCACTCGCTGCCAAGTTCATTCTTGTTTTCGACATACTTCAATACATTAATTGTATATGTAATTTATTACACTTATTTATTACAATAATTTTTTTTAAAGGAAAAATTAAAACTTTAAAATTAAACAAAAATTAAAATGAAAAACACTTAAATAATTTAACACAAAAACATCACATCATATCTTTGTAAACAAATAAATTCACAACGTGCATTGCTCGCACGTTGATAAACCGAAAATAAGTAAAAGCTTTTGCATCTGCTTTCGTCTTGTTTTTGTGTTGTTTTGATCAGTGCAAGCCAGGCGAATTCCAGTGAAAGCTGCACCAAGTTCAAACTACTGAGAGAACGAGGTGTTATCAAGCAGGAATAACCAAACCAGAATATGTAAAAGACAAATGCTAGTTTTGCGTAAAAGTGAAAGATGAGCTTTTTATAAGTTCATACACTTTTGCTTGCAAAAGAAAATAAAACAAAACCAAAGCAGATACATAAGAGGAATATTTTGTAACCGGATAGTGGTGAAAAGTTTTAGAAAAACTATCTCATCAATACCACTCACAGTTTCAACAACAAAGTACGCGTTATGAGCACCATGACGCTGAAACGATACATAACGATCAACTTAACAATATTCGTCTTGCATCGCAATCGTCTCCCTCGCAAACAATCTATAATACCCACAATGATTCAGATTCGTCTGACTCAAACGATAACGACGATGAAGACGATGATGAGTCGAATTATGAAGATGATGACCATTAACAGCAATTATAAAAACATGCAAACAAAAATTATGGAAATTTAAAAGAAAATTGTTATAATAAATATATATGTATGTGTAATGAAATATATTTATATATACATATGTAAATATATAATCCGCAATTCTAATGCGGATTATTTTTTTACTAGTTTTAAAACTTATTGCATGTATATAAAATATACCATATAAAAACATTATACAATAATTTTTTATAAAACATTTGTTGATAGCAATTGTGTAATAATTAGAATTAAGCATTATTATTATATAAAAAACTAAAAGCAAACAGTAATTTAAAGTAATAATGTAGGTTTTGTTAAATAGCCTTTTATTTTTCTATTAATGTAAAATGTCGGATATTTTTAAAACGTTTGTTATTAAAAATAAAAAGCTGTGCAATTTTTATAAATTGAAAAAAAAAAAATTTAAATAAGTTGTTTTATTTATGTAGCCAAAAATGTATATATGCAAGTCATGAAAACATCTTGCCTATTATTTGCAAAGAATATAAGTTTGAGGATAAATAATCATTTCTAATTTTAAATAACTATTTTAATATCGTTTTAATTATATTTATTAAAAATCTTTGCCTTTTGAATGGTTATATATTTTATGCTTTTTCTTACCAATATTTAATTAACATTCTTTTTATTCGATTGTAAAAACCAGAGTTCGGAATGTGGTGCACAAAATCGCACACTGCACTGTTCGAGTGGAAATTATTTTTAAAATATGCACACGCACATTTGTGGTGTTAAGAAAAAAATGCACGCACTCAAATTTGTTGTGCGATTTCAAATTTCACATCGCACAAAGCAATGATTGTGCACACAGATTCGTGCACACACATTTGTGCTGTGCGACTGATTTACAAAAATGTGCACAATCAGATGTGCGAGAAAATTTTATGCTCGCACCGCACTGTGCGACAAAAAATTCTCTCTGCACACGAGTGTGTTGCTCATATTACGATTGCACAAATGTTTTTTTTTTTTTTTTTTTAAGCTATACGAGCTAAGGGATGTGGAATCTTCAAAAGATACTGGTAGCCCGTACTACCAGCATGCACGATTCGCAACCAAGACTTACTCTTTTGCTTGGTATTTGCGCCTACGTACTAAACCTCATCCTAACACCGTGTCTCTTCTAACCATAAATCCCTCCGGAACCACTTTTAAGCATTACTTCGGAGGGTGGTGATTCAGCGATTGCTGTCATCTCTTACTGCTCTTCTAGTTCTCTCTGCTGCTCTCTGTTCTTCTGTGATTTCTTTCGCAAAAATACACACGAGGTTCCAGATTTCTGTTGACTTTAACATCAGTTGGATGATGTTATCAGGTGTGACCTGCTCTCTGATTGCTCTTGCCAAGGAGCTGCGGTGGCTCTCATATCTCGGGCAATCAAAGAACACATGTTCCACCGTTTCTTTTGTATATGGACATACTGGGCACGTGTCGTCTTCGTCATGTTTGAACTTAAAAAGATATGCTCTGAAGCAGCCGTGTCCAGTTAACATCTGGATTAGGTAGTAGTTCACCTGCCCATGCTTTCTGTTGGTCCAATCACTTATCTTCGGAATGAGCCTATGCGTCCATCTTCCTTTTGTGGATATATCCCAACTCTGTTGCCACTTATTCAATGCTTCTTCATTGAGCTGATTGAAGTTTGTAACCCCAATTCTTTTTGCTACATGCTTTTCCTTTTCAATTTCTGCTTCCTGCTGTAATGGCATCATTCCGGCAATAACCATGGCCGCGTCAGTAGATACTGTACGGAATGCGGAAACAACTCTGAGAGCGCATCTTCTGTAGGCTGCGTCTACTCCTGATCTGTACGTCTTTTTATTCATTGCTTCTGCCCATATGGGAGCCGCATATATAGCAATAGACTTAACTACATTTGTGAGTAACTGCTTCTTCTGTTGTCTAGGTCCACCTATATTGGGCATTATTCGCGATAGTGCACACGTTGTTTTCGCACATTTTGCAGCAGCATATCGTAAATGCTCTTTGAAGGTGAGTCTGTTGTCAATCATTACTCCAAGATACTTGATTGCTTATTTTGATGTGACTCGCTCATTGCCAACAGTTATTGTAATGTACTCAATCTTTTTCCTGCTGCTTACAAGAAGGACTTCAGTTTTATGATCAGCAAGTTTGAGGCCTACACTTGTGATCCAGCTTCTTACCATAGCGACCGCATCGTTGCATGTTGATTGTATCTTTTCTATATGTTTCCCTTTAACAACCAGCGCGATGTCATCAGCAAATCCAATTATTTCTGCGCCTTCTGGGAGCTCAAGTCTCAGCACATCGTCATACATAATGTTCCACAATATTGGGCCCAGTACCGAGCCCTGTGGTACCCCTGCTGTTACTTGGTATGACTTTGCGCCTCTGTCTGTGTAATACAAAAGCACTCTCTCTTTAAAATAGTCAACGATTAATTCTACTAGGTACTTTGGAACGTCTTTCCCTTGAAGTGCTGCTAGAACAGTGTCCCAGTCCGCTGAGTTAAATGCGTTTTTAACGTCTAATGTAATGATGACACAGTATTCTTTGCCTCCTTCGAGCCAACGGTCTCCTTTAATGGCATTTTTCGCTATGGCTATGACTGCTTCCACGGCCTCTATTGTGGAGCGTGCCTTCCGAAAACCAAATTGTCTATCTGATAAACCATTGCCATTCAAGGCTTCTTCTAGTCTTCGGCTAATTATCTTTTCCAAAAGTTTACCGGCCGTATCAATCATACATAGCGGGCGGTAGCCTGATGCATCTTGTACGTTATTGCCCTTTGGTATAAGCACCAACCTTTGTATTTTCCATATCTGGGGGAATGTTCTCTCCTTTATACATGCGTTGAACACTTCCCTGAATGAATCAACGTTGATTTCTGTGGCCATCTTTAGTGCCAGATTTGGTATTCCATCTACTCCAGGTGCTTTGGTTAGTTTCAAACCTTTGCATACTACTTCCAATTCTTGCCTGCTAACCTCAGGTATTTTATTCTGTGGCTCACTATCTTGTACTGTATAGGTTATATCAGCTCTCTGCGGGAAGAGACCTTCAACTATTGCTTGTAGCTTAGCTGCGTCTGTTGTAACTGGTGGACGGTAGCTATATAATTTTTTCATAACGACTTTATATCCTAGTCCCCAGGGGTTATTATCGACCTCCTCACACATTTCCTTGAAGCATCTTGCCTTGCTATTCGATATCGCCTTTTTTAGTTCAGTTCTCGATGTTTTATAGGCTTCTTGGTGCGCTATAAAATTTTCGCGACCCCTTGCTCTTTGACATAGTCGTCGCGCGTGTTTACATTTTCTTCTCAGTTCGGAAATTTGGTCAGTCCACCAATACACATGTTGTCTGCCATTCCGCCGGCCTTTCTTTGCCATAGATGCGTTACATGAATTTGTTATGCAGCGCATCAGTTGTATTGCTTTATCATTCGCACTGCCAGTTAGGTGGATGTCGTCCATTGAGAGCTTAAAAGCTTCTTTGTCCAAAGTTAACTCCTTCCATAGCGGATTTGGAGTAGCTACCGCAGGAATGGTTCTTGCTGAGCGGTCATGTATTTCGAATATGATAGCTTGGTGGTCACTATGTGTGTAGATATCTGACACTTGCCACTCAGTTGAATTAGCTAGTGGATCGCTGATAAATGTCAAATCAATCTTAGAGCTTCTACCGTTCCTTGTGAATGTATCCTTTTGGCCGCAGTTCAATAATACTACATCCAGGGTGGCCAATGCTTCTAGTAGGCACTCTCCCCTGGGGTTTGTCAATGTTGAGCCCCATTCAATGGCCCAGGCATTGAAGTCACCGGCAATCACTATCGGCTTCATATTTTTAGCGTCGCTAACAATATTGTCCAGTCTTTGTTTGTATTCTTCGATTGATAGACTAGGGGGTAAATAACAGCTGAAAAACGTTATTCCATTCACTGTACTTTTTACGTATGCTTCACCTCCGTCGAAGACCTTCTCTAGTGGGAATTTACCACACGTCCATATCGATGCCTTGTTACACTTGCTGGTTGCCCAGCAGTGATTGTCTAGTGTACTATAATGTTCGCTCATTATAGCTAGATCTATTTTTAATTCGCGTACAGTCTGCTTTAACAGATCCTGTGCCGCTTCACAGTGGTTTAAGTTCAGCTGTAAAACTTTCATCTTTTTTTATTTAGTATCCTCCGGCGGGCAGTCAAGTAGTGGGGACATTTAGGTCCTCCCGTAATATGGTTAGCGTCAATATTTGTGTCAGTTCTACAAAGTAGGCAGTGAGGGGCACCTTGACACGCTTTAGCAAGGTGGTCCTCTCCACCACACTTGTAGCAGTGTTTAGACCAGTCTTTGGAGCTCTGACAGTTCCTTGCCACATGTCCAAAATCGAAGCATTTGTAACATCTCCTGGGTGTAACTTTTTGGAGTAATCGGCACACGGTCCATCCAACTCGTAGTTTGCCCACCTCCTCAGCTTTACCGGCCTGCTTCTTTGGTATTACAATTATAGCCGTTCTGGTACCTCCGGGGGCATTTCTTATTGTTTTGATCGCCGAGGGATGTATTTCGCCTATTTGGTTTTTCCATGCATCAATTATTTCCTCTTCTGTGGTTATTTCGTCCAGGTATCGTAGTTCAAAGGTAGCTTCCTCCGTTAGCGTTTTGACCTCTATTTCCTCAGGTAGTATACTTTTGATGTGGTCTTGGTGGACACTTGTTATTGTTTCTGCTGATCTTTTGAATACAAGCAGAAGTTCCCCTTTTTGTGTTTTCCTGATAGAGTGAACATCATTACCGACTGCTTTAAGCTCTGGAGCTCCTTTTACTTTCCGGAGTATGTCCGCAAAGGAAAGTTTCTCAGACGGTTTAATGATCACTACATCCGGTCGAGGTGGTTTCACGCGTTTTTTTGTTTGTAAAACCCAAGCGTGTCGTTTGTTGTTGTCTTCAATTGGTGCTTGAGGTACATCAGCGTTGCCGTTCGTCCCGGCCACCGTTTCTAAGTTGCTTTCCAATGCTTTCCTTGGCTCCTTAGACTTAGTATTATTTGCCCCCACGGGTCGATTTGTTTTCGTCTTCTTAGGCGGTGTCTTCCTACTTTTTTCGATTTCTTCTCCTAACCGTTTGGATATAACTGGTGTTTGCTGCGGCTGAATTGTTTGGGTACCTCTATCGTTGGTTTTAGCAGTGATAGTTTTATTTGGTGTCTCTTCGGCAGTTCTTTTATAGAGCGATGATATCAATGCAACAAGATCACGCATTGCTTGGTGGATGGACCTTCTTCCTCCACCCATCATCTCATTTAGCTCGGATATTTTGTCCCCGAGTTTAATGAACGCTTCCCTTTTCACTTTTGGAGCACTGTTCCCATTAAGCTCCGGAGGGGATGAGCGAGCTCTCTCGTTATTTTGCCTCTCTTGTGATAGCACAGGTGAGTGTGTTAGTCTCGGCGCCCTCATGAAGGGGTTTTGGCTGGGACTGACTATCCGTGACTCCTTTGCACTTTCGGTGCCGGCTGGAGTATTAACGCCAGAGTGTATTGGTGTTTTTGTGTTTGTGAACATTTTTCTTTGCAATTGGGTCCCAACTTAAAGCCGTTATCTTGGTTTCGTTGTGTAGTTACCCTTATTGTGGTTCCATGATTATCTTTGCAATGCAGGGAGGTCATGCGAGGGTTGACACATAGCCTTATGAGCGCATGTGTTCAGAGCCAAACCGGGAGCTAAGCAGAAGATATTCTTAACTGCCCTACACCCCAACTTAACAGGACGAATCCAAGATCGTTCTTTAAGGCTTGCCAGGTTTTAACGGGACGGAGGCAGATGAAGCATTAGCCTGAAAGCCGTCTGGACCAGATTTCACTCTAGCCCATATTGGTAACAGAATACATCATCCACCAGCCCAAGTCATCATATCCCATCGTTTGCTCCAGTATACCATAATCAGAATCTTACTGGTATCGATCCTGATGCCTTTTCTTATAGGCTTTCTCCATTATCAGCTCATCATGTCCAATCGTTTGCTATTGTCCAGTATGCCGTAATCAGAATCTTACTGGTATCGATCCTGATGCCTTTTCTTATAGGCTTCCTCCATTATCATTTCTCGTATGTGAATTGTGATGCGACAGTCGTCCCTAACATGATATACAGACGCTGCGCATTTCCGACTCCCTCGTTGGCGCATCAATTGCTCTCACATTGGAAGCAGACATTGTGCGCTTACGTGTCCCTCGATGCTATCCCGGGATGGTGGACGCTTAGTTAGAGCCGGCGTCTACTCGGCTCAGCTTAGGGGCTTCTCAGGGTTTCTGTGACCTTTTAAGCCACACCCTCCGACGCCTAGCTGGATTTTAGTCGCCTCTTACGACAGGCATGCCTTACCGCGGGAATATTCTAACCCCTATCCCGCAGGGATAAAATGTGCACAAATGTGCGATTGTTACAAACGTGCACAAAATGTGACAAATGTGGCGATTGTACAAACGTGCACAAATGTGCACAAATGTTTTTTTTTTTTTTTTTTTTTTTTTTGGTATCGGACCTGGGTGAAAAATCTTCAAAAGATACAAATGGCCCGTACCATTTGCATGCCCGATTCATGCACGACTCAAATTGAGTCATACATGCCTACGGACTAAAAAGTCCCCTACATTCTCAACTCAAAATCCTGAAAATCCCTGCAGTACGACCAATTAAGGTATTCCTTCACAGGGCAGGTTAGAAGAGCACTTAGCGTGCATTCACTCCGATTGTGTACTAAGTATTTCGTCCGCTCTAACAGTATTTATTGTTCTAGAGATTATGCTCTTGTAAAAGCTCCATTCTTCGATGCTTGCCAACATCTGCATTACCATAGTAGAAGGGCTGGATTCCCCAATTAGTGTCTCTAGATTTTGTCTAGTATCTACGAATCTTATACAGTCTCTAATTATGTGGTCAGGACTCTCAATTTTATCTGGACAGTACTGGCAGTACGGGTTACTTGCTAGCCTAAACCGGTATAAGTATTCACGGAAGCAGCCATGCCCCGTAAGAAACTGTGTTAATTGAAATCCCAAGTCTCCAGATCCTCGGTTAATCCAAACTCTTATATTTGGAATTAACGAATGCGTCCATCTTGATTTTTGGGAATGGTCCCACCTATGTTGCCATTCATTAAGGTATTTGTCTCTTATATCTTGATAAGACTCTGCCAAAGATTGCCCAGTTTCAGTCGTTCGCCGACGAGAGCGCTGTAAGAAATTGTCTCTGGCCAAGAACGCTTCAAGGTCTATTGGCATGCGTCCAGCCAATACTCCCGCAGCATCGTCCGATACTGTACGGTAAGCACGGCAGATGCGTAGGTTTGACAATCTATGTGCACTTTTCATTACACGTGAATACGACTTAATGGTTGTAGCATGTGCCCACACCGGAGCAGCATAAAGCATCACCGACTTGGAGACTGATGCTAAAAGAACTCTAGCGGTGTCCTTGGGACCTCCTATGTTTGGCATTAATCGAGATAATGCGTTGCAGACACGTGATGCTTTATCTCCCGATTGTTTTAGGTGAGTTTTGAAACTCAACCTACTATCTAAGGTTACAGCAAGATATGTAAGTTGGGGGCTAGATTGTATATCTACTCCACCCACTTTAATTGAGAGTTGTTCAATCTTTTTCCTACTTGTGATTAATAGCACCTCAGTTTTATGTTCAGCAAGCTCTAATCCGCTGTATTGCAGCCACGATTTAGCTGCTGCAATAGTAGCGCTGCAATTCCTAGCCACTTCGTCTAGAGTTTTTGCAACCACTACTATTGCAATATCATCTGCATACCCAACTACGTGCACTCCGTCCGGCTTTTCGATTCGAAGGATACCATCGTACATGATATTCCAAAGAATTGGCCCTAGAACTGATCCCTGGGGGACCCCTCCCGTAATCCTATATATTTTGGGTCCGGATTCTGTATCATATAAGAGTAATCTGTCTTTAAAATATGATGTTATAATTTTCAAAAGATATTCTGGGACTCTCATTTTCATCAGTGCATTTAAGATGCTACTCCACTCAGCAGTGTTGAAAGCATTTTTAACGTCTAAGGTCACTACCGCGCAGTACTTTTTAGTACCACCTAGCCACCTTACGCCCTTAGTAGCTTCCTTTGCAATGTTGCATACATGTAGTACAGCATCAACAGTACAGCGTTTAGGTCTAAAGCCAAA